>NC_080086.1:135908823-136227261 GCF_950005125.1 Chionomys nivalis | reverse complement strand
CCAGTGCTGGGGATATGGCAGACAAGGACAGTTAGAGGCCATAGAAGGAGCTGAAATCTGTCTCCATCAACAGTGATTCCCTAGGACCAAGTATGCGCAGGGAAGACTATGCCTAACTGAAGGTGACGTGTGAGGAGTCCCTGGTCCAGGAGTCAGTTGCATGGCTGCACCCAGTGAGCCTAGTCCATTCTGCTTTCTTCCAGCTTCAATGTGCTTGTATAAATAAAGTTTTTTGGGGACAGGCCTGTACATTTGTTAACATTATGGATGTCTTTCTCATGCCAAGGAAAAGAACTGAGACCGTCACTGAGAATCCCAGAGCATTGGCTATCCAGACTGTATGGGGCATTTCTGACCCTTGTTCTTGTAATTCAAAAGCATCATAGGCACTCCAAGTGTTTCTGGGAACCCTAGGTAGTCTAAATGACTAAAATTATTTTCATAATATAAGAATACAAGATACAGAGCTGGAGAGATGGCTCATCATTTTAAGAGCACTGGCTGTTCTTTCAAAGGATCCAGGTTTGATCTCAGCACCTACATGGTGGCTCACAACCATCTGTAACTGCAGGTTCAGGGGATCCAACACAGTTTTCTGGTCTCTCTGGGCGCTGGCGTATATCTGCTGCACAGACATACTTACAGGCAAAACACCCATGCACATACAATTTCATAAAAATTAATAAAAATAAAAATCCCAAACAAAGAAAAATAGAAAATTAAAGAGGGCCGGGTGGTGGTGGCACACGCCTTTAATCCCAGCACTCGGGAGGCAGAGGCAGGCGGATCTCTGTGAGTTCGAGGCCAACCTGGTCTACAAAGGCTTGTTCCAGTATGGGCTCCGAAGCCACAGAGAAACCCTGTCTTTAGACAACAACAAAAACTCTGTCTCTAAAAACAACAGCAACAACAAACAACAACAAAAAAAGAAGATTAAAGGGGAAATAAATTAGCATTAAAGAAAAAAAAGAATAGAAGATGCTATAGGCCTCGTTCCTCTCTTCCTTCCCATCCTCCTTCTCCCCTTCTCTGCTTACAGTTTTCACATTTGTGTCTGTGCATGCCCTGGAGCACACAGGAGCTCAGCAGACAGCTCATGAGGGCTGGTTCTCTTCCCAGCACATGAGCTCCGGCACTGAACTCAGGTGAGCAATGGCAGCAAAGAGCTTTTCCCCTCTGAGCCCCTTCACCAGCTCAGCAGCATGCTTTGGCCTCAGTCTGTTTACCCTATCTAGCCAGTTAAAGTTATTCTTAAAGTTAGTGCTGTGTGTGTGTGTGTGTGTGTGTGCATGTACGTGCGTGCATGGGATGTTAAGGCCAGAGGATGCTCTTGGATTTCATCCTCAGGAATGCCATCTACCACAGGGTCTCTCCAAACCTAGGCTAGACCGGCTGGTCCCCAGCATCTGTCTGGACCACCCTAGCATTGGAAATGCAAGTTTGCACCACCACACAGTTGACCTCGTTACAGGGGTTCTGCAGAGTTGAACCTGGGTCTCTACGCATATAATGTAAGCACTTTTTAGAGTGAGCTATCTTCTCAGCCCTCTTTCTTTCTAGTTTTTTCTAAGACAGGGTCTCACGAAGCCCAGGCTGACCTTCAAATCACTATGTAGCCAAAGACAGTCTTAAAGTCCGGATCTTCCTCCTTATACCTTTGTCACCGCGCCTAGATTAACACAAGTTTTGATTCGTTGTATTTGTGTGAGTGTGTCTCAGAGCGGTGAATGTGTGTGCACGTTAATGTGTGAATGCACACGTGCATGAGCGTGCGAGAGCACACGTCCGTGAAGGCAGGGCGTTGCTATCAGGTGTCTCTTTCCGCTGTTTTCCACATTTTCTTCAGTTTTATGCGTTTTGCTTATGTGTATGTCTGTGCACAAAGAGGGTGCAGTGTCTGCAGGGCCAGAAGCAGCCTTGGATCCCTTGGAACTGGAGTTACAGACCATTGTAAGCTGCCATGTAGGTGTTGGGAACTGAACTAGGGTCCTTAGGAAGAGCAGTCAGTGCTCTTAACCACTGAGCCATCTCTCCAGCCCCAGTAGAGAGTCTCTCATTGAACCTGGAGTTCAACCACGTGACTATCCTGACCGACTAGCAAGGGCTACAGGTATCTGTACTGTTAAGAATGGTCACAGTTCACTGTGGAAAATTTAAATAGTTTAAATATCATATGCATCAGATCTCAGAGATTTAAAGGACCACAATTTGTTAAGTACATCCAGGGTACACAAACTTAATTCCTAGTTACCTGATAGAGACTCAAGCCCAAAAATAATGTACAAGAGGGTAGATTAAGCTTCTTTCTAGAATTAGTACTCTATATGACCATAAATATCACAACAGAAAGTGTAATTAATCTTATAAAGTTTGAGACAATATTTATTTATTATTTATTAAAAGATTTTATTTATTTACTATATATATAGTGTTCTGCCTGAATATATGCCTGCTATCCAGAAGAGGGCGCCAGATCCCAATACAGATGGTTGTGAGCCACCATGTGGTTGCTGGGAATTGAACTCAGGACCTTTGGAAGAGCAGGCAGTGCTCTTAACCACTGAGCCATCTGTCCAGCCCTGAGATAATACTGATACCTTAAGAAAAGTTTTGAAGAGTCAGATGAAACCAAAGGATGATAAGCTTAGTTTAGAACAGTCCCTTAATTTTGTTTTTAGTTCTGTTCCATACCAGGTGGTTCTTCTGACCTGAGACAGAGACTTTGGATTTTTCTTTAACACGCATGCTTAGGTTTAGAGAAGGAGAGAGCCATGCTTCAGCTCCAAAGCCAGCTTATATTTTTAATTGAACTGGGACTACAAAAAGACCATTTGCCTCATATATCTGTAGAGAGCAGCAGAAACAAAGTTAGGGAAGATTTATGAAATTTTATCCTGTTGGAAATGTAATATACCAATAGGCCAATTTGCTCTTTTTCTTGGGGGCATTTTCTCCGGATGATTTGTCCTTTTCTTCAGATGTCTCTTTTGACCAGCTGTCTTCAGATTCCTTAGTTGGCTGCCTTCATTCTCCTGAAAGGACAAAACAAATACTGCCCCAACCCTAACTTTGGGGACTTTCCTTTTTGGCTGGTTATATCTGATCAAGTGAAAAGTATTTCTTAGACTTATTAGTGAGTTTTATGATCCATTCATCTTGCCTTTAAAGGCCTAATCATGCCTTTGAATTCTGAATTAACATTTTCAAAAGCCAAAGATTCAATTACTATTAGTCTAATTTCTGGATCTATTTACAGCTGAAGTCAATCTTTGTTAAAAAAATATATATAAACAGTGAAGACTTTTTTTTGGGCCTTGTATAATTTTAATAAATGGCTCAGTCCTCGATCCTGTCTCTTCTGTCTTGTCCCAAGCATTCAAAGCTGCTGTACGACATAGAACCAAGGTGTGATCATCAGATGTAATCTGTCTTTGCAACCAGCATAATGGTCCTCACCGAGGATTGGGAAATCTCATAACCTCTAATCCTACCTCATTGTTCTATGACCCCTAGCTTCGTCTCTCCACCATGCTTTCCACTGTAACTGAGGACCAGCTTCCAATGCTGCTGTAACTAAATCTTTCCAATCTTGTGGGATAATTCTGTTCTTAGCGCCCATGAATTTAACATCTGCTTCACAAAAGGTGAATACATTCCATATGAAACTCTTGTTTCCTTAAATCTCTTCAGATCTAACATTTCTATAGGATTCCAGTTAACTTCTGAATAGCCTATCATCTGGTGGTTGTACTTGAATGGTAAACTGGATAAATTAAGGTTGGTTATCTAATAACCTTGGGCTGTTCCTCTCCAGTTTATAATGCAACGGTATGGAAACTTCTGCTCTAAACTCTCCTGTCTGTGTGTGTGAATATTTTTCTTAGTTCCATTAGTCTGTCTAAGGATTTTATTTTATCAGTCAATTTTCCATATTTGGCACCGATGTCAAATAACTTTTTAGGCATAAAACAAGAATTACCAAAATGATAATTGCTGCCAATCCCAACTAAGTTGATTATCCTTTCATTTAATTGTTCAGTTTCCAAACCATTAATTGTGGGATCATACAGAGGCCTAAATTCCTCCATCATAATATTGTGTCCCCCCCCCCTTTTTTTCCTGAGACAGGGTTTCTCTGTAGCTTTGGAGCCTGCCCTGGAACTCACTCTATAGATCAGGCTGGCCTCAGACTCATAGAGATCAGCCTGCCTCTGCCTCCTGAGTGCTGGGGTTAAAGGCGTGCATCACCATTGCCCAGAGTACATCCTTAGGGAGACATTTTCTCATTTGAGGTTCCCTCCTTTTAGATGACTACAACCTGTGTCAGGTTGACATAAAACTATGCAGCACAATCCATATCTATTAATCCAAAAGTGATTTCACCGGTTATTAAAAATATCTACAGGAATATTCCTAGTGGTATTATTTGTAACCTCCCTGTGATGGACAGCTTCAGTCATCACCTGGACACAATCTAGAGTCACCTGGAAAGCCTTAATGAGGGATTGTCTACACTGGCTTGGCCGGTAGGTGTGTTTATGGAGGACTATGAGTGTTTATTTTGAGACAGTTTTATTTTGTATCCTTGACTGGCCTAGAACGCAATGATTTGTAGACCAGGCTGGCCTCAAATTCACAGAGATCTGCCTTCCTCTGCTCCTGAGTGCTGAGGTTAAAGGCATGCACACCATATTGTCTTAAGTTAGTTGACATGGGAAGACTCAGTCTCCTGTGGGGAGCACCATTCCCTAGGCAGGGAGCACTGGACTGTATAAGAGTGGAGAAATCCAGCGGAGTGCAAGCGTGCCAGCAAGCAAGCCTTAGATGTTCATTTCTCTCTGACCGTGATGTGAATGCGATGTGACCAGATGTTGGAAGGTCCTGCTTTGATTTCTTCTCCCGATGAACTGCAATCTGAGATTGTAAGATAACACAAACCCTCTCTCTCCCCTAAGTTGCTTTTTGTCATTTTTTTTTTCAATGACAGAATGAAAGTGGGAAAAGCCCCAGACTGGAAACTGTTGGTTTTCTAGGTTTCTGGAGCTGTGGGATCCCACAAGGGCTTTTGTTGTTGCTTGGTTAGAGGTATTGATGGACTGGTTCTAGCTCTACAGAAGCTCTGGAGGTTTCAGGTTGAACAGCGAGCGCTTTGTTAGGCTTCACCAGCAGAGGGCGCCACAGGAAGCCAGCAGCCTGGAGGAGAAAGGCAGGTGCTGACAGGTGTTTATCCTCAGCAGCTGCGCTTGGCTCAAGTTTCCAGTCTTTTCTCACTCTCAGAATCAGCTTTTATTGCGATCCTTCAAGATGCTAGCACCATGAGTGTGATAGCACTGGGGAGCCTGAGGCAGAGGGGTGTCTACATAGCAAGACACAGTCTCTAAATAAACAGATGAACAGGGTTTGAGTTTTAGCTCAGGTGGTAAACTGCTTGCCCTGTAAACTGTAAAGCCCTGGGTTCGATTCCCCAGTACCCCATGCACCAGGCATAGCAGTGCACGCCTATAATATAATATAAGCACTCAGGAGGTAGAGGCAGGAGGATCAGAAAGTCCTCTTTGACTATACAGTGACAATGCCATGTCAGCTACATGAAAACTTGCCTCAAAAAAAAAAATAAATAAATAGGGCCAATGAGATGGTTCAGAAGATAAAGCCATTTGCAGAGAAAGCCTGGAGCCCCTCCTTTTACATAAAGATGGAATGAGAGAACCGGCCTCACAAAGCCACCCTGACCTCCACATGTATGCTATCTATGGCTTGAGTACACGGCCATCATGCACATATCACGCACCCACACACACATACTAAACTGTAAGTAAGTAAATATGTACATTGATTAAAAAGTAGTAACCAGTCTGGCAGTGGTGGTGCACGCCTTTAATTGCCGCACATGGGGAGGCAGGGGCAAGCGCATCTCTGTGAGTTCGAGGCCAGTCTGGTTTACAGAGAGAATTCCAGGACAGGCAGGACTGTTACACAGAGAAACCCTGTCTCAAAAGACCAAAAACAAAAACAAAACAACAAGAACATAAACCATGGAGGGAATTACCTTGCAGGCTCTCAGTCTTGCATGCTCAGCCCTGGGCAGCCTCTTTCTCTGCCCTTTCCCAACCAGCCGGGGTTCACAACAGAGGAGCTTTCCAGCTCCCATCTACCCAGCTCCTATCTTGTTTTCTAGTGTGTTATCTTGGCCTCATAGAGACCCCGGAAGCCTGTTTTGATGACTCAAGACCAGGTGTGGTGGCACAAACTTTAATCCCAGCACTTGGGAGGCAGAGGCGGGCAGATCTCTGAGTTCAAGACCAACCTGCTCTACAGAGTGAGTTCCAGGACAGTCAGGACTAAGTAGAGAGACCCCCTCTCAACAAACAAACAAACAACAAAACCTAACTCTGAAGGAGAAAGACAAAGTTGAATGATTCATGCAAGTGGTTTCTAAAGAGATGAGCCAAAGGGAATGAAGAATAAATGTCTATAATAATTAAAAATTCCCTGTAGGCATGGTGGTGCGTGCCTGTGCTCATACTTGGGAGGTGGAGGCAGAAGGACTGAGCAACCTTGTCTCAACACAACACAACACAGCACAGCACAACACAACACAGCAAAACACAACACAACACAGCACAGAACAATATAACACAACACTGCATAGGAAAACACAACACAGCACAACACAGCACATCACAACAAAACACAACACAGCACAACACAACACTGCATAGCAAAACACAACACAACACAGCACAGCAAAACACAACATAACACAATTCAGCACAGCAAAACACAACACAACACAGCACAGCATAACACAACACAGAACAATACAACACAACACTGCACAGCAAAACACAACACAGCACAGCACAATACAGCACAGCACAACACAGCACAACACAGCACAACACAACACAGCACAGCACAGCACAGCACAATACAGCACAGCACAGCACGATACAGCACAGCACAATACAGCACAGCACAGCACACTAAGCCGGTGCAGATAATTAGCACATTAGAAAGACTTTTCTCCCCAGCATTCATATCTCCTACTAATGCATCACCGTCCTCTGGCCCCGAGTCTCTGTCGTTTCGAAGGGGCTAGCCTGAGCTCCGATGAGTGTGGTGCGAGCAGATGCCCTCTGTCCCGTGTCTCTACTTTCCTTTTTTTCTCAGGTATTTTAAAGTCTGTGCTGTGTGATTTGTCCTCCAGCAACCTCTCGTGTTAGAGGCTTGTATTAGTCTAGTCCACAGATCAACCCCTTCTCTTTTAATTAAAGTGATGTATTGCTTCGGTACACAAGACAAATGCCGCTGGAGCAGAGGCTGAGGACCCAACACGACGAGTCTCACAGTGACAAGCCAATGGGTGAAGTCGGCTCAGAATTAGATGGAATTTAACATTCTCCATCCTGTTCCTCTCAAGACGCTTGTAGACAGTGACTGCTTTCTTCTATAAATGGTACCAATCCTCAGGGAGTTCCGGGGCAAGACCTTTGGATTTTATTACCAGTCACAAAACGGATTTGTGCTGCGCCGTATGAGTCCCTTGGGGTCACGATGGTTCAGGAGGGGTCGGCTTTCTCAGCCACTCTGTAAATAACTTCAGCCAGGTGGGAAGGCAATGACAGCAACAGGGCGGTGCTGGCTTGCCTGGGAGTGTCTGAGATCCACGATGTGGGCGTCCAGCAGCCATCACATGTCTCTAACTGAAGACTTCCAGCTGTTCCCACCCCACACCACATATTCTTTTGTTACATACACACTTTATTCGGTGTTTGTGTGTATATATATGTGTGTGTGAGCACATGTGTACCACAGTGAACATGTGGCAGTCAGAGGATAACCTGCAGGAGTCTGTTCTCCTCTTTCACCATACGGGACCCAGGGATTGAACTCAGATTGTCAGGCTTGGCAGCAATCACCTTTCTCCACTGAGCCCTTTCCCCTGCCCCTTCTCTCCTTATTTTTGTCACCATTGGGTTAGTCTCAACACCTAAGTGTTGATTTCTACAACACCATAATTCTCAGCTTCTGACCCCTGAAATGAAGATTCCTATTTCCCCCTTTTAGCTACCCTTCTCCTGGTGGC
Source organism: Chionomys nivalis (assembly GCF_950005125.1). Classification (NCBI taxonomy): domain Eukaryota; kingdom Metazoa; phylum Chordata; class Mammalia; order Rodentia; family Cricetidae; genus Chionomys; species Chionomys nivalis. Next base: position 136,219,172 of record NC_080086.1, on the reverse strand, counting down.
ATCCTTTACTTCATAATGGCCAACGGCCACACCATTTTCAAAATGTCTATTTCAAGCGTTGTGACCTGTCACGTTGATCGCTAACCCTCAGCCTCCCATCTCTCTTAGGCCAGCACTGCTGTCCAGGATTTCCTGCAGTGTCCTCATCTCAGAGCTCATGTTCAGTTGGGGTTTTTCCTTTGAAAATAACTTTGTCCTGGTTACGCAGGGAAACCCTGTCCTGAAGAAGAAGAAGAAGGAGAAGGAGGAGGAGGAAGAAGAAGAAAAGAAAAGAAAAAAGAAAAAGAAAATACCTTTATCCCTATGTCTCTTCCCCATTGCTCCATTCTCTCCACACCTTACCTGAATACTAAACTCTGTTCATTTGGCTCCCTTGAAATTCTCAATCTAAAAATCTCAAGTAAGGCTTACCACCTTTGGGCAATCATTTGATTTTTTTCCTCCCTACATTCAAACATATAAGGTGCAGCGAGTTGGAGGAAAACACCCAGAATTGATGTCTGGCCTCCACATATATATATGCACACAAGAACCTGCCTGTACATGTATTCACAAGCCCATACAAACACAGACATATACCACACACACACGAGAACATGGCCGGGGTATGATGCTCCACCCCCAATACATATGTGCATATCCACAAAAAGAAATAACAAAAACCACACACTTATCCAACAGAGGATGACCAGGATATGGGGCACATGCCTCTAGTCCTAGAATTCTGGGAGTAGAAACAAGAGGACCAAGAGTTCAAAGCCAAGCTCAACTATATAGTGAGTCTAAGGCCAAACTTGACATGAGACCCTGTCTCAAAAAAGTCAATAAAGCCATGTATATTGGTACATGCCTTTATTCCCAGGACTCAGAAGACAGAAACAGGCAAATCTCTCTGAGTTCAAGGCCAGTCTGGTCTAACATTCCTGAGTTCCTGGCTATCCAAGGTTACATAGTGAGGTCCTGTCAAAGAAAAAAAAATCCAGTAAGTATAAAAATAATAAAAACAAACCAACAATGAAGCCGTCACTGTTGTCCTGCTGGGGGGAGGAGAACACGGGGCCACAGCACTGCCCACTGCCTTGGGTCCTGGCTGGAACCATGCAGCCTGGAGCTCCCACAGGTCCTGCCCACAATGCACTGCCCAACCACAGACTCACCCTGACTCTGACCAATAACGAGATACCCAGGATGAAGAACAGTCCATCTTCTGGATAAAATTCAGATCCCTCCTTAAAAGACCTCTGTGGTCCACGCTGCCACAGAGACCTCTGTGGTCCACACTGCCACAGAAGCCATGTTTAGGTACATGTTCTGTGCTGCAGTTGGAAACCGTGCGGAAGTCCATGATGCCTGCTGCTGCTGGTGGCCATGGGCAAGGAAGCTTCTTGAAGAGCGATATGGATGGCTACAGACTCGTAACCTAGAATGAGAGACATCAAAAGCATGTGTGACAACCTCCCCCCAATCCCCACAGAGAAACAGTCCAGACAGGACGCTACCGAGGAGAGTCCTTTAAAACCGTGATAGAGAATGCTGAAGATGGCTCTTCACAGTTGATGGCCTCTGGTGGAAGGGGGGTTGGGGTGGCGACAGCTTGACCACTATGTCTTCTTTAAGGGACTGGCCACCAGGAGTTCGACCATGCTCCAGTGAGTATATGGACAACACAAACTAGACTTGATTTTTTTTGGGGGGGGGTGGAGCAAAGGTGGGAGGTGGACCTGGGAGGAATGGGACACAAGTGTCATCGGGGTGCACCGCATGAAATTCTAAAATAATTGATAGAAAGATTATGTTGAGGGGAGAAAAGTGAACCAGGCACAATGGCTCCTGATCGTTTGCTCCACTCTTCTCCCCTTTGTCTGTCTGTTTGAGACAGGCTCTCATGTAGGCAGGGCTGTGCTGGAGCTCACTACCTAGACCAGGTTGGCCTTCTGCCTCTGCCTCCAAATACTAAGAGAGAGGAGCCAGCTTATTCATAATAACAGGACATGTTTATGAAAACTTCACTGAAGTACTGTCAACCTATACATGAAATACTTCGATTATCATATGGATAAAAATCTGAAAGTTTGGGGGTGGTGGGGTGGTTCAGTGGTTACTGGACTTACAGAGGACCCAGGTTTAGTTCCCAGCACCCACACCAGGCCGCTCACAACTGACTGTAACTCCAGGTCCAGGGATCCACCACTCTCTTCTGGCCTCTGAAGGCAGCTGTTTATATGTGGTATACGTATACACGTATGTTGAAGGGGGCTGCTTGTTCATCCTGGCTGCCCAGAACCGAAATAACCACACAAAAACTGTATTAATTAAATCACTACTTGGCCGATTAGCTTTAGCTTCTTATTGGCTAGCTCTTACGTCTTAAATTAACCCATCTCCATAAATCTGTGCATCACCATGAGGTCATGGCCTACCAGCAAAGTTTCAGCATGTCTGTCTCTGGTGGGCCCATGGCATCTCTCTGACTCTGCCCTTCTTCCTCCCAGCATTCAGCCTAGTTTTCCCTGCCCACCGAAGTTCTGCCTTGCTAGGTCCAAAGCAATTTCTTTATTCATTAATGGTAATCACAGCACACAGACGGAACTCCCACATTACATGTAATTTTTTAAAAATCTTTTTTTAAAACCCTGAAAGCTTGACAACATGCCCTATGGGAAAGCAGGTATTACATATTACTGTGAGATCAATATAAAAACATGTCTAAGATTTTTTTGATTAATAAGAAGCGCAAAATAGTGTGTGTAACAGGGATCCAGAACCTTGCAGGCCTCCAGACCTTAGCACAATGGACTTCACGATGGTAGTAGCAAAATTCAGCACATAGCCCTGGTGGTGGTGGTGCACATCTTTAATCCCAGCATTCAGGAGGCAGAGGCAGGAGGATCTCTGTGAATTCAAGTTTAGTTCAGTCTATAGAGTAAGTTCCAGAGCAGCCAGGGCTACACAAAGAAACCCTGTCTCAAAAAAACAAAACAGAAGCAAAGAACAAAACCAAGCAAACAAAACAACAATAACAACAAAAACCCAACTCAGCAGGTAGCCAGTACCATCAGCCAAAATGAAAACAAAGACTTTATTCCGTCAGAGTCTGTGGTTCTTGGAAAGTCTCTCAATGTAGACACTAACCTTGCCTTTTGGCTTCTGTAGTTCCGATTCTGGCTAGCTGTTCTTGTTAACCGAAGTGTGTCGACTCAGAAGGTGATTTTTGTGCTTACAAACTCACGCTGAGAAGGCTCAAGCTACACTGGGGTCCTGAATGCCCAGAGTCGTCGTCAGCAGGTTAATAAAGACTTAGATCTACATTCTCCTACTCTTCTCTAACGAATACCCCACAGCGTGTGTGTGTTATACAACCAGAACACGTCATTTCTGATTTTAACAAACAATATTATTCTTTCATAGTTTCATATAGACAATGTATTTGACCATATCCCCCCCACTCCTCCTAGGTCCCTCGCTCACCTCCTCACCCCCTCTCAACTTCATGTCTTTTTTTTTTTTTTTAAACTAACCCATTGAGTCCAAATTGCGCTGCCCGACTTTTTGTTTTGTTTTGTTTTGTCCTGGATGGCCTTGAGCTTCTGATTTTCCTGCCTCCAGACACTGGGTCAGCAGACGTGGCCCACTTTACTTAACACGCGCTCTTCTTTGGTCTACATCATGAACATAGTTTAGGGAACAGACACTATTTTCTCACAGAAAACAGAAAAAGGTTACTTGTGGAGCCAGGTTCTTGGGCCTGTCCCAGAAAATAAAGATGTTTACCATTAGATTTTCCTCTGTCCCCAGGGTGACACATTTCAAGGGGAACTGTCACGTGGTTTCCCATCTGGCAACCAGAATTCCCAGTGCCGCGTGGGCTGCGGGCCAGAGCTCACGGGGTCTGACAAACGAGTGGTTTTTCCCCTGGCCCTCCCAGGGCTGCGACTGTACGGGCTGCTCACCGACAGTGGAAAGACGGCAGCTTGACGAAGGAGTTTGGTTTACATCTGCCCGTGAGTGGCACCCCAGTACTGAGGATTCAGTGTGTAATCAGAGCCCGCATGTTAATTATCTCCTTATGAAAAGGAAAGAAAAGCATAAAAATAGTGTTGAAACGGCACCAGGTCCCACAGAAAACGTCCCCTGCCTCCTTCATCATTTCTTGAGTACCTTGATCTTCTAGTGAGCAGGCTTGGGAGAAGAGAGAGGTTCGCAGTGTCTTGGGAAGTGGTTCTGTACCTCACTCCCGCGGCTGGGGCAAGGCTGAAGGACCCCAAGTGACGGTCTCCAAGGCTTCAGATCCCACAGAGAGAGCTGCGATGCACCGTGACCGCACGCGGCTTATTTTTAAAACGTTGTCACTGTGCATCCTTGCCAGCTGGCCCTGAGAACTCGGGTTTTATCCTGTGATAGAAAACTGTGATCTTAGCTAAATGTCACAGTGCACGCGTGGGATCCCAGCACTAGGAGGAGACTGCTGAGGGTTTGAAGTTAACCTAGTCTACATAGAAAGTCCCAGGCTAGCCTGGGCTCCAGAATGAGACCCTCCCTTTTTTTTTTTTTTAATGTGATTTAGGATCTCTTCTCAGCGCCTAGCTCTCTCTAACTCTCTCTGTCTCTCTCCTGCTCACCTCTATGTTCATTAAACGCTGTGTTCTGTAGGCCAGAGCTTCCCCTTCTTAAAATTACATTTATTTATTCACTTGTGTCCGTGTGTGTGCACACGTGTGCATGCGGGCACGCGTGCACTTGCCATGGCACATGTGTGGCAGTCAGAGGTCAGCTCCCAGGAACCAGTTCTCTACTTCCACCTGTGGGTCCTGGGGATTGAACTCAGATGGTCAGTTTTGGTGGACAGTGCTTTTGCCCACCACGCCATCTGGCCAACCCCAGAGCGTCCTTCACTGACAGTTTAGAAAGTCTTGTGAAGCAATGAGACAGACCGTATTGATTGCTATCTGGGACTACAACCTTCTTGCTAGCATAGCTCTGACTGTTAAGTATGGGCTGATAACGGGTTCAGAAAGTCTGGCCATGTCTCCTGGTGGGGCTGCCAGAGTAAGCCATTAAAATATAGGATACAGGGTGGGGATATAGTTCAGTTGTGGAGGGTTTGCCTAGCGTGAACAAGGCCTTGGGTTTGATACCCAGTACAGCACAAAGGGGGGAAAGGTAACAGAATATCCAGTTAAAACTTGATTTCAGATAGAAAAAGAAATAGGCAAGCTGGGCATGAAGGTGCACACCTGTAATCCTAGCACTTAGGAGGGTCAAGAGTTCAACGCCAGCCTGTGAAACATAGCAAAACCCTGCCAGACAAGGGGAGAGAAGAGGAAGGGAGAAAAGAAGGGAAGGGAAGGAGAGGGACGAGGAGAGGGGGAGGGAGGGGAGAGAACCCTATTCCTCAGGCATTAAAAATGAACTATGAACAAGTCAAATGTGAGAACCCTCACCTGGTCAGGGATGGATCTGGGGTGTGGTCATGTAACAGATCTAGGTAGCTGGAGCTGAGGGTAAATCTACTGGGGGCTTCTGAGAAAGATTTTTTTAAAAAATATTTATTTATTATGTATACAATGTTCTGTCTGTGTGTATGCCTGCAGGCCAGAAGAGGGCACCAGACCTCATTACAGATGGTTGTGAGCCACCATGTGGTTACTGGGAATTGAACTCAGGAAAAGCAGGCAATGCTCTTAACCGCTGAGCCATCTCTCCAGCCCCCCTGAGAAAGATTTTTCTTCTGATTAAAGTCAGACTGGAAGAGGCCAAGTGCACTGTGGGAAGCACTGAGCCTTCCTGCCTTCGGTACCTCATGTGAAGAAGATGTGTTTTTCGGAACAATAGAGGTCATCTGTCCCGAGGAAGAGAAAATCCTGATGAAGTCAGCCAGAGCAAGCCAGGTGTCTGTCTGTCAGAACTGGATTCAGCAGTTCAGAAATTCCCTTCCCCAGACACTTTGTTCTGTGATGTAATGAACATCCTCATTGTGGGAATCACTTTCTGCTGGGCGTTCTGTTCACGAGGCTGGCAGCATCCTGAGTGATTCAGCTGACAGGAAGTGGGAGCTCTGGCAGCAGGTGCTAATGCCTGTGGTGGGGCTCCGACCCTGCCCAAGGACCGTCCCCTAGTCACAGGCACAGCACTGTTCCGTGGTGAGAGCCACTGGGCCCACGGCTACCGGGTGGGTCTTTCTCAACCCCTCACACTTTAGGAATGACAGAAACTCTCCACAGACTGTGAGGGACAGCGAGAGAGGAGAGAGGAAAAGAGAGAGAGGCTTCCTCAGAGGGATTAGCTATTTTTGTTAACAGTTTTGAGTCTTCAAGGTCGCTGACAGCTTTAGAGCACAGAACTGGCTGTGCCAGGAAGTGTTAGTGAGGCAGCCAATGTTATGGGACAAATGGATGCTGTTTTACAATTAGCCAGGTGTTGGGGACAGTGGCCCTGAGACAGCATCAGCATCTATGACATCTGTGCTGTCACCTTTGATCACAGTGGGGACAGCACCCACTGCTCAATGAGTTTTCTCCTAAACATTCAAAACACAGATAGGTGTGACCAGGTGTTCAATGAGACAGTTTTGACATGTGTCTGGTGTTTTTACTTTAACGTGTTTGCCATGGTTACACATGCATTTGTAATTCATACCGGTAACTTCATCTTTGTCTCCTTTCTCTGAAGCATCAAGAAGTCATCAGTTTCTTTTGTGTGCCTCTGGAGTTTTGTAGGCTTGGAAAAGGATGCACATATGCATGGCTCTTTTGGAATGTTGTTGTTTGTTGTGTCTTAAGTGCTGAAGATGAAACCCAGGATCTGGTACATACTAGACAAGTGAATTATACTTCGAGATCTACAATTCCATTTTTTTTTTTCTGGGCTGAGTGAGGAGAAATGGATGCATAGTTCCCTTTAAAAACAAAGCAAAACATTTATGTATTATTTATTTATTTGCTTACTTACTTATTTAGTGTGTGTGTGTGTGTGTGTGTGTGTGTGTGCATGCTCGCGCGCAGTGGGTACAGAGACCACGGAGCATGTGTGGAGGACAACCTGTGGAAGTTGGTCCTCTCTTTCCATCAAGTAGGTTCCAGGAGGGCTGGAGAGATGGCTCAATGGTTAAGAGCATTGCCTGCTCTTCCAAAGGTCCTGAGTTCAATTCCCAGCAACCACATGGTGGCTCACAACCATCAGTAATGAGGTCTGATGCCCTCTTCTGGCCTGCAGGCATACACACAGACAGAATACTGTATGCATAATAAATATATAAATATTAAGTAGGTTCCAGGAACTGAACTCAGATTTTTCCGGCTTCCTGGCAGGCTCCCTTTCCAGTTGAAAGGCCTTCTGTCTCCACAGCCCAAGATACATAGCATATCATGGAATGGATCTGTCACAGTCTATAAGCCAGGGCTGGAGAGACGGCTCAGTGATTAAGATTCTTGTTCTTCTAAAGGACCTGGGTTTGGTTCCCATGTTGCCTCACAACCACCTGGAACTCCAGTCCCAGGAGAACTGGGGCTCTCTTCTGGGCTCCATGGGCTCCTGCATACATGTGGTGCGTATAAACACACAGATAAACACACATACAAATAAATACAAACAAATCTTTTTTAAAAAAGCTTATTAACTGGGCTGGAGAGAGGGCTCAGCGGTTAAGAGCACTGGCTGCTCTTCCAGAGGTCCTGAGTTCAATTCCCAGCACCCACATGGTGGCTCACGACCATATACAATGGGATCTGATGTCCTCTTTCAGCATGCAGGTGTATGTGCAGAGAGCACTCATATATAAAATTAAATAAAGTTTAAAAAAAAGCCTATTAACCAACTCCTATTGACAATGTCGGGGTATAAGCCATGCTTTCAGACTGCCCAGCTTGTTTTGAACACTTCAAATGTTTTGTTGTATTTTGTTTTGTTTTGTTTGGGGAGGGGAGTTGAGGCAGGGTCTCTCTCTCTACCTAGTCCTTGCTGTCCTGGAACTCACTAAGGAGACTAGGCTGACCTTGAACTCACAGAGGTCTGTCTGCTTCTGCAGTGCTCAGATTAAAGGTGAGCACCAGCACACCTAGCTATGAGCACTTAAGATGCTGGTGAAACAACAAATGCTCACTCCCACTGAGGCTCCACCCAGGTCCTTCTTGGAATGAACCTTGGGATAGAATCCAGGGGAAGGAGGCTCCGTGCAAGGTTTCCGCTTTGTTTTTTTGTTTGTTTTGGTTTTTGGTTTTTTTGGTTTTTTGTTTTTGTTTTTGTTTTTGATTTTTCGAGACAGGGTTTCTCCGTAGCTTTTTGGTTCCTGTCCTGGAACTAGCTCTTGTAGACCAGGCTGGCCTCGAACTCACAGAGATCCGCCTGCCTCTGCCTCCCGAGTGCTGGAATTAAAGGCGTGGGCTACCACCACCCGGCAAGGTTTCCGCTTTGTAAACAGACACTGCGCTTTCGTTTCCTGGCCGCCCAGACATGAATAATCACACAGAAACTATATTAATCACAACACTGGCCAATGGCTCAGACATATTCCTAACTAGTTCTTATATCTTAAATTAACCCATTTGTATTAATCTGTGTATCACCACAAGGCCATGGCTTACTGGTAATGTTCTGGCATCTTTCTCCTTCAGCGGTTACATGGTGTCTTCTTGATTCCACCTTCTCTTTCTTTCTCTCTCTCTCTCTCTCTCTCTCTCTCTCTCTCTCTCTCTCTCTCTCTCTCTCCCTCTCTCTCTCTCTCTCTCTGGATTTCCCACCTGGATTTACTCTGCTAAGCCATTAGCCAAAGCAGTTTAATTCATCAACCAATAAAAACAACACATATACAGCAGGACATCCACATCCCCACTTTGCTGGCAAAGGTGCCACAGGCCCTATGGTTTGGGAGGAGCAGGGACTACAGTGAGCTCCTCCTACACAAGAGATATCACCGGGACTGGCAGCCGAGGGTTGGAGAGATGGCTCAGTGGTTAAGAGCACTAGCTGTTCAATTTCCAGCATCCGCATGACAGCTCACAACTGTCTGTGACTCCAGTTTCAGGGGACCTGACACCCTCACACAGACACACATGCAGGCAAAACACTAATGCACATAAAGTAAAAATACATAAAGAGAAAAAACGAGTTGCAGCCAAGGGCCAGGATGAGGCTCAGTTGGCAGAGTGTCTATGTCATAAAATGCTAGGACACTGGGCCTGGAGAGAAGGCTCAGAGACTGTGAACCCGTGCCTGGCCCCTAATCTAGAGGTTCACAGCTGCTGGGAGGAGCGAGAAGAGGAAGGGAAAGCCAGGCCTGTAGAGTTAGGATCAGCGATGGCGGTCAGGGAGCAGCTGTAGAAAAGTGGGGAAGTGCAGAGCCCCTGGACAAGTATGCTCGCTTCTCCTTCAGAGGACCTGTGCTCAGCAGCCGCTCACAACCACCCTTAACCCCAGCCCCAGTGGGATCCAGCGCCCTCTTCTGGCCTCTGTAGGTGCCTGCACATGCTCACACAAATGCACATACACAGAAATAGAAATACATTTTATAATAATAATGCAAGCTAAATAAAAGTTCCGAATCTGAGCCTGCTTGCCTCTTGAAAGTTCCTAGCTACAGCACAAAGGAAGTCCACAGTAAGCACTATCCACGCTTTGGTATTGGGGACCCCTTGTGAACAATTCAGACAGAGCAAGGGCTCTTAGAGACAGCCTGTCAGAACCCCACAGCAAAGTTCCCACAGAAGGAAAGCCACTTGTGCTTGGTCCTGTGTCACCCAGGAAAAGCAGTGTCTAGTTCTTTCGTGTGTGTGTGTGCCTCATGTATACAGGTGCCCAAGGCCAGAAGAATCTGTTGGATCTCCTGGAACTGGAGGTAAGAGCAGTTATGGGACAGCATAGTTGCTGGGAGCCACATCTGAAAGCAAATACTCTTAGCCACTGAGCCATCTCTCCAGACCCTTTCATACAAAATTCTACAAACTGGAATGTAATAATTCTCCTTCTTTGGTAAGCAAGATAGCACTGTGGGTAAAGACGTTTGCCGTCAAATCCGATGACCTGAATTTGATCCACAGGATCACCTGTTAGATTTCCACACCCACGTTGGTTGGCGGCTCACAACTAGCTATAAATTCTAGTTCCAGAGGATCGGATGCCCTTTTCTGACCTCCTTGAGTACCAGGCATACATGTGCACAGACATACCTGCAAGCAAACACCCACACACATTGTCTTAGTTAAGGTTTCTATTGCTGTGAAGAGACACTGTGACCATGGCAATTCTTATAAATGAAAGCATTTAATTGCGGTGGCTTGTTTACAGTTCAGAGGTTTACTACATTATCATAGCAGGACACGGTGATGTGCAGGCAGACGTGGTGGCGTGCAGGTTGATTTGGTGCTGGAAAAGGAGCTAAGAATTCTACATATGGACTGGCAGCAGGAGTCCGTGCGTGCCACACTGGGCGTAGTTTGAACATATATGAGACCTCGAAATTCACCCAGATAGTAACAACAAGGCCACACCTACTCACAAGGCCACACCTCCTCACAAAGCCACTCATAGTGAGTGGCTCATAGTGCCTTCTCATAGTGCCACTCACTGTGAGCTTGTGGGGACCACGCCCATTCAAACTACCACATAAAATAAAATTCTTTAAAAATTTAAAAAGACAACACTTGGGAGACAGAGGCAGGTGGGTCTCTGTGAGGCCAGTCTGGTCTACAGTGTGAGTTCCAGGACAGCCATGGCTGTTACACAGAGAAACCCTGTCTCAAAAGGAAAAGGAAAAAAAATGAAGGCTTTTATTTAAGGGAAAAACCTTCTGAGGGTCTCTGCAAGAATCAGAGCCAAGGGCTGGAGAGATGGCTCAGCAAATATGAGAGGGTACTGCTCCTTCCAGGGACCTAGGTTCAATTCCCAGCAACCACGCCAGAAGATCACCTCTACCCACAACATCAGGTCCAGGGGGTCTGCAGCCCTCTGGCCTCCTCTGGCACCTGCATGCACGTGATTCACATGATTCACGTAAGCTCACTTAGGCAGACACAGAATCACATAAACAAGATTCCTTTTTGGCCTAGATCAGCCTTGCTAGGAATGACCAAAGAATGGGAAGCAGTGAGTAAGAGCCCGTCAGAGATCTGCAGGGGCAGCGACGGGAATCTAGGGAAACTACTGGAGTCCTGGAACGTTGATGACTGTGGTTTTGGGAGCCTGCCACTGCTGAGGAATGTTTTAGCGTGGTGTGGACACAAATGACTGACAAAAACAGCTTCTCCCTTAGAAGGAAGGCACTATCTGTGTAGGTAGCTCACAGGTCCCACCTAGGGCTGAGCACCCGACAGTCACCCGCTGCTCTCAGCACTGATGCCAGGTGCTAGCTCGATGCATTAACTCTGTTCACTGCAAAGAGAAGATTCTCTGGCCAAGACTGGCACTAGTCTATGGGTATGAACGTATTTAGAAGGTTTTTTTGGTACAATGTCCATTGCGTAAAACCACAACAGTTGTAGGTTCCTTGCAAGGCCTAAGACTTTTGACTAGATTTACAAAACCAGCTTGAATTCTCTCCTGTGAAGGAGGCCTCAAATCCAAGCAGCGGTTGGTCACCCCCATTACGATCACGCCATATGACACCAGTGGACGCATCTCGCCCAGCAAGTCAGTTTTTAGCATTCAGTGTTCGCCTTTTGGTAATAATTTCCCCCAGCAGCCTACACAGTGCCTTCTGGCACTATGAAAGCCAATCAGTAGGGAAGAAACCTTTAGGTCATCAAGTTACAGTCTCATTGCTCTTTTTATATTTTAATTTTCATTTATTTATTTATCTATTTGACAGTGGTTCTGGGGATGAAATTCAAGCCTTTGTACATGTGAGGCAACCACTACACTAACTGAACAACACCCCAGGCCTGTTTTGTTGTCTTGAGCCAGACTGACTGGCTGGCCTGGTACTATGTAGCCCAACCCGGCCTCTAATTTTTAAAAAATCTCCTGCCTCAGTTTCCAGAGTACTGGAATTAGAGCTATATACCATTCTATCTATCTATCTATCTATCTATCTATCTATCTATCTATCTATCTATCTTGGTTTTTTGAGACAGGGCTTTCTCTGTGTCTTTGGAGCCTGTCCTGGAACTCACTCTTGTAGACCAGGCTGACCTCAAACTCACAGAGATCCACCTGCCTCTGCCTCCCGAGTGCTGGGATTAAAGGCGTGCGCCACCACTGCGCAGCTTCACATTGTGTCTTCACGGAGCCCAGGCTGACCTTAAACTCCCTGTGTAGTGAAGGGTGGCCCTGAACTTCTACTCTTCTTGCCTCTGCCTCTCAGATGCCAGGGCTACGGATATACTCCACAAGTATATATATTTTTTATTTCTTCTTATTTCTGAGATATGATCTCATTAAATTGCCTAGGCTAGCATTGAACTCCCTCTGAAGCCCAGGCAGACCTTGAATCTGTGATCCTCCTGCCTCAGTCTCCCAACTAGATAGGGTTGCAAGGCTGTACTACCGGATCCAGCTTACTTTTTCTTAATAAAATATTGAGATAAGACCTATATACATGGTCATCATGATATTAGCAGCTTTACAATATTGCAGATGCTGGTGAGGCATGCTGAACTGGGCCTGGAAGCAAAGACCTGCGATCCTGAGACCGGCCAGGGCTAGAGAGCGCCCGGTTGCTCTGGCTCATCTTTCGCATGACCCTTTACTGCTTTTATCAAATCCCAATTATTTGATTCTACCACTAAAGACTTGGGAGCCAGACTCTGGAGTGAAAGCCTGCTAGCTCTGAAAGGCAACTGACCTTCCTTCTCCACAGTCATCCCTGCAAAGATCTTCCCCTACCATCTCAACCCAAAAACTCAAACTTAACATCCCTCCCTTCTACTTCCTGTGTGTCTCCCTACCCATCCTCCTGACTCCCTCTTCCTCTCTATGATTTTATTTCTTAACCTATATTCACTTCCTGTCCACTGGTTGCTTGTTCCACCTCTTGATCTATGGTTGATTTTATTCAATTCTGTTTACAATATTCAAGCAGAAAGCTCTTGGAGTAAAGATGTGTGCTAGAGCTAAGTCACACCACAGCTAGAAACAAGTTTCTCCAGTAAATAACAAAATCTTGGGGTTCACAGTGTGATTGAACACCCTGCAACAACCCTTGTTCAATTCCAAGCACCTACATGGTTGCTCACACATGTGTGCGCGCGCGCACACACACAGACACACACGCCCACACACACACACACCCATCTGTAACTCCAAGGAAACCAGCACCCTCTTCAGGCCTCCATGGGTAATGCACACACATGGTACACAGACATAAATGCAGGCAAAACACCCATATACATAGAAAGAGAAATAAAATTTAAAACCTTAAAATTTTTTAAAAATAAAGAAAGAAATTGAGGGATCAGGCCAGCCTGGGAGAGTTGTGAAGACTCTATCTCAAAGTCAAAAATGATGTCAAAGGTCCTAGGATACAGTTCAGTGGTAGAACTCACCTAGCCTGGGTGTTCAACCCAAGGGTCAACCCAATCCCTCCCTAGTACCGTAAAATCAAACTCTGCTGCAGTGGCCATGTTGCAGTGAACCTCTACCAAGCAGGAACTAGAAGGTGTTTTACAGCCTCTCCTGAGCGGTGCTCTGGCCTCTCAGTGGAGAAGTCATCTCTCCCCTGCCTTTGTGGCTAATTGCTTCTTTGCTTTTTTTAAAGGTTTTTATTTTACCACTTTTATTTCATCATCATAAATAAAGAAGCTTGATTTGTTTTTTAATTTTTCAGACAGAGTCTTACTAGGTAGCCCAGGCTAGACTCAACTCATAGATTCACCTGACTCTGTCTCCCTAGTGCTCAGACTAAAGGTGTAAGCCACCATGCCTGTTTTTTTTGTTGTTGTTGTTGTTGTTTTATTTTGTTTTGCTTTGTTTTTTTTTGTTGTTGTTGGGTTTTTTTTTTTTTTTCTTTTTTCTTTTTGGAGACAGGGTTTCTCTGTGTAACAGCTCTGACTGTCCTGGAACTCACTCTGTAGGCCAGGCTGGCTTCGAACTCAGATCCGCCTGTCTCTGTCCCCCTGATTGCTGGCATTAAAGGCCTGCAGCACCACACCCAGCTTCTGGTGTTCATTCTTTAATCAGCAGAGTAAACCCCAACCCAAAACCTGCAGGTGGCGGCGTAGATGGCAGCATTCTGCGATGATCGTCTGAGATTTCTCCCAGGAATGACTGATCAATATAACCAAACTAACCCTGGAACGAGGGGGGAACACGGTGGAAAGAGCGGAAACGCGGCTGTTGAGTTTATCCATATTCTCCTCAGTTCTGGGATGGGGACACCCCAGGGGAAGTTTAGCACTGTGAGCTTTAGGCTGGTTAATTTGTTTCTTTTCTCTGGAAAGGAGGGTTCCTTTAGAAGGATTTTAGTTCCCATACTTAATGTTTCCAAGAGCAAAATAATATTTTCACTTAGTGCAGTTCCACATTCTCTGCTGGAACAACCCCCCCCCCCCAGGCTGAAGTCAAGGATCTCATGGAGTTAGTTACTGACAGCTGGCTCCAGGCAGACGTCCCTGAAGGGACTGAGTTTTCCTTCATTCTGTTGCTCGCAGGATTCTCTAACTAGCAGTGGGATTCTGTCAGCATCTGGTCTTCCCACGCTGTGCCTGTCTCCCTTCTCTAAACCAAAACGAAGGGGGCCACTAACAAATCACTTAACATATACCAAATTTCTTTAAATATATTAGCCATCTGGTTATCTGTTCACCATCCATCAAAGCTGCTTGGGAAAGAGACTAACTTGCTCCCCCTACTGGCCTAACCTGGTGTAACTCGAAAGGAAACTAAATCAGAGAAAACTCTTCATGGGACCTCTGGTCAAATCCGGGAGCATCTATCTGATGAGGCCACCCCAACCGCCCCATCAAAGCAGAGCCACCTCTCCAGACTTAGGGCTGAGATGGCAGGAGGGAATAGGTGGACTTCTACCAGTCTCTCTCTTTATTGTTTTCAGCTTGCAGATGGGACTAGAAACTTCCAAGAATCTTCCAGGTTCTGCACCAGCTGGACACCTGAGCATCCAGAGCAAGCTAACCCCCAAGTGCCCAGAGGAACGCCTGATCTTTTTCTCAACCCCTGCGTGGATGACAGCAAATGACCCAGAAGGAACACTCTCAACTATAACGCCATCCCCCATCACACTTGCATGTGGCAGCAAGGACAGTCCTCTGAAATACCCTATATTTTAAATCCTCTTCCCTCTATAAGATCACCCAGAGTTCACCAAAACTTGCAAAACATTAGGCAGCGTGTGTTCCAATCCAGGAAGGGTGAAATGGAAAGGGCTCAGAGTAGAAGAAAAAGTTGCATCTGAGAAAATCCTATCAGTAGATAACACCCCCATCCTACCGGGGGATGTACCCCAACCTCTGGAAGGTCCTGAATCCCAATGCTCCGAATAGCTTGTCCCGCTAATCCTAAGGAGAAACGAAGGACATGCTGCCTGCTCTCCTTCCCAAGGGGGGATGCTTCTCTTAAGAAAATGTTGGGAGGAGAAAACAGCCACAGAGGTCCACACATCCACTTCCCTGGCAGAACTGAACAACATGAGGGGAGAGCTGGGAAGCTGGTTCATGCTCAGGCACGAATTAACCGGGGCCATGCAATGATCTTCAGAACAAACCCTAACCCCTTCAGACAAGGGCAGAGTGTTGGCTCCCGCTGTCCAAAGTGGGCAATGCTTTCTTCCTTGCTCACAGAGTAAAGGAAGACAATGGCTTCCCCCGGAGGGTGGGGCTATTAACAGTTCCTCCCCAAATCTTCACCAAGATCCAAATCCAGATACCTCTGACAAACAGAGGACACACTTTGTTTGCTGTGTCAAATAGAGTTTCAGGAAGGTAACCCCCAGCTGTCCCCTGCTGTCCCTTATGCTTCAGGAAGAAAAGGAGACCCCATTCTTTTCCTCAAAAGATTACAAGAGGGGCTTGAGGGCTCAGCAGTTAAGAGCACTGACTGTTCTTCCAGAGGACCCAGGTTCAATTCCCAGCACCCACATGGCAGCTCACAACTGTCTGTAACTCCAAGATCTGACATCCTCACACAGACATACATGGAGGCAAAATACCAATGCAAACAAAATAAAAATAAATAATCATTATAAAAAATGAATCGGTCTGGGGAGATGGCTCAGAGGTTAAGAGCACTGGCTACTCCTCTAGAGGTCCTGAGTTCAATTCCCAGCAACCACATGGTGGCTCACATCCATCTATGGTGAGATCTGGTGCCCTCTTCTGGCCTGCAGGCATACATGCAGACAGAACACTGTGTACATAATAAATAAATTTAATAAATGAATAAACAAACAAACAACTAATTAAAAAAAAGCAGGTGAGACTGGAGAGATGGTTCAGAGGTTAAGAACACTGACTGCTCTTCCAGAGGTCCTAAATTCTATTCCCAGCAACCACATGGTGGCTCATAACCATCTGTAATGAGATCTGGTGCCCTCTTCTGGCCTGCAGGGATACATGCAGGCAGAACACTGTATAAATGAAAAATAAATAAATCTTAAAAACAAATTTTTTAAAAAAATGTTGTACTGTGGTGGTGCACACCTTTGATCCCTTTAATTCCAGCTCTTGGGAGGCAGAAGCAGACAAACCTCTATGTGTTCAAGGCCAGCCTGGCCTACAAAGCAAGTTCCAGGACAGCCAGGACTGTTACACAGACAAAAATCTGTCTCAAAAAAAAAAAAAAAACCCAAAACAAAACAAAAATTGAAACATAAAAAGTTCTCTGCCTTCCAAAGCTCCGTAGAGGCAGTTGTTTCCCTCACCAATGACCCTGAAACAATCAGTCAAATTCCAAGAGATTTCTTCAGAGCTCCAGACAGGACTTCCCAGGGGACAAAAGGGACCTGACTTTTTCTGTCCAGGGGACATTCTACTTGTCATAAAGGCCTTGCCCACCCACTATGGGAGGGCTCATGCCTTGTTACCTTATCCACACCCAGGACAGTTCAAGTTGCAGGATTAGATACATGAATCCACCGCACTGGACTGCTCCTGGCTTCTCCGAGGCTATACCACACAGGTGTCAAGCGCTGGACTGCTCCTGGCCGTTCCGAGGCTATACGACACAGATGTCAAGCGCTGGACTGCTCCTGGCTACTCCAGCCTATACCACACAGGTGTCAAGCGCTGGACTGCTCCTGGCCGTTTCGAGGCTCTACCACACAGGTGTCAGGCACTGGACAGCTCCTGGCTGCTCAGAGGTTACCAGACTCCCCAGAAACTCCGCTCTCCAGCGACACCGTGAGCAACTGGAGGACCTCGGCTGCTCTTCAAGCGCCAGACTCAGATAAGTCTCCCCGACTGAGCTGTTCTATTGAGGCATTCCATCTCCCCCTGCCTGTCACAGTTATTGTCCTCTGATCGTCATGTGTGGTGTGACATACTCTCTGGTGTTGTGTTTCTCAGTGATGACCTGTCTCGTAGCTCTGATAGAACTCTCCATAACCCAGTGCCTTCCCCGGTATCCAGATTTCTTTGAGCCGGACTCTAGGCAATGGACTGATGAGAATGATGTTCACTGTAACCTCACGGAGTCTGACACTACCAGGGCGTGTGTTCCAGTGCCAGGACCTGGTGAGGGACACACACAGGTTCGCCGCTTCACTCCTTACTCCTTGGGGGGGCCTGCTGTTCTGTTGTGGAATAGGACCACTCTAGACCTTTACAAAGAAGAGCCCTTCTCAGGAATACTCTCCTATCTTGGCCCACCTCCCAGCAAGGCCACTCCACTCAACCCCTCCCTGGCTGATACCTGTGCTAAGGACCAAAGCTGCTGGATCCCTGTGTGTGTTACCATCAATATGATCAGTGTGCCCGGCCAGGAATGGCTAACTGATTGTAAAGCTCACCCCCAGACAGGGTTGTCTGTGTGTAAGGTCCACAAACCGCACCAACTATGTAAGGTTCATTGTAACATAGAACACTGTCCCCAGACCTCCCTGCCCTGCTCTTGTGGGATTCTCATGGAGTTCCCTGATAAACAACCTCAGTGGCTAGGAGTGACTTGGTGGACCCGCAGGCCTCAAAGGACCAACTTCACCTTGCAGGCCACACCGGGTGTTACTAGAGGGACCCACAAACCCCCTCGAAGCAACCTCAACTTACGGGCTGGACGGATCTGGGAGCCTCTCTGGCACACCCAGACTTTTGCCTACCTGGGAGTTGTTCCAACGACCCTCATCCTTCAGTGGGATATTTCCAGATTCTGGATCCATCGTTTCTATCCTAACTGTGCTTGGGCCACAGCCATCCAACAAGCCCAATTCCTCTGGGAACTATCCCAAACTTGGCCTAAAGGAACTGCAGGCCAAGGGTTCCCCTCAACTGTGGCCCTTCCTCACAATAGAAAGATCCTACTTGGGGAAACTGACACAGGCCCAAGGAATGCAAAGAGCTTAGACTGGGCCATTTTGGAGAAGAGGCACTCACTAGAAAAGGTCTCTGGACCGAAGATAGTATAAGGTTGGTTTACTAGTCCAAGAGGAAGGGAGGGGCTGGGTTCCCTACACGATAGAAGATGCAGGATTAAAGGAATGGGTAGCTTCCATAGAGCAGATTCTCCAGGAACGTGCCTCTATCACAACCTGGGAAATAGCTTGTATCCAGGCTCAACAAGGTCTGCTGGATGGCCTAATCCAAATGGGATCTGAACTGGCCACGGGGCAATGGCCCACACTCCTAAACGCTGAGGCCAAATCTCACAATGTTTTCACCACCTATGGTATGCCTCATCTCTGGAAAATGATCTCTCATAACTGTGGTGAGACAATCTGCACCTTAATTGCCCACGTTCCCCGACTGAATGAGGCAACCAGATACCCTGTTGTCAAACTCACAGGACTAGGAGAAATTATCCAAAACACCCGTGTTGTGCCCATGGGACATCGCTGGGCAATCCTATGGAACAAAACCCAGTGGGATTACATCTCCCTAACAGATTGTCAATTGAAAAATGGTATCTGGCTCTGCCCTCGACAAAAATGGGTCCCAGATTTCACACAGGCATGGCCTTTGGTACCCACCCCCACAGAGAACTCCATCTGGTATATGGGAAAGGGTATACTTTGTTGGGAGGGCACGGCTAACGACACCGTGGTTCTCACTGACTTCTCATGTGAGGTTTCTAAGCACTCCCTCCCTTCTGCAGGACCCTGGTGCACAGTCAAGCCGACTGCACGGTTGCATTTCATTCTCTTAAACAAGATTTATGTTAATCACGATGTAGAAGAATTCTCACTAACGCTACCTCCCGGCATTCCTCACGAGGAGGTTGTGTTGGAAGAGACGCAGTGGCCAACTTCTGAACTTAAATTGGCTGATGGAAGACTACTCGAGCTCTTGAATCAAACCAAGGGGCTCTACAGTGTACGCTTGGTGATGGACAGCAGCGGAAACCATATGATCAGCCTCGGTGATGCTGATAACAAATCATGCGAAGGGCTCTTTGGGTGGTATTCTTGTCTGTTGTCATCCTCCAACCAGGGCAACATCACTCCGATTTTCTTCTTAACTATTCTCTCAGTAGGATTTATAGTTGCGCTAATCATCTCAGTTTACCTATGTTACAGGTGCTATCTCACCCTCATAGCAGACCCCAAGGAGGTACACTGTTGTCAAGTGGTTGTCCTTCACGCTGGCGATCCGCCATCAACTAAGGGCTACCGGGGCTGTTATTATTTTTTAAATGTGCGGGGTGTTGTTCGGGAGGGGGAGACACGAGACGCGCGGGGTTGGGGAAGGAGAGACGAGACACGCGGGGTCCCACGTGGGTAAACTTTAATGGGGGAGGGTAACATACAAGGAACGGGAGTGAAGAGACGAAAGGGGAAGAGGAGGGGGGAGCGCGAGAGAAGAGAGAGAGGGCGGGTTGGAACGCCCATTTTTAAAGGGCTCTGGGCATTTTGGGGTTTGTAGTCCACTTGGAGACTGTATTTTCTGCGCACGCGTGGCCTTGTCTCCAAAGGAACAGCATTCCACCCTTTTGGTTTTATTAAAAAAAAATTGAGGGGGGGGGTTTAGGGTCTTAACGGGTAGGGAATAGGGGCGTAGCCCGGTCTCTCATGACTGCTTCCTGCTGACTTTGGGCGTCGAGGGGTCCGGGGAGCGTCTGGTTGTCCTGATGTCATATCGATGTTTTGTCCGCTGGCATCAAGTGGCTGATTGAAGAAATCGCATCTGTCTGGAGATCGCATCTGTCTGGAGATCGCATCTGTCTGGCTCTTGAGTAGCTGGGTCACCGTTAGGATGCTGGAAAACAAAAGTTGCATTAGTAGAGAGAAAAAAGTTAGAAGGGAGATTTGGGGTGGAGGGGGTTGGGGTGGAGGGGGGGGGCTTTTAGGAGGCCAGGGGTTAAGAATAAGAATAAAAAAGGTAAATGATACTTATTCCGTTAATTGAATGATACTTATTTCGTTCTGCTTGTGTCTGCTTTGTCCAGGTGGGTCAGGCTGGTGTCTTGGAGCTTAAAGAAAATGTCTCAAAAGAAATAGATTTTAATCATATATTCCTTAACATTTTAGGGGTCACTGCTGCAGTCAGTGACAAACCTGTTATGTCAGGAACTTGGTTAAGCATTTGCTTATCACCTGAACCTCTTGGCTCTGTGTTTGATGATGATTCCTGTAGAGACGACTGGATGGTTATTTAGGAATTTAGAAAAGGGAGGGTGTATTAGCACAGGAGGAAAAAATGAAAAATGAGACCGTTGTTTTCCTTAGGCTGGAGTAGAGGGGGTTGGACCTGTTGTCCTTTGGAACTTGAGGGAACATGGTCCCGTCTGAGTTACCGTGTAAGGAGGATTGTTCTGAGCTGTAGGGATGAACGGTTTCAGATGTGACAGGTGAATCCAGTGAGGAATTCCCTCGAGCTTGGCAGCTGTGGGAGTTAGAAGAATTACCCTGAGAGGACCCTGCCATTTAGGGGAAAGGGGTAAGGGACGTTGACCTGGAGGTGAGAATAAAACCTTATCTCCTATTTTAACCGGCGGTGGGCATGCGTTGGCACATGGTTGAGGTAGTGAGTGATCCGTGAAGTCCCACAGCAGTGAACGTAGGTGGAAAAGGAGGGGAGTGAGCAGGTGATCAGGAAGGGGAGAGGTTCCCGATGGGAGGCCAGGGGTTAAAACTGGCCGCCCATACATGAGTTCAAAGGGTGAAATGAAAAGAGGGCCCTTTGGGAGAGCCCGGAGCCTGAGAAGGGCCAGAGGCAAAAGTCTTACCCAGTCGAGGTGTAGTTCTTGTGACATCTTAACGAGGGCATCCTTTAAAGAGCGGTTAGTCCGTTCTACCTTACCTGAAGACTGGGGGTGGTATGGTATATGAAAATTCCAGGGGATTCCAAGTGCCCTAGACAGATTCTGAGAAATCTGGGAAGTAAACTCTGGGCCGTTATCTGACTGAAGAGAAGTTGGGAGCCCGAACCGCGGAACAATTTCTCGGAGGAGGATATCAGAAACTGTCTGGGCTCTCTTGTTAGAGGTGGGGAAAGCTTCAACCCACCCAGACATTGTATCCACCAACACCAGGAGATATTTAATTTTTTTAACTGTGGGCATATGAGTAAAATCCAGCTGCCAGTCAGTTCCCGGAAGGGAGCCCTTGGCTTGGTGAGTAGGGAAAGCTACGACATTTGGTCCTGGGATCTGACTTTTGGCAGATCTCACAGGAGGCAGTGGTAGCCTTTAGGAACCTGATATCCTCAGGGAGTGAGCAAGGCGGCGGGCGGGAGTGGAGCCGCCCAGAGGGGCTTTGGAAGATCGCGGCCGAGGGACGGGGCGGGAGGGGGATGGGGAAGAATCCGAAGACGTTTCCGACTGTCTGCATGTCCTGCGGTGGGGGCGGCGGGTGGAAGCCTCCACCCCCTCCTGCGACCTGCGGTGGGGGTGGGGAGAATTTTCCAGCCGCTCCCAGGACCGCTCCCGGGATCGGCGGGGGCGGGTGGAAGCCTCCACCCCCTCCTGCGACCTGCGGTGGGGGTGGGGAGAGTCCTCCAGCCGCTCCCGTGATGGGCGGGGGCGGGTGGAATCCTCCTCGGAGGAACTGGGCGAAATCCCTGTAGATCCAGAACGGGAGCCTGTTGGGGAACTAGACGGAGAACGGTTAGGTGACCTGGAGGAGGATTTTCTGTGCCTAAAAGAAACTTTGGAGGAAGGGGGAATGGAAGAACCATCGTTAGATCTGGCAGAACGGGAAGGAGTAGCCCCGCGAGGCCGGGGAGGTGGAGGTTCGTCCGCGGGGTCCATAGCAGGAGCAGAAGGTTCCGGGTGGGGCGGCATTGCTAAGAACATGTGAGCAGGTGAGCACTGAGAGACAGTAGAAGGATTTGTTTTTAAAGCCATGTAAAAGAATGCCATAATATACATCATTTCTTTCCATTTAGCAGAACGGTGGCAAAAGTTAGCTAGTTCCCGTAGAATATCGGGGTCAAAAGACCCGCAAGATGGCCATTTAAAGTTCCCCTGTAGGCCGTAGGACGGCCACCTCTTAGAGCAAAGGCGGATGAGTGTAGATAATTTAACAGAAGGAATTAAGGCGTGGGGCTGTAGGGCTTCCAACAGCTGTCCCAGAGGAGAGGAAGGGGGAATTGGTTTTGAAGACTTAGCGCCCATGGCTAGAACCGTGAAAATATCCGCAGAAGGCACCCGAAGATGCTCCGAACACAGTTGCTCTGGACACAGGCGTCAGAGTACCCAGGGGACCGTGCTATGGGCTAGCTGACCCAGTCCTAGTTTTCGACGGGAGACGGGGGTCTCGGCTAGGAGGGGACAGTTAAGCCCGAAGGCTGCCCGTTGCAGCCGAAGAACACCCAGGCCCTGTGAAAAGGCGTCCGATTTCACAGGGGGGGTGGTAGGACCTTGGCTGAGCCGAATTCAGCCAAGGTCGGGCCGCACCATAGCGGCGGGCCGCACCGTAGCGGCGGTCACGATGAAGAGAAGAAAGAAAAGGAATGAAACAGAGGACAGGGAACCAAAAGCCCCGGGCTTTTGGGCGCGGATAAAAACAGGTCTAGCCTAGGGCGGAAGGTCGGGGGAAGAGGGGGGGGTTAGCAACCACACCCAGGACACGCCAGAGGAAGCCGGGAGCTCGGCCGGCCTCCTCCAGGTGAGAGGGGATGGTTAGCCAGCCCAGGTAAACTCACGAATTAGCCGCTGACGGTTGGAGAGGGAGGGCCGTGTCGAGATGGCTGGAACACGTGGAGTGGTCGCAGGTCGTCCGGTTCTGACCTTGTCCCGGGGGAGGCCCCGAGCTCCAGGAGGCGCCAAAACCCAGAGCCGAGGCCTCAGGTGAGGGCCCCGGGGCGAGAAGGTCCCCGAGCAGACGGCACCAAATGTTACCAATGTTACTATTTTTTAATGCGGGGGTGTTGTTCGGGAGGGGGAGACACGAGACGCGCGGGGTTGGGGAAGGAGAGACGAGACACGCGGGGTCCCACGTGGGTAAACTTTAATGGGGGAGGGTAACATACAAGGAACGGGAGTGAAGAGACGAAAGGGGAAGAGGAGGGGGGAGCGCGAGAGAAGAGAGAGAGGGCGGGTTGGAACGCCCATTTTTAAAGGGCTCTGGGCATTTTGGGGTTTGTAGTCCACTTGGAGACTGTATTTTCTGCGCACGCGTGGCCTTGTCTCCAAAGGAACAGCATTCCACCCTTTTGGTTTTATTAAAAAAAAATTGAGGGGGGGGGTTTAGGGTCTTAACGGGTAGGGAATAGGGGCGTAGCCCGGTCTCTCATGACTGCTTCCTGCTGACTTTGGGCGTCGAGGGGTCCGGGGAGCGTCTGGTTGTCCTGATGTCATATCGATGTTTTGTCCGCTGGCATCAAGTGGCTGATTGAAGAAATCGCATCTGTCTGGAGATCGCATCTGTCTGGAGATCGCATCTGTCTGGCTCTTGAGTAGCTGGGTCACCGTTAGGATGCTGGAAAACAAAAGTTGCATTAGTAGAGAGAAAAAAGTTAGAAGGGAGATTTGGGGTGGAGGGGGTTGGGGTGGAGGGGGGGGGCTTTTAGGAGGCCAGGGGTTAAGAATAAGAATAAAAAAGGTAAATGATACTTATTCCGTTAATTGAATGATACTTATTTCGTTCTGCTTGTGTCTGCTTTGTCCAGGTGGGTCAGGCTGGTGTCTTGGAGCTTAAAGAAAATGTCTCAAAAGAAATAGATTTTAATCATATATTCCTTAACATTTTAGGGGTCACTGCTGCAGTCAGTGACAAACCTGTTATGTCAGGAACTTGGTTAAGCATTTGCTTATCACCTGAACCTCTTGGCTCTGTGTTTGATGATGATTCCTGTAGAGACGACTGGATGGTTATTTAGGAATTTAGAAAAGGGAGGGTGTATTAGCACAGGAGGAAAAAATGAAAAATGAGACCGTTGTTTTCCTTAGGCTGGAGTAGAGGGGGTTGGACCTGTTGTCCTTTGGAACTTGAGGGAACATGGTCCCGTCTGAGTTACCGTGTAAGGAGGATTGTTCTGAGCTGTAGGGATGAACGGTTTCAGATGTGACAGGTGAATCCAGTGAGGAATTCCCTCGAGCTTGGCAGCTGTGGGAGTTAGAAGAATTACCCTGAGAGGACCCTGCCATTTAGGGGAAAGGGGTAAGGGACGTTGACCTGGAGGTGAGAATAAAACCTTATCTCCTATTTTAACCGGCGGTGGGCATGCGTTGGCACATGGTTGAGGTAGTGAGTGATCCGTGAAGTCCCACAGCAGTGAACGTAGGTGGAAAAGGAGGGGAGTGAGCAGGTGATCAGGAAGGGGAGAGGTTCCCGATGGGAGGCCAGGGGTTAAAACTGGCCGCCCATACATGAGTTCAAAGGGTGAAATGAAAAGAGGGCCCTTTGGGAGAGCCCGGAGCCTGAGAAGGGCCAGAGGCAAAAGTCTTACCCAGTCGAGGTGTAGTTCTTGTGACATCTTAACGAGGGCATCCTTTAAAGAGCGGTTAGTCCGTTCTACCTTACCTGAAGACTGGGGGTGGTATGGTATATGAAAATTCCAGGGGATTCCAAGTGCCCTAGACAGATTCTGAGAAATCTGGGAAGTAAACTCTGGGCCGTTATCTGACTGAAGAGAAGTTGGGAGCCCGAACCGCGGAACAATTTCTCGGAGGAGGATATCAGAAACTGTCTGGGCTCTCTTGTTAGAGGTGGGGAAAGCTTCAACCCACCCAGACATTGTATCCACCAACACCAGGAGATATTTAATTTTTTTAACTGTGGGCATATGAGTAAAATCCAGCTGCCAGTCAGTTCCCGGAAGGGAGCCCTTGGCTTGGTGAGTAGGGAAAGCTACGACATTTGGTCCTGGGATCTGACTTTTGGCAGATCTCACAGGAGGCAGTGGTAGCCTTTAGGAACCTGATATCCTCAGGGAGTGAGCAAGGCGGCGGGCGGGAGTGGAGCCGCCCAGAGGGGCTTTGGAAGATCGCGGCCGAGGGACGGGGCGGGAGGGGGATGGGGAAGAATCCGAAGACGTTTCCGACTGTCTGCATGTCCTGCGGTGGGGGCGGCGGGTGGAAGCCTCCACCCCCTCCTGCGACCTGCGGTGGGGGTGGGGAGAATTTTCCAGCCGCTCCCGGGACCGCTCCCGGGATCTGCGGGGGCGGGTGGAAGCCTCCACCCCCTCCTGCGACCTGCGGTGGGGGTGGGGAGAGTCCTCCAGCCGCTCCCGTGATGGGCGGGGGCGGGTGGAATCCTCCTCGGAGGAACTGGGCGAAATCCCTGTAGATCCAGAACGGGAGCCTGTTGGGGAACTAGACGGAGAACGGTTAGGTGACCTGGAGGAGGATTTTCTGTGCCTAAAAGAAACTTTGGAGGAAGGGGGAATGGAAGAACCATCGTTAGATCTGGCAGAACGGGAAGGAGTAGCCCCGCGAGGCCGGGGAGGTGGAGGTTCGTCCGCGGGGTCCATAGCAGGAGCAGAAGGTTCCGGGTGGGGCGGCATTGCTAAGAACATGTGAGCAGGTGAGCACTGAGAGACAGTAGAAGGATTTGTTTTTAAAGCCATGTAAAAGAATGCCATAATATACATCATTTCTTTCCATTTAGCAGAACGGTGGCAAAAGTTAGCTAGTTCCCGTAGAATATCGGGGTCAAAAGACCCGCAAGATGGCCATTTAAAGTTCCCCTGTAGGCCGTAGGACGGCCACCTCTTAGAGCAAAGGCGGATGAGTGTAGATAATTTAACAGAAGGAATTAAGGCGTGGGGCTGTAGGGCTTCCAACAGCTGTCCCAGAGGAGAGGAAGGGGGAATTGGTTTTGAAGACTTAGCGCCCATGGCTAGAACCGTGAAAATATCCGCAGAAGGCACCCGAAGATGCTCCGAACACAGTTGCTCTGGACACAGGCGTCAGAGTACCCAGGGGACCGTGCTATGGGCTAGCTGACCCAGTCCTAGTTTTCGACGGGAGACGGGGGTCTCGGCTAGGAGGGGACAGTTAAGCCCGAAGGCTGCCCGTTGCAGCCGAAGAACACCCAGGCCCTGTGAAAAGGCGTCCGATTTCACAGGGGGGGTGGTAGGACCTTGGCTGAGCCGAATTCAGCCAAGGTCGGGCCGCACCATAGCGGCGGGCCGCACCGTAGCGGCGGTCACGATGAAGAGAAGAAAGAAAAGGAATGAAACAGAGGACAGGGAACCAAAAGCCCCGGGCTTTTGGGCGCGGATAAAAACAGGTCTAGCCTAGGGCGGAAGGTCGGGGGAAGAGGGGGGGGTTAGCAACCACACCCAGGACACGCCAGAGGAAGCCGGGAGCTCGGCCGGCCTCCTCCAGGTGAGAGGGGATGGTTAGCCAGCCCAGGTAAACTCACGAATTAGCCGCTGACGGTTGGAGAGGGAGGGCCGTGTCGAGATGGCTGGAACACGTGGAGTGGTCGCAGGTCGTCCGGTTCTGACCTTGTCCCGGGGGAGGCCCCGAGCTCCAGGAGGCGCCAAAACCCAGAGCCGAGGCCTCAGGTGAGGGCCCCGGGGCGAGAAGGTCCCCGAGCAGACGGCACCAAATGTTACCAATGTTACTATTTTTTAATGCGGGGGTGTTGTTCGGGAGGGGGAGACACGAGACGCGCGGGGTTGGGGAAGGAGAGACGAGACACGCGGGGTCCCACGTGGGTAAACTTTAATGGGGGAGGGTAACATACAAGGAACGGGAGTGAAGAGACGAAAGGGGAAGAGGAGGGGGGAGCGCGAGAGAAGAGAGAGAGGGCGGGTTGGAACGCCCATTTTTAAAGGGCTCTGGGCATTTTGGGGTTTGTAGTCCACTTGGAGACTGTATTTTCTGCGCACGCGTGGCCTTGTCTCCAAAGGAACAGCAGGGGCCACTTAGTTCAATCCGCTCCAGAGTCGATCTCACTGCTTTCTCTCCCCACATCGCCCATGTTGTCAACAGGAAGCAGCCAGAGCGGTCTTCGCCCCCAAGTCCCAAAAGCAGTTAATGTGACCTGTGACACAGAGCAATGAGGAAATATCGGTGTCAGATGGGCCCTGGCAGACAGCTAGGACCGCAGTCACAGGGAAACAAGAAGGTGGCATGCTTCCAGCTTCTCTCAGAACAAAGACTTGGTATGGCTCTTTTCTGCACCATGCCCTCCCTCTACTCCAGCTGACACGCCTGGGCATGTCATAGACAGACCCTGGACACTCTGTGGACCAATCAACCTCCTCCTTTGTTTACGAAGACCGATCCAAAACAAGGGGAAGTAGCCCTGTTTTAAGCTACCAAAACAAACAAGCGAACAACAACAAAAAAGTGGAGCTCCCAGTCTTCCAGAGGGAAAGATTGTGGTTTCCAAATCCCCTCCCCATTTAAGGAGTCTACAAGGCTACTTTTGCTTTTATTAAAACTTGCTTGCTGTGACTCTAATTTATCTCCTACCTTTTATTTCTTTAATTGACAGAGAAAAGAAATTCAACGCTGGTGGTTTGAGTGAGAATGCTCCCCCATAGGCTCATTGGATGTTTGGCCCCCAGTTAGTGGAACTGTTTGGGAAGGATGAGAAGGTGTGGCCTCCTTGTTGGAGGCAGTGTGTTACTGGCTTTTGAAGTTTCCAAAGCCCATGCCAGGCCCAGTCTCTCTCTCTGCCTGCAACTTTCAGAGCAGATGTGAACTGTCGAACACTTCATCAGCACCGTGCCTGCCCGCCTGCGGCCATGCTCCTCACATGCCGATCATGAACCCTCTTAGACTGTCAGCAAGGCCCCCCCAGGTTCTTTTTTCTATGTTGCCTTGGTCATGGTGTCTCTTCACAGCAATAGAACAATAACTAAGACACCAGCCCAAGAGCTGTTGACAGTAATGTACTATTTGAATGTATATGTTGTTAAAGCAGTTTTCACTTCTTATTATGATATTATCAAGTAATAATATAACTAATAAATATATCATCATAGTAAATTTATTTTGTAATACAGTGCTATAGTCTGTCTTAATGTTTTATGATTTTTGAGTTAAGCACTGGGGTTTATACCTGTAATCCCCACACTTATGAGGCTAAGGCAGGAAAATTACCATGTAGCTATTCAGGCTGGACTGAGCTACATACTAAGTCTAAGCAAGCCTGGGCTACAAAGGGTAAGGCACTGTATCAAAAAAATATGTTTTCTAATCTATGCTCCTGAGTTAGATTAGCCTATACTTTTATTACTGGCTCTTTTTGAGAGTCTTGATTATGTAGCCCAGGTTAGCCTGAAATCCACTGGCTATCCTAGACTGGCCTCAAATTCATAGTCATCTTGCCCTGGTCCTGAATGCTGGGGATATAAACATGTGACACCAAGACCAGCTGAACTTTAAACTTGTTATGCCCAAGTTTCTGGTCCCCAGATGAATTCACAGAGCCGAATTTCTGATGCAAATTACATGAGGATTTTTAATATTCAAACTCAAGTTTGGACCAACACCTTTCCAGCACCCCAGCATGGTGCAGAAAGTGTGGCAGGGGGTCCTGGAAGGACAGAACTTTTAAAGAGGAAACGTTCCTGAAGTCATTGGTCAGTTTTTAGGCATGAAAACCCTAACAAAGAGCCATTAATTACTGACAAGGTATCTTTAAGGACAGGGCGCCTCCGAGGAATGTCTGGACCTCTTTCATTTTATGGCCCTGTCCCTAGCTCCTTGATTGGCTATTTTCAGGGCATCTGTTCAAATTCTGCGATCGCAGCACATTTCTGGAGCTGAGATCTGCTCTCCCCCCAAGCTCACTGTATGAATTAACACGAAGCCCCTTCTTCAAAACAGAGTTTGCAAAGTCAGGTCCTCAGATAACTCAGATAACTCCCTCTGATCTTTGGTTAATGCTCTTACAAAAACATACCTTAAATTTTCATAATTTAAATGCTTATTGCTAGTTTTGTTTGATTGGCTGGGTTTCTGATATGGGTCTCACGTAGCCTCGACTGGCCTCAGAATTAGCTGAGGATGACTTGGATAACTTTGAGCTCCTGATCCTTCTGCTCCTGCCTCTCCAATGCTGGGATTACAGGTGTGCACCGCCGCGCCCAGCTAATGTTGCTGGTACTTAGGAAGCACTTTAGGAAGGGGCTTTTTTCCATGCTCACTCTTATGTCATAAATGTAAATCTAGAATTAATCTTGTCCTTAACTTGCTTGTTTACAGTGATGCCCAAGACACGCTGGTTAACATGGTAGCCTCTTCCAGTTTTGCCATGGCAAACACTTATGGGGCATTCCTTTTTGAACAGTGCCCATTCCCTTGATGTCTACAATATCACCCTTCTTGTAGATTTGCATGTACATGGTCAAAGGGACAACTCCATGATTCCTAAAAGGCCTGGAGAACATGTAGCAAGTGCCCTTTCTCCTTCCCACTGTGTTCGCTGTTTTGCCGAGTTATGGGAAGACGGCAGCCGCGGCCGAAAGCTTAGATCGTCTTCTAC
This sequence comes from Chionomys nivalis, assembly GCF_950005125.1. NCBI lineage: Eukaryota > Metazoa > Chordata > Mammalia > Rodentia > Cricetidae > Chionomys > Chionomys nivalis. Next base: position 136,189,252 of record NC_080086.1, on the reverse strand, counting down.
TGTTTCTGCTTCTTTGGTGGAACCGGAACTGCTCACATTCACCATGACAGGTCATTTTTGAAAAGCTCTTTCATGTTGGTTATGTGGTGACAGTTCCAGAAACCAGAGTAATTAGCATTCCAGAACTAAAGCCTGGATTCCGGCCACCCCACCCTCCCTGCAAACCCTTACTAATGGCCACAGGAGACACTGTCACCTGACGTTCTTTTGCTCACTATTTCTCTTTACTCCTAGTAATGACCAATCTCAGGCCAGAAGTGGGAAGTTTTTCAGTCTCCCACCCCCCTCCACTTCTGCTCTGCATGTTTCTTCCCAGAATAAATGCTCACACTATCTTAAATCATGTTCCCTCGTCTTACCTTCTGATCTTTGAGTTCAGATACTTTATTATTTCTTATATTTTATTTCACCAAGTGATATTTTTCTAGAACTTAATCTATTTTATCTAAAGGTTCAGAGTTAATTGGCAAAAGCTGTCTATATTTTATTAGTACTTTGGTGTCAATTATATCTGTGACTGTGTGTCTTTTTATTTCTAGAATTAAATATTTGTGCCTTTTTTTTTTGCTAGAGTTGATGAATTTCACTATTCTTTCCAAACCACATTCAACTTGTTGAGTAAAGCAAACATGATTTTCCAGGGATTTTTTTTTTCTCACTGCACCCATGTCTCTAAAGAAAGTCTTCATGCAGTTCTTTTTTTGACGTTGGTTTTCTGGTTTTTCAAGACAGGGTTTCTCTGTGTAGCCCTGGCTGTCCTGAAACTCACTCTGTAGACCAGGCTGACCTCAATCACAGAGATCTGCCTGCCTCTGCCTCCTGAGTGCTGGCTTTAAAGTTGTATGCCACCACCTTTTTGGGTCCCAGTCCCCTAATGGGCTGCCACGCTGATCATCCTCTGGGCTACAGTTCCATTAAAACTGAAGTTAAGTCTGGGCACAGGGTAAGAGAGCGGCTTCACAAGCATGAGGAGCTGAGTTCAAATCCCTGGCACCCACTAACGCACAGTATAGGCCAGGAACAGGAGCTCATACTCAGCCTTCCTTAGCTGCCTCCAGCTCTTTGTGTAGGGTTGAGGGCTCATGGGGTTGTCCTCTGTGTCCCCGACTCCCATCCACCTTGGCGTGTCTACTGTCCTTGATCAGCTCATGTTTGGGTGGTCTCGTCAGTGAGACCTTAAGGGTGTAGCTTCTGACATTCCTAGGAGACAATCTCACAGCAACTCCTGATCCTCTGATTCTTACAATCTTTTTACGCCCTCTCCCGCAGTGTTCCCTGAGCCTTTGGTACAGGAATGTTTTATTTATTTATTTATTTATTTATTTATTTATTTATTATTATTATTATTGGTTTTTCAAGACAGGGTTTCTTTTTTTCTTTTTTTTTCTTTTTTATTTTATTTATTTATTTATTTATTAAAGATTTCTGCCTCCTCCCCACCACCGCCTCCCATTTCCCTCCCCCTCCCCCAATCAACTCCCCTTCCCTCAGCAGCCCGAAGAGCAGTCAGGGTTCCCTGCTTTGTGGGAAGTCCAAGGATCTCCCACCTCCTTCCAGGTCTAGTAAGGTGAGCATCCAAACTGCCTAGGCTCCCACAAAGCCAGTACGTGCAGTAGGATCAAAACCCAGTGCCTTTGTTCTTGACTTCTCAGCAGCTCTCATTGTCTGCTATGTTCAGTGAGTCTGGTTTTATCCCATGCTTTTTCAGACCCAGTCCAGCTGGCCTTGGTGAGTTCCCAATAGAGCATCCCCATTGTCTCAGTGTGTGGGTGCACCCCTTAAGACAGGGTTTCTATGTAGCTTTGGAGCCTGTCCTGGAACTAGCTCTTGTAGACCAGGCTGGCCTCGAACTCACAGAGATCTGCCTGCTTCTGCCTCCTAAATGCCAGGAATGTTTTATAAATGCAGCCACTAGGACTGGGCTCCACAACTCTGTGCTTTGATTGTGGTTTTCTACAGTGGTCTCCATCTATTGCAAAGAGAAGTTTTCTTGATGAGGAGTGTGAACTATACTCACCAGACCCCGGAGGAGAAGATGGAGTCTCTTTATTTTTTATTCTTGAATCAGTTAAGGGTCCTGGACCTCGGGTGTCACTTGGGATTGGGAGGAGTTCCTTGCCCCTCTCACCTCACTTTTACATGAGGATAAGACAAAGGCCCTGCTTGGTTCTAGCTTTACCTGGAAGCATAGAAGAAAATTTGCTGTGTTGAACTTTCTCTTTGTGGGTTGGCGCTGGTCAGAGCCCACACAGTGTGGTGCCCATTGCCTTCCAAACAAAAGGACAGACAAAAGGACAGGTGACTCACCAGGGCTATAGGACATTTTGAGAGATCCCCACAGTACTATGAGACCTGGTTGACCTTGGAGGACAAAGGGCAACGTTGTCCCTTTTAATTCCTCTGTCTACATCAGGAGAGTCCCCTAAACATGGTTATTGAGCACCCAGGTTAGTACACCAGTCTAGTACTTTTAACTACTCCGTAATATCTAGAGAAAGTCTACGGGACTTTTAAACACGTCTTGATTAGCATATCCAAGTCTTGTCTTCTACCTCTTAAAAATCCTTTTGCGTTTTGCAAGGCCCCCAAATGTTCTAGCACACAGCCATGCTCTTTGTTTGAAATGAGTACCTGTAGCAGACAGAGAGAAGCAAAACATTATCGAATTGAGGTTTACAACTTCTAGTGGAGATTAACTAAGGAAGCCCTATGGCGCAAGAGTTAATGATTGAGGATTCTTAGGCAGAGTCCTGTCCAGGAATAAGCTTCCTGTTAGCCATTCCCACTACAGGCGTCAACCTGACTATATGCACCTTTAATCCCAGCAATTGGGAGGCAAGGGCAGGAACCTTAGAGTTTGAGGCTAGCATGATCTACACAGTGAGTTCCAGGCCAGCCAGGGCTGCATAAAGAGATCCTGTCTATTAAAAAAAAAAAAAAAAAAAAAAAGGAAAAAGGAACAGTTTGCCTGTTAGCTGTTTTAGAGTACAGCGTTTTTACTTTGGGCTGTTCTGTTATCCTCATTTACTCTTGTTACAGAGTCAGTCGGTCTAACCCACGGCTGGGTGGGAGGCCTCTGAGCTTCTCAGAAAGCTTGAGCAGCACATGACAATTTACCAATATACTACATACGCAAGAGGCATTTCTTTCCCTGTAGAGCTCAAAATAGTAAATGGTGACTTTCTCTAATGCACTGAAGAGAAGGACCTTTTAAACAAAATTTGAATTTTAGTATAAATGTTACAACTTGATGTATTTTATTTGTTTTATGTTATATTTAAAGTAAAAGAATCTAGTCGGGCGGTAGTGGTGCATATCTTTAATCCCAGCACTCAGGAGGCAGAGGCAGGCAAATCTCAGTGAGTTCAAGGCCAGCCTGGTCTACATCACAAGTGCAGGGACAGCCCAGGCTACATAGAGAAATCTTGTCTCAGAAAACAGCAAACACCAATATAACTCAGGCAGTCAGTAACAAGGATGCTGTTCCTCAGGGTGCACACTGAAGATAGACTTACTACTGACTGAGGGCTGAGGGCTGAAAACTTGGAACTTGCTTTGAGTAAAAAGTCTGGACGGAGGAACCCAGGTAGAGGTCTGGTGGGATGCTGTGAATGCAGGACTATCAGGCTCATAAGGAGAACAATGGCCTCTTCAACATTAGGTGGGACAGCCGAGTGGTGGTGGCGAATGCCTTTAATCCCAGCACTTGGGAGGCAGAGGCAGGCGGATCTCTGTGAGTTCGAGACCAGCCTGGTCTACAAGAGCTAGTTCCAGGACAGGCTCCAAAGCTACAGAGAAAGCCTGTCTTGAAAGACAAAAAAAAAAAAAAAAAAAAAAAAAAAAAAAAAAAAAAAGAAATAGCCCTAATATATGGAGGTTCCCACCAAGGGGGTCTGTTTTTCCCACAGGCCCAGCACCGCGTGCTGGAAGATGCCCTTCTCTCACGCTCTCCGCCAGGCTCAGATCGGCTTCCCCTCGGGTGAGTTCCCCTTTTTTGCTTTATGCCAGTAGGGCTAGGGGACCCATTCGCGGTTAGTTTTGTCGATTTTCGGGCTTTCTGTTGAAGTGGCAATCGTGCCGTGAAAGTCCAACCCACACGGCAGCCAGGCCTGCTCAGATGAGACGGGTGTTCAGAGACGTCTGCTACTCATTTCTCATGAACCCGTTTTTGACCCAAGAGTTGTCCTGGTGGACGCACTGTGACAGACTCGAGTCCCACAATTTGGCATAGATTTTTAAATGGGTTCTTAAGATTCAGAGCCTATTCCTCAAACGTCCTTGGGCTGCCTTTTACAAAAATCCTTTTAAATTGGGGCTATCTAACATCTAAGCCAGGCTCCAAAAGCCTGAGGTTCCTAGATGCGTGTTCGAGCACCTGCTCCCGGCTCCCCCTCCCTCTCTCTAGCTGTTTGTCTCACGCTGGCATTCTCTGACGCGGATCTGCTGCCCTGACCCTTACTCTGAAACTGTATACCTCTTTCACCCGTTGTTTTTGTTTCCCCTTGCAGCGCCTGCTAATTAATCCTGGTCTTTAACGGGACCGCCTCTGTGCTTCCCCGGCTTCTGCCACCTGTCCACACCAGGATTTTTAAGTTGTTCAGCTGACACAGGTTTCTAAAAGTGTTTTATTTGTCTGTCTGTTAGAATAATGTGGCCACAGTATGTCTGTGTGAATATGTGGGTGTGTTTTCATAGCATGCTTGATTTATGTTTCTGTATGCATTTGTACTTGTTTTAAGATCAGTAAAATTTATAACTCCAAACTATAACAGCTCTGGAAAAATACAAACACGTGAGTAGCTGCCATTTTGACCTCACTGCCATCTTGGGTAAGAGTACCCACATATGCTTGTATTCTTTGACTTATTAAAATATTCCTTTCAATCTTCTTATACTTACTAGCATTGGTAAACTGTAACTAATTGGATTAAAATACATGTCTAAATTTAACTTATATGCCCAGTTTAAAATAACAGGTAATGGGGGACTGGAGAGATGGCTCAGAGGTTAAAAGCACTGGCTGCTCTTCCAAAGGTCCTGAGTTCAATTCCCAGCAACCACATGGTGGCTCACAACTATCTGTACTGAGATCTGGCGCCCTCCTCTGGCGTGCGGGCATACATGGAGGCAGAATGTTGTATACATAATAAATTAATCTTTTTAAAAAAATAACAGGTAATGGTACCCAATTCTCAAGTGCCTTTACAGATCTGAGAGTATGGCATTTAACAAAAGAGCTTCTAACACAGAGACATGCCAGCTCCCACTGCATCCCATAGCTCCTCCAAGAAGATGCGTGGTTACAGAAGACATTCTGCCTCCAGGCTTGCCTTTGGGTTTGGCACACAGTAAAAAGCAGGCTTTCACCTCTTCAGCTTCCTGGATGGCACCCAGGGAATCAATATTCTCATCCTGCCAAGACAGGTAGACTAAATCTTCCTCCCACAGGAAAAAATCTTTGGGCCTCTCGTACGGCAAACCCTGCTTCTAGGCTGATGTTTTCCAAGGACTAAGGAGAGATTTGGGATTACCTGCATAGCTAAAAAAAGCTGTCTCATTTTTGCTTATTTATCCCCTTAGATCTGTCTAATGGCATTTGATGACTTAAGGTACTGGTAGCTCATTATTACTTCATGTGTTAAGTTTCTGCTAAAAATACAGACAGGTGTGCCTCTTTCACAGGCTTCATAGTCCGGGACTAACAAGTTTCAGGTGTATCTTAAAAGTTCAGAGTTCCCAACTTCCTTTGTCTTCTAAAATGTTCATACCTTTTAACCTAAAGCAATAGCCTTTTGCTATGACACCAAGAAGTAAATCTGTTCCAGCTGTCTTACAGACACCTGCAGGTGTCTCTAAGATACCTGGATATCTGTTCTGGGAAAGGGTTCTGCTGCGCTATCAGAAAATCTGGTCTGGTAAAGACTAACAGCCCCCAGAGCCTGTTTTAACATATTTTGACCTGTTTCAAACATATTTTACAGGTCACTCCTGCTGTCTGGGCCAAGATCAGCTCACAAAGCATTCTCCAGACAACACCAACACCTGCACCAGGTCCTGGGACTTCACGATTGGCACCAAGTCTCCTGGCTCAAGGACACTTACCAAGTAAAATCTGGTTTTATCTGCTATTGTGTCCCAATTATATAACCGAGCCTCACCTGCACAACCAGGGCACTTCTCTGTCCCATTCTTTCTGGCAGTTAATGACTTCCCATGGCTAGCCCCATTCATAGGGCCAATAATAACAATATTTTTTCTCCTAGCCACCTGCCTTCTCTCTCATCTCCCTCAAGAAACAGGGACTCCAGGGTGACAGTAAACCGGATGCTGCTCCAGCCACACCTTGCTGAGCATGAGCACCAACCCAACTCCCAGCTCTCTCCTCTCCAATGCCGCCCCATGCCTGCAGGAAGTAGCCAGACTTGAGCCGATGCTCCTTTATTCAAGGAGTCTGGGATGTTTGGGGAGAGCATCACCCCAGGCCCTGGCACCCATCTTTGGAATGGAGCAGGATTGGAGCAGAAAGCTCCATCTCAAGACCCTTCCCCTGGGACTTGTCTTGGTCCAGACTCCACCTCAGGGAAAGCCCTCCAAACACTGACCCCTCCCCAGGGAGGCTCAGGACCACTCCCACAGGCTATTTAGGCTGCAGCCCAGAATAGGAACACACAGTCTCCGGGTTTTGCATGGTTTCCGGGTTTTGCATGGTCTCCCCTGCTCTCTTTGCTTTGCCATGCTTTCCTGGGCCACCCGGGAGCACTGCATTAAACATGGGCATCTTTTATTTGGCCTAATTTGGTCTGATTGGAATTATGTGTGTCTATGGAGAGGCTCCTCTAAGAAACATTCCTAACAGTCAGCAGAGAAGGGGGTGTTTGTGGCGGGAAAACAAACGTGAGTGAAGGGGACAAATTAGGAGGAGGATCAGGCTCAAGTGATAGAAACGAGCTTGGGGTGGCAGAGAGAGAGAGCATGACTTCAACTGAAATGTCTGGACAAAGCAAACATCGCTCTTGACTGGGACACTGCTAAAACAGAAAACGCACAGGGACAGGAAGTGGTGACTGTGTCTTTTTCTCATTGGCTGGGGTCTGGCTTCACACCCTTATTTGATTGGCTAATCTTTGTTTGTTTGTTTTTTAGACAGGGTTTCTCTGCATAGCCCTGACCATGCTGGAACTAGCTCTTGTAGACCAGGCAGAGCTCACACTCACAGAGATCCATCTGCCTTGGCCTCCCAAGTGCTGGGATTAAAGGCGCATGCCACCACCCTCCGGCCAATTGCCTAGTCTTAAAATAATTGGTGCTCAAGAAATGAAGGAAAAGGAAAGGGTTCAGAGCTCAAACATCAAATTCCTGCAGTGTAGCAGAGGGTCTTTGTGCAAACAAAGGCTGAAGTGCTGAGAATGAAAACATGTGCATAGAAATCTTTGGGGGAACGATAAAAAGATCCGAATTCCTTGTTCCTAACACAAGTTTTATAGTATTTGGTTAGAAAAGGCTCATATTTATTGCTTCATACAAATCTCTTAGTTTTAAGCATTCTTTTCTTCAAACTCATGATTTTCTCTTAACAGAATTCCATTGCTGCTTTACCATTCTACCTCCCTAAAGAGATAACCATGAAGTCATTTAGAAACTGGGTCAAAGGTCATCTCCGGCACCTGTCAAGGTATAGAGGGAAAAGGTCCTTGTGCTCACAGATAAGCACTAGGGAAACCAGGAACGTTGAGCTCGCAAGACTTGTCTCTGCAAGGGAGATGCATGCCTTGTTTTCCACCCAGAAGGCTGGGAGTGGGTGTAGCTAACACCCTGATGATCTGTGCTATCTGTAGGACCAAGCCACACCCACATCCCCCAGATCATTATGTTTATCCCATATCCATGATGACTCTCCCTTCCTAGACCTTTATCTTGAGCTTTGTTGCTCAGTCAATAGATCCCATCCTTAGGGGAGCTGTTACACGTACTTTGTAGCCTGGCGACCTCTATACTGTTTACATGAACAAGACTACACCAGATCCCAGGCCCTTCAGCTATAGAGACCTTGACATGGTAGAGTTCACGTGTACTTTGCAGAAGTTTGGATGTAGTCACACCTAAGCTTTAGTGTGCACCTGGAATTGAGATGGTTGTTATCAGGAACCCCCCCCCCTCAAAAAACCTGTATTGCTTTTATTTATTTATTTATTTATTTTGGTTTTTCAAGATAGGGTTTCTCTGTAGCTTTGGAGCCTGTCCTGGAACTAGCTCTTGTAGACCAGGTTGACCTCGAACTCAAAGATCCACCTGCCTCTGCCTCCCAAGTGCTGGGATTAAAGGCGTGAGCCACCACCGCCCGGCTAACTCTACTGCTCTTAAATATGTCTAAAATAAACTGCCCAGGTCAGACTCTAGAAGTTTGAACCGGCACCGGCTAACTAAGTTCTGTTGAATTTGATTTCCCTCTTGCCTCACAAGGCCCAGCTAAGTTTCTATCTTCTCCCTCTCTGGGTACAGGATTCTCCCTTTTTCCCCTTTCACCCACTTCCCTCAGAGAGCCTGGGAGACCTTGGACCCGGTCTGGTGGTGGGGACAAAGGCAGTCTCTCAGTATAGTTAAGTCTCACACAGCCTTGGATGATGCCACCTGGCTGACGATTTGATGATTTTCTAACCAGGTGAAAGTTCCACACAAGGCTTCTGAGGTTTTAAACTAGTATTAACTATTCTAATTGGTATTCAGGGCTGGAAGAGATGGCTCAGCTGTTCTTCCAAAGGATCTGGGTTCAATTCCCAGCACCCACATGGTAGCTCACAACTGTAACTCCAAGATATGACACCCTCACATAGACATACATGCAGGGAAACACAAATGCACATAAAATAAAAAATTTAAAAGAAATTGGTATTCAAAGATCCTAAATCCCAGTCAACAGGCCAGGTGGTGGTGCACACCTTTAATCCCAGCACTCAGGAGGCAGAGCCAGGCGGATCTCTGTGAGTTTGAGGCCAGCCTGGTCTACAGAACGAGTTCCAGGACAGCCAGGGTTGTTACACAGAGAAACCCTGTCTCAAAAAAAAAAATCCCAGGAAGCATGGAAAGTCACAGATCCATCTGATCCCAGCCCATTGTCCATGCTCAGGTGGCATAAAACATTTAATTCCTCCATGTGCTCCCAGGCAGAGCCCCTCTGTGGGCGCTGGGCGCAGGCAGAGCCCCTCTGTGGGCGCTGGGCACACTGCTCCAATCTTCTGCTTCCTTCATCCGTTCCTCTCGGCAGCAGAATTTCCTTAGGGACAGAGGAGAGGTTAAGAAAGATCCAGATGACGACCCTCTGTGTTCGCAGATGCAGTTGGTGTGGCAGACGTATAGACTCGACTTTCTTAAGACCACGAATTCCTTCCCATTTCTTTGCTGTTTGAGGTAAACATTCCTAGGCCATAGGTACCGTCTTCTGCGTCGATACTAACCTAACTAAGGCGTCTTTTTTTAAAGAAATGAGTAAAATTGTTCATGTTTAAGTTGTGTGTAGATCCCACAGGGACTTGTATCTTTTTTTTATGTACTCTTTTTTTGTTGTTGTTGTTTTCTGAGACAGGGTTTCTCTATGCAGCCTATCCTGTCCTGGAACTTGCTTTGTAGACCAGGCTGTCCTTGAACTCACAGAGACCCACCTGCCTCTGCCTCCTGACTGCTGGAATTAAAGGTGTGCGCCACCACTGCCCAGGGAAATTTGTATCTTCATAGAGGATGGGTTTGCTTTACTATGTATGAAGCTGAGCTCATGGACATAAAGTAACCACGTGCTTCACCTCCATCTTGGCTGATGACATCATTAAGATCGAGGCAAACACAAGATTTGGCCCTATATTGGCTAATGAAATAATGACGGTAAATGTGACTTCATACCATCTTAGATAATATAATAACATCGCATAAACCAAAATGGTAACACCTATAAACTCCCTGGCCTGGGGCCATTAAGCCCTAAGGGATGAGGTAACCCCTTTATATTAAACTAATGAGCTAACCCCAGACTTTATTTTATTTTTTATTTTATTTTATTTATTTATTTATTTATTTATTTATTTATTTTTGGTTTTTCGAGACAGGGCTTCCCTGTGGTTTTGGAGCCTGTCCTGGAACTAGTTCTTGTAGACCAGGCTGGTCTCGAACTCACAGAGATCCGCCTGCCTCTGCCTCCCGAGTGCTGGGATTAAAGGCTTAAAGGTGTGTGCCACCACCGCCCGGCCTAACCCCAGACTTTAATGGCGCTTTTGTTGTTGTTTTTGGAGCTCTTTTTACATAGGCTATTTCCCCATCCTTGTTTACCTTCTTTTCAGCTCCTTTTGAATGGAGGTTTCCTGCACTTGTCAAGACACATCTTGACCCCCCAGTGTGGCTCAACAACCAATGGAATACTTCGCTGTTCCCACAGCATCTCTCACCTTTGGCTTGTGCACAGAGCATTCCTGGTGATCACAGCCATTTCCTTGGGTCAGCCCTCCCTCTGTTGTCAGAAACTTCCAGACACTGCAATCTTGAGTTTGAGAATGCCAGAGGCCCAGCGAGCCCTTGGGCCTCCAAAGGGGGAAAAAAAAAAAAAACTGGTAGGATGAGTTGCCCCCTGGGAGGGGTCTGAGTCACTCTGTCTCGTGAGCTAAGATCCCAGAGAAGCCCCCTAAATTGTTAGGAATAAGTGCAGGGTCACAAAGTCAGAGAGCACCACCCTAGCTGAAGTGTCTGGACAGAGCAATAGCGTTACCAGGAGGGTATGCTCAGACGAGAGGACACAGACTGGATGGACAAGAAGTGCACTTGAGCTGGGGCGGTGGTGGCGCACACCTTTAATCCCAGCATTTGGGAGGCAGAGGCAGACAGGTCTCTGTGAGTTCGAGGCCAGCCTGGTCTACAAGAGCTAGTTCCAGGACAGGCTCCAAAGCTACACAGAGAAACCCTGTCTCGAAAAACCTTAAAAAAAACAAAACAAAACAAGTGCACTTGGTTTTTGTTCTAACTCAGATGATGACTGTCTTGTCCCCATTGGCTAGGGTCTGACTTCACAGTCTTATTTGATTGGCTAGGGTTCTTAGTCTTTTTGTTGTTGTTTGTTTGTTTTGCTTGTTTTTCGAGACAGGGTTTCTCTGTATACCTTTGGAGCCTGTCCTGGAACTAGCTCTTGTAGACCAGGCTGGCCTCAAACTCACGGAGAGTCTCCTGCGTCTGTCTCCCGAATGCTGGGGTTAGAGGCAGATGAGAAGTTCAATGCTGAAGACCTGAAAGGAGGGACAGAAGACAAAGGGAGCAAGGCTGAAGTAGAGGAAGAGTAAAGCCCGAATGCGGAAACCTGTGAACCACATTCCATTGCGTTAATGTAAAATCCATTTGAATGGGGAACTGAAACACGCTGCCCAGCCGTAGTCGAGAGGTACTGTAGCCAGGCCATATTATAGTACAAAGTCTCTAGGACTGCTGGCCCATAGCTTTGGGGAGGTGAAGAAAGATCCTTTCCAAAAGAAAATAGAACAAAAGTGTTATGGGGTGTCCACCAGAGTAGGACATGGACAAGGATTTAAGACAATAAAAAAGTCTTTATTAGTCAGCCGGTGACTGCACTGGATGTTCAGGATCCCAGTGTGGCCCTGAGCCTTTCTCTGGGTAAACATGTAAGAAAAGAAAGAAAGAAAGAAAGAAAGAAAGAAAGAAAGAAAGAAAGAAAGAAAGAAGGAAGGAAGGAAGGAAGGAAGGAAGGAAGGAAGGAAGGAAGGAAGGAAGAAAGAAAGAAAGAAAGAAAGAAAGAAAGAAAGAAAGAAAGAAAGAAAGAAAGAATGAATTCTGGTTTGACTCATTTCAGTTAACAAGAACAGTTGGTCAGAAGCAGAACTGCAGAAGCCAAAAAGCAAGGTTAGTACATTTAGAGGCTTTGCCAAAGCTATGGACTTTGATGGATTAGGTCTTTGTTTTAGTTTTGGCAGGTGGTGCTGCTTACGTGCTGAGTTTTACAGCCTGGATGGTACTTTCATCATGGAGTCAGTTGTGCTAAGGTTTGGGAGCCTACTAAGGTCTAGGGCCCTGTTACAAAAGGAGGTATCCCTCAACGTTTTGGTCATCAGACTCTCCAGGCAGCCCTGGGGTTTCTGGTAAGTCAGTCCGGCAGAGGATCAGAAAGAGAAATGATTCTCAAAACTTACCCAAGGGCAGGTCAGCGGTGATGGATTCATGGAGCATAAGGAGAAAGGCTGTCCTTGTTATAAGGGAAAAGGGAAGATGCAGGAGTTGGGGCAGAAAACAGGAGAGAAAGGAGTGGCGGACCACAGGTAGAGAGTCCACACAGCCCAAAGGGCCACCAAACAAAAGCTCACTGAGAAATGACACAGGGATGCATGACTTGAGATAGTACAGGCTTAACCAAGCTAGAACTCTAGACTGTACTGGCTGAACAGCAAGCATGGTCTGGGGCAGGAGAGAAGGCTCACCAGTTCACAACACTTGGCGCTCTTGTAGGGGACCTGGTTTGAGTTTCCAAAATGCACATCAGGGGATGCCCTCTTCTGGCCTCTGCGGGCGTCTGCATGCATGTGATGTACATACTGACTGTCAAGTTTCAAACCCAGGATGAAACTGAGGTGCCTATTTAACATATCAAAGCAGACCTGGCCTGCCAGGTTCTCCCAGAATCCCTCAGTCCCTACCTGTTACAGGGTATGGCAAGCATATCCCACCCCCACCCTGAACTCTCCTGGGCTGCTCTTTCCTATATAATCCAGACATTTTCAGGTACCCACCTTTTTTGTACCTTTGGCCTCCTAGCTGCTGCACCTCAATCCCCTCTTTCTCCTCTCCCTTCCCTTCCGCCTGTTCCCACATTGCTCAGCTTAGTCTGGTCATGTTCACTCTGGACTTTCTGAGACTTGTCCCTGCCTCTGGCTATGCTCTCCCCATGTCTTTTCCTTTTTATTTCTTTTCATTCACAGACTAGTAGAAATGCCCGTATACACATAAAATAAAGATTAAAATTAATATATTTTGAAAGCAAGTCATTGCCTGGCAGTGGTGGCACACGTCTTTAATTCTAGCACTTGTGAGGCACAGGCAGGTGGATCTCAGTGAGTTCGAGGCCAGCCTGGTCTACAAAGCTAGTTTCAGGACAACTAGGACAGAGAAAATCCTGTATTGGAAAACAAAAACAAAAGAACAAAACAAAACAAAAAAAGTCATCTTGGGCTGGAGAGACGGCTCAGCCATTAAGAGCAGAGGCTACTCTTGCTGAGGACCAAGGTTTGATTTCCAGCACCCACATGACTCACAAACACCTATAACTCCAGTACCCAGCCCTAAGTCGTATCATTTTAAGGCTTAGATTGCCCCAGATTTTGCCAGTTGGCTCTTATGTTCCTTTGAGATGATCTTCTCATTTATTGAGAAATACTTGGCTTTCTTGCCTAAGAAATCCCTGGCACAACTTGCACTTTGCCTCCAGCCCTAATATGACCTAGTTCCCCAAGTCACTGTTGCTTTTAGTTTTCTTTCAATTTTCTTTTTAATTTTGAGACAGTGTCTCTCTTTGTAATCCTGACTGTCCTGGAACTCACTCTGTAGACCAGGCTGGCTTAGAACTCCCAGAGATCTTCCTGCTTCTGCCTCCTGAGTGCTGGAATTAAAAGCACATATCAACATGCCCAGTTTTAGGGGTTTTTGTTTCTTTTTTAGTGCTCAGTGGTATTTAGAGACCAAAGATCTAGGCACAAGGTGCTTACTGTAGTTGGAGTGCTATTGTGCCAATAACAAGTGTGTTGTTTCCACCGCTGTGCATTTCTGTATGTAGATATAGCACATACCAGCATCTCCTCTTCCAATTCACTGTCATGACATTTGCTTGCTTTTTTTTTTTTCACAAGAGTCTCATGCAGTCCAAACTGGCCTCAAACTCATCGTGCAGCTAATGATTATTTTAAAATTTATATATTTATTATTATTATTATTATTTTGGTTTTTCTTTTCTTTCTTTCTTTTTGTTTTGTTTTTCGAGACAGGGTTTCCCTGTGTAACAGTCCTAGCTGTCCTGGAACCAGGTCTTGTAGACCATGCTGGCCTTGAACTCACAGAGATCCACCTGCCTCTGCCTCCCAAGTGCTGGGATTAAAGGCGTGTACCACCACTGCCTGGCTATTTTTATAAATATATATTATTTTTTGTATGTGAGTGTTTTGACTAATCCTGGAAGGGACCAGAAGGGAGCAATGGATCCCACGGGACTGGAGTTACAGATGGTTATCGGTTCTGGGAATAAAATCCAGTTCTGCAAGAGCAACAGGCATTTGTCTCCAGCCCAGTAGTTGATGATCTTGACCCCCTTCTAGTCCTCCTGTCTCCACTTGTCAAGTGCTGGACTTACAGCAGTGTTGGGGATCAAACCCAGGGCCTACTTTACCAACTAAGCCATATCCCCAGCCCCTAGGTTCCTTTCTTGCTTTCTTCTTTCCTGTTCATCTAGCAATGTTCTCCAGTAGGAAAAAGTGTCCTGTGCTTGTCTTATTGGATTCACGTCTTTTTTTGTAGCCAATCACAGTATCTTGGGTATCTCGTATCTGTGCTCTGCTCAGGCCTTGAAGCTGCACCCCATGACCCCTATGTGTGCATCTTCTTCACTGTGGGCTCCTACAGGGGCTCCAAGTCAACTCCATGGTGGTTGACCTACCTCACTTCGGCCCTCTCTACCTCCTCCTCACTAACTCTGACTCTAGCTATTCCCTTGTATGTGTGTCCTCTTCATTCCTTCCAGCTGTCTCTCCACGAGGCTGTCTTCCCAGACTGCCCCGTCCTTTCACTGGAACTGCCTTATCTCCGGCTACGCTGCCACAGTACAGAGCGTCCCTACTCTGCTCCACACAACAGCTTTCATACTGAATCATTGAGAACTAAGAAGGATGGAGGGAGCTCCAAAAATATTAACTACAACCTGGCACAGTGGTTTAAACCTACAGTTCCAGGGAGGCTGAGGCAGGAGTGCTGTAGTTTAAAAAGTGGCGTGGAGAGAAAGACCCATGCTACAGTGATGTGGGAGTGTCATATATCAATCTGTTGCTTTCATTGTTTAATTAATAAAGAAACTGCTTGGCCTGATAGGTTAGAACATAGGTGGGTGGAGTAAACAGAACAGAATGCTGCGAGGAAGAGGAAGTGAGGCAGACGCCATGCCGCGATGAACCTCCAGCCCAAGATGGACATACACTAGAATCCTTTCCGGTAAGCTACTGCCTCGTGGTGCTACACAGATTATTAAATATAGGTTAAGCAACATGTAAGAGTAAGCCAGTAAGAGACTAGATCTAATGGGCCAAGCAGTGTTTAAATGAATACAGTTTGCGTGTTGTTATTTTGGGGCATAAGCTAGGCGAGCGGGAGCCGGGTGGGACATGAAAAGCAGGCCTGCCCGCAGCTCCTTCTACACTACAGAGTTCACAGACTCTGTCCAAGCGTTCTTTTATATGCAAAGTGTATTAACTCAACCCATGAGTACTTTTCCCAATAAAATTTTTGTTCAATTTTTAATTTTATTATTATTATTATTTTTATTTTTCGAGACAGGGTTTCTCCATAGCTTTTTGGTTCCTGTCCTGGAACTAGCTCTCGTAGACCAGGCTGGCCTTGAACTCCCAGAGATCCGCCTGCCTCTGCCTCCCGAGTGCTGGGATTAAAGGCATGCGCCACCACCGCCCGGCTATTATTTTATTTTTTGAGACAGGTTCTTGCTATATAGCCAGGCTGATGAATGCTGAGACTATAGGGTGTGCTACAATATCCGGTGGCATTCTGCTTATCGTAACATGTGTACAATGTACATTTTCAGCCTTTATCACTGTGACAAAATACCTGAGACAACCAACTTCAAAATGGGAAATGGAGCAGCCACCAGGGGTTGCACGCACCTGTGCCCTCCTAGTAAGGTTCCATCCCAGTCAACTCTGCCCTACCTTGTAGCATCCTCTGTTGGCTGAAGTTGATGTCTGATGACACAAAGTTGCTATTTTTTTTTTTTTTTTTTGAGACAGGGTTTCTCTGTAGCTTTGGAGCCTGTCCTGGAACTAGCTCTTGTAGACCAGGCTGGCCTCAAACTCACAGAGATCCACCTGCCTCTGCCTGGGATTAAAGGCATGTGCCACCATTGCCTGGCCACAAAGTTGCTATATATAGACTGGCCATGAAAGGCTGACCCCTCCTGAATCATTGTGACCCCAAGGGACTCATACAGCACAGCACAAATCCATTTTGTGACTGGTAATAAAATCTTGAGAATTCCTAAATCCAAAGGTCTTGCCCCCATCTCCCTGAGGATCAGTACTGTTTATAGAAGAAATCAATGGCTGTCCACAAGTGTCTTGAGAGGAACAGAAAGGAAAAGAAAGTTAAATTCCATCCGATTCTGATAGAGAGCCGACTTCACCCACTGGCTTGTCATTATGAGACTCGTCGTGTTAGGTCCCCCGACCCAGATAGGAATCCAAGTCATCCCCAGCCTCTGTTCCAGCGGCATCTGTCTTGTGTACCGAAGCAATACATCACCCTAAATAATCATTTTATAAGAGGAAAGTCTGGTGCTTCAGCTATGGTGAGGAAGCTGCAGCACGGGAGCAAACTGTTCAACTCACAGGCCAGGAACCAAAAATAGGGCATGAGCTGGGGTCCCACAATTCCCTTTAAAGGCACACCCCTAGTGATTTAAAATCCCCACTAGAACTCCCATAGAACAACTTATTTGTTTTTGTTTGTTTGAGCTGGGGTTTCTCTGTGTAGCCCTGACTGTCCTCAAACTCGCTCTGTTATTGAAGATTAAAGATTTGCACCACCGCCTCTGGGTTTAAGCTTTTTGTTTTGTTTTTGTTTTAAAACATGTAGGCTTGGGGCCAGGCAGTGGTGGTGCACCTTTAATCCCAGCACTCAGAAGGCAGAGACAGGCAGATCTTTGTGAGTTCGAGGCCAGCCTGGTCAAATGAACTAGTTCCAGGACAGCCAGGGTTGCTATACAGAGAAACCCTGTCTTGAAAAACAAAGAAACAACAACAACAACAAAAAGACATGTAAATCTTTTGTCCCAGGATTTTAGGAGGCAGAGACAGGCAGATCTCTTCAAGTTTAAAGCCAGTCAAATCTATACAGCAAGTTCCAGGATAGCCAGGGCTACATATAGATACCCTGTCTCAAAACAATTACAGAAATAAATACACAGAAACAATAAAAGCTGTGAGTCTTGCCTTGCTGGGCCTCAGAGGACTTCTGTGCACACCCTTAGTCAGAGACTTTCAAGAAATGCTTCTTCCAGCAGGAGCAAGGAGTGTCCTAGAAAACACCAGAGCAAGTCTGGAGCTTTAGCTCAGTTGGTAGCGTTTGCCCAGCGTGCATAAAACCCTGAGTGTGGGGCTGGAGAGATGGCTCAGCGGTTAAGAGCACTAACTGCTCTTCCAGAGGTCCTGAGTTCAATTCCCAGCAACAACATAGTGGCTCACAACCATATATAATGAGATCTGGTGTCCCCTTCTGGCCTGCAAGCATACATGGAAGGAATATTGTATACATAATAAATAAATAAATCTTAAAAAAAAAACCCTGAGTGTGATTCCCTGCTCCTCATAAGCCAGGTGTAGTGTGCACGCATAGTCCCAGCACTCTAGATTAGAAGTTCAAGGTCATCCTCGGCTCCACATCCAGTTTGAAGCTAGCCGAGTTCCAGGAGGACTGTGTCACCAAAATAAATACATAAATAAACCAGAGAAAATGGCAGTCTAACTGTGCTCATTGGTTCTGAACCCTTCTCTACCAAACTGCCAACTAGGCCTAACCAGTTCTCCTTGGCTCATTGGTAATTTAGGTAAGTCGTGTTACCTGCCAGACTCCACCTAGGTTACCGTTTCATAGCCAAGGACCCAGCTGCATGTCCCAGAGCCCCACACCGCGTACAGCTGCCACATTTCAGTCTCAGAAGTTTACATATTGATCCGTATTTTCCTAGAAGACTAAACAAAAATCCGCAAGACTCAAAACTTAGAAGAAAACAAGGCCCAGGCAGGTATGGTGTAGCACTCCTTTCACCCCAGCACTCGAAGGCAGAGGCTGGCAATCTCTGTGAGTTCGAGGCCAGCCTGGTCTACAGAGTGAGCTTCAGGACAGCCAGGGCCACATAGTGAAAACCTGCCTCAAAAACAACAAAGGAACCAGGGATCTAGGAGCCAAAGGGGTTAAAGTGAGGTCTAAGTTGCATCTTCATTGCACATCCTCCTCGGTTGGTCGGCATTCTGGTAGCCTAGCTCCATCTGTGAGTCTGTGATCGTCCTCCAATGCCTGAAAGTTAGCAAGAGTGGAGACCCTTAACTTTTCTGTGTTTCATTTTGGCAGGAAGTAGCCAGTTGACTTGATGCCTGTCTTCTAAATGATTTTAAGGTTGTAACTCCTAAGAGGAATGTTAAGTAGCTAGATGGGCGTTAAAAGATTTGGAGGTCACTGATGGTAAGCATTTCCCCTCCTTAAGATTTAAGATGCTATATGAGGGCCGGGGAGATGGCGGCCGTTAAGAGCACTGACTGCTCTTCCAGATGACCTGGGTTCAGTTCCCAGCACTCACGTGGCAGCTTACAACTGTCCTGTCTGTAACTCCAAGGTCTGACCCCCTCACACAGACAAGCATGCAGGTAAAACACCAATGCACATAAAATAAAAGTAAATTATAAAAAGATGCTATATGAGAGGAAGGTGGAAATGTCAGGGTTTACCCTGAAGTCCACTAAGGGTCAAAAAGATAGAATGGGGGCTGAGATGGCTCAGTGGTTAAGAGCACTTGTTACTGGAAAGGTTGATCTTTGAGCACCCTCAAGGATCATCTGTAGCTCCAGTTCCAGATCTGATGCCCTGTTCTAATTGGTGGGCACCAGGCATGCATACAGTACATTCACACAGATAAGATAAAAGTTTAGCTAAGCACTGGTGATGCACGCCTTTAATCCCGGCACTTGGGAGATAGAGGTAGGTGGATCTCTGTGAATAATTGGAGGCCAACCTAGTCTACAAAGCTAATTCCAGGATACCCAAGGCTATACATAAAATCCTGTCTTGAAGAAAAGAAAACAGAAAATAAAAAAAAAATAAAGTTTAAAAAGAACCTTGTTTTAAACAGACATTCCAATCTGCCCAGTTTACAAGGCTATATTCTATTGTCCCCTCTCTTAATTTTTTAAAGATTTATTATGTATACAGTGTTCTGCCTACAGGCTAGCAGAGGGCGCCAGATCTCATTACAGATGGTTGTGAGCCACCACGTGGTTGCTGCGAATTGAACTCAGGGCCTCTGATGGAGATGGAGCAGCCAGTGCTCTTACCCTCTGAGTCATCTCTCCAGCCCTGTCCCCTGTTTTAAGTTAATCTAACCGGTCTTGTCACCTGTGCTGTGGGATGGTCTTTCTGTACTCTGTGAATATGTTGTTATCATTGTTTGATAAAGCTACTTTGACCTATATGACAAAGCAGGATAGAGCCAGGTGGGAAATCCAAGCAGAGATACAGGAGAAGCAGGGCAGAGTCTGGGAGATGCCAGTCAGCCACCCAGGGAGCAAGACAAGTAAAAACTAAGGCAACAAGCCACAAACCACGTGGCAAAGGACAAGAAATTTGGGTTGATTTAACTGTAAGAGTTAGCTGGTTAAGTCTGAGCCATTGGCCAAGCATTGATAAGTAATCTTAAGCCTCTGAGTGATTATTTGGAAATGGCTGTGGGACGAGGCAGCAAAGAGAAAAGCCTCCATCTACACCTGACCAGGAGACCCCTCAGAAAAGCTGATTTACCTGACAAGGAGGTGAGCATTATCCCCTCAATGCAATGATGCCCCTCAAGACCTCAGAAGCTTACAGATCTTCACTAAGCCTGCCTGTTGCTTTGAATTTTAACTCAAAAACGTAACTTTTCCTTTTCTCATTTTTTTCTTGGATATCAGCCAAAATCCTAAACATACTTGCCCTGTTATTCTGAACGGTCTCTGAAGCCTTCTCTACTTTCTCCATTTTCTTACAGACCTACATTGCTAACCCTTACTCAAATGCATGTTTTTCTTTCCTTTTTAAATCTCTAGTTTTTTTTTTTTATGTATATGAGTGTTTTTCCTGCATGTGTACCCAGAGGTCAGAAGAAAGGATTATCAGATCCCCCAGGACTGGAGTTATAGATGGTCGTGAGCCATCATGTGGGTGCTGGGAACTGAACCCATGTCCTCTGCAAGAACACAAGATTTATCATCCACTGGGGTCTGTTTGGGCATAAGCCTTGTTTCTCCCTCCATGATGCTGGCTGGAACAGCAGCAGAAAGGGTGTGAAGGATGGCTCACAAAGTCTTACATCTATAGCCCGGTTACCTGGGATGCTGAGGCAACGAGACCTAATTCCTGTTTTGAGATATGGCCTAACTTGTGATCTTCATGTCTCCAGTGTTCCGACATGTGTGCTCCACTGCGGTTTGTTTCTTAAAACTGGGTGTGCACAAGCTATGGGATCTACTGGGGGTCGTAGGACAATTTCTACGATTCAGTTTTCTATCATGCATGTCCCAGGGATCAAACTCAGAGGATTCACAACCTTCTCACTAGCCTTCCCACTGGCCTAAGACTGTACTTCCTTGGCCGGGCGGTGGTGGTGCACGTCTTTAATCCCAGTACTCGGGAAGCAGAGACAGGTGGATCTTTGTGAGTTTGAGGCCAGCCTGGTCTACAAGAGCAATTTCCAGGACAGCTAGGATCGTTAACACAGAGAAACTCTGCCTCAAAAACAAACCAACCAAGCAAAAAACCTTGTACTTCCTTAAACAAAACTTGGGGTGGATACTGAGACACATAATGTCCTACCCTGAGCTGCATGGGATATGGGAGAGCAATTGGGCTATGGCTGAACCCTCAGATCTGCCTGGCCCCGTTTCTCTTTTTTTTTTTTTTTTTTTTTGGTTTTTCGAGACAGGGTTTCTCTGTGGTTTTGGAGCCTGTCCTGGAACTAGCTCTTGTAGACCAGGCTGGACTTGAACTCACAGAGATTTGCCTGCCTCTGCCTCCCGAGTGCTGGGATTAAAGGCGTGCGCCACCACCGCCCAGCTCTGGCCCCCTGTTTTTCTATTGAGAGCCTGAGAACTTATACACAGCTCGGAACAGCAGGATGGGGCCAAGTAGGGGAGGAGACCAAGTACTGGAGACATGGGCAGTATTAATAGTCTTCACTATACAAGTCAGTATTATTTCTCCTTAACATTCTTTCTCTTGTCTCAACAGCAAAAAAATCTCAAAACAGGGGCCGGGCGTTGGTGGCGCACGCCTTTAATCCCAGCACTCGGGAGGGAGAGGCAGGCAAATCTCTGTGAGTTCAAGTCCAGCCTGGTCTACAAGAGCTAGTTCCAGGACAGGCTCCAAAACCACAGAGAAACCCTGTCTCGAAAAACCAAAAAAAAAAAAAAAAAAAAAAAATCTCAAAACAAGTTCTTTTGAAGAACTGAGGTAGCAAGTGATGGGATGAGCTACTTCAGGAAACAGTTAAGCCTAACTCTGCCCCTCCCCTCCCCCAGTGGCCACCTGCAGAGACTGAGGTCCAAGTCCTGTCTCAGAAGAGGAGACACCTACAGAGATCTTATCTTCTCCAGGGTACAGGGGATTACCTGAAGGAACATAGAGGCAGACACTAGGTCTAACAGCTATTTTATTC
Organism: Chionomys nivalis; assembly: GCF_950005125.1. Classification (NCBI taxonomy): domain Eukaryota; kingdom Metazoa; phylum Chordata; class Mammalia; order Rodentia; family Cricetidae; genus Chionomys; species Chionomys nivalis. Next base: position 136,167,549 of record NC_080086.1, on the reverse strand, counting down.
CCTAGGAACAAATGCATGAGGAAACTCCAAAATGAAACCGGCGCATAGACAACAGAGTGACACCAGGGTGGCCTGGCTTCAGAGTTCAGAGGATAGCACACCGCAGAAGGAACCTGGTGAGGACACGATCTCTTAGGTACCACCTGAGGAGGGTGGGGTCTGTGATGTAAAAACTTGCCTCCTCTACAAAGCAGATGTTACACAACTGTCCGGGAGCCAGGACACCGAAGCCTCCCTCTGAAGAACTGAGGTAGGCAGGTAAGACTGTGAGGGGGCTTGAGTGTTACAGAAAACCTGAAATCACTTTCAGGTACCCACAAACAGCTGAGATAACCCAAGATGACTTGAGAGGGAGGGAATCGAAAGGCAGCCAAGAATTTCATGCTTAAGGTAGGGCTGGTCAATCTTGCCAAATCAGGCCCCAGGGTGGTTATAAGAAATATCATTCCTACCAACCCCAAAGGACTCTGGTCATCATACTCAATCAAAAGTCATCCTTTTCTCTGTGGATTCATTTATTTCCCTACTCGCAACGTAATTCTGTACCCTTAAACCTGATCCTAAGGGTAGGATTGGCAAGGGATAAGGAAAAAACGTGTCTAGCCCTTGCATGCAGCGGCGTCCATGGAGGCGTGAACAAGGTCCTTTGTTGTGGGCTAGGTCACTAGCCTGCCCCTGCAGAACACATGTGGTGACACACGGCACTGTAAGCGGGCCGTGGCTGCTGTCCTGCAGGGTGGACAGACTGTCACAGAGAGGTCTCCTGGACGATGTAGGTCGGGCTGCACGGCTGGTGGACGAGGCCATCCTCAGCCATCCTCTCTTTACCCCTGCTGTCCTGCAGCACTCCATTCCTCATCTTCTCCGGACACAGGGGGGGGACCACAGGGACATCCTGGGGGACAGGGAGTGCAGGTGACGGTAGACAAGGGCAGAGGGAGCATGGCAGGCACAAGAACGGGGAAAGGCTTCATATAACAATGGATCTCACCTGGCTGTAGCTTCTCCAGCGAAGCCGCTTCTGGCAGGATAAGGGCAGGAGTGAGAGGAGCTTTGGCAACACTGGATAAATGGTGCCGGGGTTCAGGGTCCGGCCCCGCATTCCCCCTAAAGGCAAAGGTACTTGTCAAGAGCCCTTCAGAGAACCTTAGAGCAGCACACTCTGCTGTCCCTGCACCAAGGTCCCAGTCCTCCAGTCCATTCTGATGTCAGCAGGGGAGACCGGCTGTTACTGACACTCAGTATCCCAAGGGCAGGGTCCCCCTCAGCCCCTCATTTTGCTGTGTGGCAGTTCCATGCCCTCACCGGTGAGCAGACTGACAATCAGGCCCACGACAATGACCGTGGTGGAGTTGTGCGCACTGTACCATAAATAGGACAGGGAGTAGAACCGCTGCAGTCCTGTGGGCCTAGGGGGAGAGGGTGAGGACAAGCATTTGGCAGGGCATTCTGGAGGCACTTTAAGCCCCCCACCTACAAGGTCTCAAAACTCAATCTAACCCTACTTATAGCTTATGGTAACTTGTCCCTTAGCAAGGCCCCCATGAAATCCCTCAAAACTGAGCTTCACACCCAAGGAGAATGAGAGCAAGCCGCGCCTCACTTGGACAGGGTGGTAGAAGGCATCAGAGTAGTCATAGTGGCGATGGTCAAGTTGCTGGGCAGGAAGGAGCTGGACCCATTAACGGGAGGGGACGCCACAGAAGAGCTCATCCTGCTCACTATGCTCCCAATGCCGATCCAGAAGGCCATGGTGAGTCCAGTCAACAGGCCTACGATGGCACCCTGTCCAGAGACACAGTCAACTTTCTTGTCACAAGGTCCACCACAAACCTCCATACCAGTCCCCAGAACTGCTGAGCGCCTCAATAGTCCACTTCCATCCACGTGCGTATCTGGGAAGCCAGGTGTCACTCACAAGAGGGTTGGCGCACGGGAAGAACATCCCCAGGCAGAAAAGTCCCAGCAGTGGCCCTCCGACCATGCCAAAGATGCTGAGTGCTGCCTGGAGTCGGTGGAAGGAGAAAAGAACACACAGGCTCAGAGACTTCAGCCTCAACGTCCTGTCAATCATCCTGGTTTCTTCATGGAGGGAAGGGCTGTGGTGATGCACTTCGGGCTGAGGCTGAGCTCTAGGTCTCTCTGGGCCAACAATATCCTAGGAATGATGCTGGGCTTTTGCTCACTTGAGAGTCTGTTCTTAGTTAAAGGCCATCTATCCAAGGACAACGTATGGGACTGGGAGATGGCTCAGGGGATAAAGGTGCTTGCTGCCAATGCCGACACCCGAGTTCCATGTTAGGACCCACATGGCATAAGGAGAGAACCAACTCCCAAAAACTATCCTCTGACCCCCACTTGAGCACTGGCATGCAACTATCCACATACAATAAATGAATAAATGTATGTCTCTCTCCTTTTTTGGGGGGGTTTTGACAGGGCTTCTTTATGTAGCCCTGACTGTTCTGGAACTTACTCCATAGACCAGGCTAGCCTTGTACTCAAGAGAGCCGTCCACCTGCCTCTGCTTCCCAAGTGCTGGGATTCAAGGTGTGTGCCACCATGTCCAGCTTAAATGTAGTCTTTTTCTTTTTTGTTTTTTGTTTTTCGAGACAGGGTTTCTCTGTGGCTTTTGGAGCCTGTCCTGGAACTAGCTCTGTAGACCATGCTGGTCTCGAACTCACAGAGATCCGCCTGCCTCTGCCTCCCGAGTGCTGGGATTAAAGGCGTGCACCACCATCGCCCGGCCAAATGTAGTCATTTTTAAAGGCACATTCCATTACTCTCAGAACAGCTGTCTTCATTTCCTAGTTCAAACATATCCCCCATCCCTGCTGAGAGCTTCTTCCTCTTGAGGCATTACCTGGAGCACTGATCCCAGATGAGAGGAAATATAGGCCATTCCCAGGCAAATCAGTCCATAGGCAAAGGCTGGGAAGACGCAGAGGGGAGGCAATGTGAGTCAGCAAGTAGAGGGATAACACACTCCCACCAAACTACCACTCTGTACCCCAGTCCCAGGGCCTGCTGCTCTCCCTGAAAGCCATACATGATGGCTGTGCGCTGCTGCATGAGGCATGTGCTGAGGCCAGGACAGAGTTAGAGAAGCAATCATCTGTAACTGATGACAGTGACCACGACGTATCTCAAAACGAACAAGACTTAAGATACATGGAAGAATAAGCCTACCAAGGCTTCGGGAAAGCAGGATGGCCCGGGTTTCAGTCATCTCAGGGAACCAAGGCTGAATTAGGTCCTCCATGGTGACAGTTGCCAGTGAATTGAATGCGGATGATATGGTGCTGCAGAGGAGGAAAAAGACGAGCTGTGTCAGGTCCGAGAGCCAAAGGAGGCAGAACTAAGGACTCCACAGAGGGTAAGAAACCACCCATCGATGTGGAGCCCAGGCTCCTTCAGAGGGGTTTGGAAAGCAAGATGTTTCTGATGGAGTGTAGGTGTGTTCACCTAGGTGACTGACACTGTCAACTGTAGCCTGCTTTGGGAGAGGCCATCCAAAACAGATAGGACTGGTCCAGCAGGGGTACTGCAGCAGTACCTGAGGGATCCACTGAAGAGGCAGGCGACAAAGAGCCCAGGCAGTCCCGGCGTGTCCTTCAGGAGGTCCATGACGAAATAGAGCACTAGCTGCAAGGAGAGCAGACACACTCAGAGAGAAGCCTGGGCGTATCAGCAAGGGGCACATCTTCCTCGAGCAGGGAAGAGCAGGGCTCTGAAGAGCAAACTCCACAGCCCACCCAGCCCGCCACTGATGGCCAGTGTGACCACAGCATGCTGCCTAACACACCAAGTCCGTCTGCTACAGAAGGAGGTTGTTGGGAAGCTTAGATGAGAGCAGACATGCAGCAGTTTCCAGTGAAGGCTGGCTGGCTGCCCACCCATCAGATGGGTGGGCACTGATTAGATCTGCTCAGGACTGGAGTCTGACACTAGACAGCTGGGATCTCATGATGGAAAAAAAATAGTCATCTATTTTTTTTTTTCCAATTTAGCCACACAGGTACTCTGCTTTGGGATCCAGACTGGCTTCGCATGAGCACAGGATGGAGCCAGAGAGGCCTTCTCTCTCACCTGGTCAGGTGCTGCTTGCTCTTGCTGGGGGCTCATAGTATATTTCTTATAATAGGCAAACATGACCAGACCAATGAGGGAGCTCATGCACAGGGCCACTTGTTGGCAGGGGAACACCGCATAGCAGGAACTGCAAAAGATCAGTGCCAGAAGACAGAGATGACATTAACAGACACTGTTAGATGTGCCTTCCTGAACCTCCAGAAAGCCCCCAACAAAGGGGAAGGCACTCTGAATCCTGTCCCACCCCACTGCTCCCAGGGACCCCATCCTCACACTTACAGAATAGCAGCTTTCTCTGAGCGGGAGCTGAGGTAGCGCTGCACCTGAGCCTGATTCACTCCATACAAGGACAGCATCATGAAAACCCCCCCAAAGGCCAAAGTCCAGAAAGTATGACGCACAAACGGGTCGGGATCCAGCCTGCAACAGAGATACCCGGTCACTGCCACAGCCACCTCATCTCAGGTGTGCATCCAGGCAATGTCCAGGTCTCTACACCCATGATCACTTTCTCCCTCTGCAGTATGGACTGTCTGCCTAAGGTGGTGCCAACTTTCTCTCTGCTTACTAAAGGCCCGAGACCAGGCTGAAATGGACTCAGTCCGTAGACGCTACAGGTACCAGTCAAGGAAGCACAGACTTACTCAATCCCAGAGATGCGGCCATACTGGGAAGACACGTTCCATACATGACCCAAGCCGCCCACTCTGGCTGAGCCTACAATGATAACCACCAGCTGCCCTAGGAACATGACCAGCGTTTGGAACACATCTGTCCAAATGACAGCCTTGAGCCCACCCTACAAGAAAAAAAATATCACATCAGTCACAAATGCCAAATCAACCGGAGAGGGTGGACATCACACTACCAAGAAAGCCCTTGCATAACCCCTGAAACTGTTAGTCACTCCACCTTCTCTGCCTCACCCTGGAACTGCATCCCATTTCCTGTATCTCTTTTCGCTGGCCCTTCTTTTCATTCTCCCATCTTCCCGCTGTCACCCAGGTTAACTGCAATTACCAGCGCAGTGTAGATGTTGCAGACAATTCCAAGGGCCAAGACCGACAGCCATAGATCAAATCCTGTCACTGAAAACAGATAAACGTCACATCCTACCTCTGCTAGGTTTTCCAGAGCAGTCCTGGTGAGGATAGCTACTCAAATCATAGAGATGAGCCAGCTGGGGTTGTCACATGACTTTAATCCCAGCATTCTGGGAGGCAGAGACAGGTAGATCTCTGGGAGTCTAGTGTGCTCTATCCATACAGCAAGCAGAGTGCCAGGACAGCCAGGACTACATAGGGACTTTGACTCAAAAACAAAACAAAACAAACAAACAAAAAAAAAAGAAAACCCATCACAACATGGAAGCAATTAGTTATTAAAGGGGAAATAAATCATTTCTCAACAAGTGGAAAAACATTTTCAGAGCTCCACCGAAATGCTGATTAACCAGTTCAGGTGTGGCCTGGTAATGTTTGATCAGCTTTCAAGCGAGGTGAAGGAAGTCTCCTTCTGCCCCTCGTAGAGACCAAGAGCCCTGTCCATGAATTAGTTCTCTCTAGCACACTACCCCCTCTGCCCCTCCTAACGGCATTTCTCCAGTCTGCCAAGGCTGGAAGTCAGGGACCGTGACTCCTCACCTGCATTGAGGGCCAAGGATGGTGCGTAGAGAGCAACGCCCATGTAGATCACCTGTGGGAGATGGGAAGGGTGTGAAGGGGAAGAGACGCAGGTGGAAAGGCAGTGTCCCCAAGGCTTGTGCTTACTTCCCTCTAACGCCTCCCAAAACCTGGCTTGCCACCACTGTCATATCTAGAGTGGCATTGGACATGATGCCATCAGGGACTTGACCAACTAGTAACTCAAAGGAATTTTAATCACAACTCTGAAGCCCCTCCCCTGCCCCAGGCCCACCTACCATCTGAAAGATGAAGGTCACAGTTCCAAGGATCCTCACTACTTTATTAAAGCGGAGCTCCAAGTACTAGATACAAGTACAAAGAATTTATGTGCCTTTTAAGGCATGGCATTTCGTGACTCCAAACCTCACAATACATAACCTCTTTCCTCAAGAGGCCTAGTAACACAAGAAAATATGCAGAACATATACTCTGGACCCCCTAGGCATGGCACTCTCCAACCCCCTCCCCCAGGAAGAAGAGCTACTTGGGGCAGTCATTCTTTGGTGGAGCCCGAGTCACAGTCTTAGGTACCCATCCCCTTCTCCATGCCTTTCCTGTTTACCTCATAGGCACTGGTAAGATGCAGGCGGTAGAAGACTGGGATGAAGATGTGAGCAGGGATCAGAAGTCCCAGGAAGTAGGAGCATCCCAGGAACCAATACTGGGTTCCGAATCGGTAGATCTCAGCTGGTGCCCCCAGGATGGCTACTGCTGACTGGAAGGTGGCCAGCAGGGACAGTGCCACAGGAAGGCAGCCCATTTTGCGGTCTGCCAGCAGCAACTCACCAACAGTATGACGGCCCCATCCACGGCAAGCATGATAGAGCCCAATGATGAGGGAGAGAAGGAGCAACAGGCCAAACACCACATAGTCCACGACAGAAAAGGAGGAAATAACCCTGTTGGTGTCTGAGGTATGGAAGGGAGCTGAGGTGCTCTCCCCCATACTCATCCTCTCTGCGCCCGTTTTTCAGGACTTGGTATTCCTGGGCTCAGAGCTGTCAGTTCACCGACCGAGCACGTACAGGCGAATGGCTCCGAGTTGGTTCCTGGCTCAGTTTTACAGCATTCCTCTTCCAGCCAGTGACACGGTCCAAGAGCAACTGAAAGAATCCATCTCTTAGTTAAGCCTGCCCTGCCCTCATGGCTGCCCACCCACAGGTTGCGGACATGTCATGGCCAGACTCAGACTAACCAGCCAGCACAGTGGTGAATGCCTGCAAGGTACAGGCAGGTTTGCTAGAGGTTAGGGAGGGAGGGGAGGAGGGAGGAAGCAGCAGAGTAAGACACAGGAGACAGTAACTTGGCCAGGACCTTTGCATATACAGTTATGAAATTCAAGACCTTTCTTGGGTCTCCACCCGAGTAGTAAAATAAAAATCAACTCTAGCCTAATATTCTTCATATAATCCCTGCCTCCATTTGCGGGCACAGACCCAGTCACTACAATGTATTGAGCCAGCAGAGCCCAGCCTGGCGCCACAGCCCAGCAGGGAAGAAATGGGAAACCAATGACAGCAGGGTTTCCCCTATTCTCCTTGGCCTCAGTTCCACTTCTCATGACCCAGAGACCCAGAGGTGTCGTCCTCCGAACAACACCCCCCCCCCCAGCTCAGCCCAGCGAGCTCACCTCCCTGATGTCTCCAGTCCCATTCAGAACAGAAGGTTCACTACTCTGTATCCCTTTCTGTTTCGGGATTAAAGGCATGTGCCACCACTGCCCAGTTGTACCTCTTTATTAGCATCCCAGGTATCACTAGAGAAACCTACCTGTCTGCCTCAGCTCCTGCTAGACACACCCATCAAGGGTGGATCTGGTCGGAATGGTAAAATTAAAAAGTGAGACAGACAGGGGCCAGAGGTGACGGTCAGTGGTTAAGAGTACTTGCTCTTGTGGAGAACCCAGGTTCTAGTCTCAGCATCCACATGGAAGCTCACAGTCATCTATTACTCTAGTTCCAGGGGGTCTGATGCCCTCTGATTGCTTCTGTGGGCACCAGGTACACATGTGGAACAGACATGCACACAGACAAGACACCCATATACATGATGCTGGGCTCAGACACATACCCGGAGAAGCAATCTCTGAGGCAGAGCTGCCTGGAGCGGCACTGAGGTAGAGGTCCTGATTCTGTAAGGAGCTGAGGAAAGAGCAAGAATTGGGATCAGAGGAATGCATTTGTTGCTATCTGTTCCGGGCTCTTCAGGGAACCAAGCACTGTGCCCCGAAATGGCCCATATCAGCCTATGTCCCGGCTCAACTCTAACAGATCCAGACTAGAGAGCAGAGAACTCACATTCAGCAGCATTCTTAGATGGATTAGGCTCTCAGGCTAAATCGCTCTTGGCACTCTGTGTTCTAGACAGAGTTAGAAAGGAGTTGCCTAGAAGACGGGAAAGTTACTTTTCTAACACTCTCTCTCTCACACAATCACCATTCTAATAATATGCCACAATCTTTAAAAGAACAAAGATGGGATCACACTATTCCAAGTCAGCCACTCTTACAGCGCCCCCACTTCACACAGAAGCATTCAAGATCCAGACATTCAAGCAACCTTTTTTCTTTTTCTTTTTTTTTGGGGGGGGGGTGGTGGTTTTGAGACAGAGTGTCTCTGTAGCTTTGAAGCCTGTCTTGGAACTAGCTCTTGCAGACCAGGCTGGCCTCGAACTCACAGAGATCTGCCTGTCTCTGCCTCCCGAGTGCTGGGATTAAAGGCGTACGCCACAGCTGCCCTGGCCATAACCTTTTCCTTTTTTTCTATGTTTATGTATGCACAGGTGTATGTGAGCAAGTTCGCGAGCATGTGGAAACTCAGGTGTCTTCCTTGGTCTTCACACTTAGGTGGCAAGCCTTGACCTACTACTAAGCTATCTCCTGGGCCTCTCAAGCAACCCTCCTAAAACACAGCTAAGTAACTGTCAGAGGCAACATTAGAACACAGGCCTATGGATCCCTCATCCATCCTGCTCTCCCAAATGTCCATCCTCTCGTCTTGAAAAGCAATCCCTAAGCAGGGCAGTGGTGGCACATACCTTTAATTCCACCATAAAGGGGGGGGGGCGCAGATCCAGAGGTGGACCTCTGTGAGTTCAAGGTCAGCCTGGTCACAGAGCAAGTTCCAGGACATTGAAACAAACACAAAATAAACAAAAAGCAATCCCCTAGAAGTACTCCTCAGGCCGAGCAGTGGTGCACCACCTTTAATCCCAGCACCTGAGAGGTAGAGGCAGGCAGATCTCTGTGAGTTCGAGGCCAGCCTGGTCTGCAAGAGCTAGTTCCAGGACAAGCTCCAAAAGCTACGGAGAAATTCTGTCTGGGGTAGCGGGGGAGTATGGGGACGGACACAAGAATCAAAAAAGCACTCCTCCTCAGTGTGGAAGTAACACTAGAGAATGTTGCATATTTAGATAGCCTTACGCGATGACAGTTTACGTTCTCTGAATACCTGCTTTTGAGCCAGGAGTAAATAAAGTGCCTCTATGTCACCGGTTCACAGACTTTTGACCCATCTGAGGAATCAGTCACACCTCAGATCCTATCTATTACCTTCTAGGTGCTAAATTCCTACCTTCGAGCAGCCTAAGGCAGGGTGGTACAAGGGACTTTTCCTAAATAAACTATAGCTCTATATCCTATCTAAATAAACTATAACTATGTATCCTGTCTAGTACGGGCCACTAGGCTAGAGACCCCACCTTCTAAAACTCAAACACCCTCCCTCAAAGTTCTAAAAAAAAAAGCAGTCTCCTGTTTTGTGTCTTATTTGCTGCTAAATCTTCTCTCCCAACCTCCCCAATGGTGAGCAACAGGGTATTTCACCTGAAACACACTCAGCATCTCTCTCCAAAACCTGTAAAGAATGGGTCTTGAGTCTCTATTATAGGGGTTGGTGAGATGGTCAAGGGTTAGGGGTTCTGACTTCTCTGTAGAGGACTCAAGTTTGCATACAAGCATCCATAGTAACAGCCTGAAACTACCGCTAACTCCAGCTCTGTCGCTTCTGGGCTCCTCTCACTAGTACTCATGGACAGACACACACAGAGCACAAAACAGTTCGCAGGTAATTCACCGTGGTCCAACCTCACTATTCCCAAGACTAGAAAAGATCAAAGTGCTAACTGTAGTCAGTCAGTCATGGAACAGTGCATAGATTTCAACCAATCTAGTGACAGATTAATACATCCTGCCTACCAGGAGATCAGGGCATCTTCTCCCATACTGTATTCAGATACTGCCTGGTTGATAAGGTGCGGTACACACATGTTAAGGAAGGGTCCGAGCTTGGGCCACACGTTCTATGTCACAATGCAACTGTCTAGATCAACAGTCTCAACAGGGCATGCTGGTTTAACCTAAGGATGCCCCGGGCCTTTGTATTTTGTAACACCTTGAGATTTCTCACTCTTTGGCAAGCAGTCACTACTATGAAAACGTCTTAGACTAGGTGGTGGTGCACGCCTTTAATTCCAGCACTTGACAGGCAGAGGCAGACAGATCTCTGAGCTGGACGTCAGGCTGGTCTACAGAGTGAGTCAGACAGGACAGTCAGCTACACAGGAGGCAGAGACAGGTGTAGCTCTGTGAGTTTCAGGACAACCAGTGCTACACAGTGAGACCCTATCTCAAAATAAAAACACTGACTGGTTCCCTCTACTTCTGGAGTTTCCGAAAATTTTGTTTTTGTTTTGTTTTTCGAGACAGGGTTTTTCTGTATAGCTTTGGTGCCTGTCCTGGAACTAGCTCTTGTAGTCCAGGCTGGCCTCGAACTCACAGAGATCTGCCTGCCACTGCCTCCAGGAGTGCTGGGATTAAAGGCGTGTGCCGCCACCACCACCCAGCTTCCTGACAACATATTTGCATTAGGCACCAAGAATCCTCTAGGATGGAGGAAGAAGAAACTAAGCAGACAGGAAAATGCCAATCCAGTGACAGGCTTCAGTTCACACAATCCGATTCTAGGAAAAGAACAGTGGCCTTCTGAACACTCCACAGACACACCGATGGACATATCTATCTCAGAGGGGTATCCAGAAGAAAGCCAAGCTACTTCCCTAAGTCGGATTCTCATGTTATCTGGCGGTTTGTGGGTTTTTAAGTCCTGAGGACCTGAACAAGCTAGTAAAGCGCAGGTCCACAGGGCTAAATCCTCACCGGCTTCCTCCTTTGAAATGCAAATGCAAACGGCCACAGACAGGTCTTGGGTTTAAAATTCCTCAAGGTCTAAACAGTTTCTCACCAGAACAAAATATTTCAGCAGCTAAATGTATTAATAAATGTAAATTCAGAACTTCCAGGCAGGTTACCTGAAATGAACTCCAACTGTCTTTGGTGACCTCTTGAGGTGTCCTCATCAAAAGCAATAGCTGCCCTTTGGTGTGACGGGTCTCTCCCAGCGCCCTTCCAGACAGGACTCCTGCGGCTGCTACCACGCTGCAGAAGCGCTACCTTGCCTTGCGTCGGTGGTTCGGCCAGGACTACCAAAGTTCCTTCGTTCCTTCCGAAACCAGCATTGTTCTTTTCCTGGGAAGGCAAAGAACATGAGTTAGGGAAGCGTCTTTCCCGCTCCACCGCCTTGCCCGGGCTCCAGGGCAATACGCAACATTAAGGTGAAGGGTTCCCAGACTCGTGTCCTCCTGCCAGCGTTTGCCCTTCGCCCTCCGATCTCCGCTCCTCCATCACCCATACCCTTTTTCAACTCAGTTTTCCCCTTCTCTCCACACGTGGCGAACCCACCACTTTGCGCTAGTATTTAAGACCTTTCCCCAAAGCCCACGCGGAGAGGCTCGCCCCTCGCCTCGCCCCGCCCCGCCCCTCCCAGCTCCGCCTCTCGCGTCCCAAGGCGACTGAACTCGGCCTCTCTGCCCAATCCCTACCCAACCCCCCCATCCCGGCCCAGCCCACCTGCGCGATTCCACACGTGGGTAGCTGGCCCGCAGGCCAGCCCGGCCCGAGCAGCGTCCGGCTTGGTGACAGCGGGACCCCGCCCCCCCTGCCCGCCCTGTTCGCCTTGCCGCCATGTTTACTGAGGGCGGATGGAGAGTCCCAGTTGTCCGCACCGTGCTGAGGAAGCATGCAGTAGGCTCCAAGCAACTAAGCGGCGCCTGGGGAGGCCTGCGCTCCCGGAAGAATGGCGGGAGGGTGGGTCTGCCCGCCAGGAACAGGCACCGGGGAGCGCGGACATGAGCCCAGAAAACAGGGAAGCAGTAGCGGCGCTCTGGCAAGCCATGCCACGCCCCACGGCGCCAACCGAGGACTGATTAGGCCACGCCTCAGAGTGGCCGGGTTTGCAAAATTAGGCCCCGCCCCAAGGCTAAGGCGTGATGCGCGGGGGCGGGGCCTCGCGCTCGGCTCTCGCGAGCTGTCAAGAAGGTTGAAAGGAGTGGAAAATGGCGTCTCGCGAGCCAGGCAGTTCTGCGGGCTCGATACCTTGGGTTGCTACCCTGCTCCTGGCTGTGGGCGTGGAGAGGGCCCTGGCTCTACCTGAGGTACAGAAGAAAGCTGGTTTGAGATCTGGCTGAAGAAGGTTGCCGATCGTCAGTCTTGTGTCGAGCTCGCCCGCCGGTGGCTGTCCCAGGCGAAGCTCAGATTTCCCCCTTGAAGATTCCCTAGCCCTGTCCCAGCGGGGATCGTGCTCCCGAGTACTCTCGTAGCGCCGGCCACTGGCACCTTCGCCCTGCCCACATTCAGAGACCTTTGAAATTTGATCTCCTTGCTTTTTGAATAACTTTAAATTGTTCTTGCCACTCTAGAGTCCCCGGCTCCTGTGCCAGCTGTCCGTGCGTGGTGCAGTGGCATGACTGAGTACTTTGTGTACCCGCGTGCAGCTCTTTAACACTTGCCAAAGCATGCCTGTCAGGTGGAGAAGTCTCTGGAAAGGACATAATATAGTCAAGTAATGATTTTCCTAGATGAGGACCTTCTTTCGGGAAAGACTTGTATAGTGCACTGATTTGGTGCCCTGTGGTAGCCGAAGAAATGGGTTCTATTTATAAAAGCCAGCTTTCTGCTCTGTATTGTAGGAATACTGACAACTAACTATTAATTCTTGTTTGTTCTTTTTCTTTCTGGAGTCTTAATAAGGTTTCTTTCTTTTCTACAGATATGCACCCAGTGTCCAGGAGGTGTGCAGAACACGTCCAGAATAGCCGTTTACTGTGAGAATTCATCGGAGTCAATGCAAGCCCGATGCTGCCTGAATCAGAAGGGCACCATCTTGGGGTGAGGGAGGAGAAGACATCCTTGGATACTCAAAAAAGTTCACAGACGAGTATATCGGCTTGCCTAACTGACTTTGGGGATAAATACTGGCACCTAACTGGAGACGTCTAATGCTTGATTGTAAAACGTTTAAATTGGGTGTAGTATTATTCGATAGGTAAAAGATCTTTTTTCCCCCCTGGATGACAATAGTTCTTGCCATTTTATAGACTTGTGTGGCATCATTTAAAAATAGCTTTGTTTTTGTTTGTTTGTTTTTGTTGTTTGTTTCTGAGACAGGGTTTCACTGTTAAGCTCTGGCTGTCCTGGAACTCACAGAGATCCACCTGCCTCTGCCACCACCACTAGGCTTAAAAATAGTTTTATTATAACTCTTTGGATTATTTTTTACTAAAATACATTTACAATTTTCTTTCTTTTTTCTTTTTTTAGACAGGGTTTCTTTTTCTTTTTTTTAAATTTATTTATTATGTATACAATATTCTGTCTGTGTGTATGTCTGCAGGCCAGAAGAGGGCACCAGACCCCAATTACAGATGGTTGTGAGCCACCATGTGGTTGCTGGGAATTGAACTCAGGACCTTTGGAAGAGCAAGCAATGCTCTTAATCTCTGAGCCATCTCTCCAGCCCCTAGACAAGGTTTCTTTGTGTATCTCTGGAGCCTGTCCTGGAACTCGCTCTGTAGACCAGGCTGGCCTCGAACTCACAGTGATCCACCTGTCTCTGCCTCCCGAGTGCTGGCTTTCAAGGTGTGTGCCACCACCGCCTGGCACAATTTTCTTAATTTAAGTTTTTTATTTTGTGTGTGTGTGTCTGGGTGCATGCACTTGAGTGCAGGTGCTGGAAGAGTTCAGAGGCTTTGGGTCCTCTGCAGCTGGTGGGATAGGCAGCTGTGAGATGTCCAACATGGGCGCTAGGAACTGAACTCGGTTCTCTGCAGGATCGGTACTCACGCTTATCTGCTAAGCCATTTCTCCAGTCCTTAGTTTTCTTCTGTCTTTTTGTTATAGCTGTTCTGGGTACTAGGGAATGAGCCTAGGACCTTGTGCATGCTATCCAAGCTACCTTTTTCGGCTTAGCTTTTCTTTTTTTTTTAAAAAAAAAATTATTTATTTATTATGTATATAGTATTCTCCTGCATGTATGCCTGCCTGCCAGGAGAGGGCACCAGACCTCATTACAGATGGTTGTGAGCCACCATGTGGTTGCTGAGAATTGAACTCAGGACCTCTGAAAGAGCAACCAGTGCTCTTAACCTCTGAGCCATCTCTCCAGCCCCTTTTCTTTTCTTTGGCACAGGATCTTCCTATATAGCTCTGCCCAGGGCATTGTGCATGCTAGACAAACTATCTTTTTTGTTTGTTTGTTTTCTTTTCTTTGGGACAGGGTCTTCCTATACAGCCCTGTACTTACTGTACAGCACAGCATAACCTCAAACTCACATTATTTCTGCATCAGCCTCCCAAGTTCTGGGGTTACGGAGTGAGCCATCATACTGACTCCTTTCAGCATTTATCATTTTGACACGTGATCTCACTGAATTGCCTACATAACCTTGAACTTGTGATCCTCCTGCCTCAGCTTCCCGAGTAGCAAGGATTACAGGTAGCTTGCACCACCAGGCCAGAAACTAAGTTATATATTTTATAATGTTATGATTTTGTACTTCATAGGCACTCAGTAAATGAAAATAATGTGTTGAAGTTCTTTTTTGTTTGGTTGATTTTTTTGAGACAGAGCTTCTCTGTATAGCCCTGACTGTCCTGGAACTCATTCTGCAGACCAGGCTGGTCTTGAACTTAGAGATTTGCCTCCCTTTGCTTTGGACTGCTGGGACTAAAGGCTAGAAGTCTTTAATGTATAGAAGTTTATAATTGTCTCTGATAGGAAATATAGTTGTGAAAAACTTAAGTGATTTGCTTTTTTTGTTTTGTTTTGTTTTGTTTTGTTTTTTCTTTCATTTAAAACCTCTGTGGCTGGGCTTGGTATTTGTAATTTCAGCACTTTGGAGGAGGATCAAGAATTCAAGGTGGGGCTGGGCGATGGTGGCGCACGCCTTTAATCCCAGCACTCGGGAGGCAGAGGCAGGCGGATCTCTGTGAGTTCGAGACCAGCCTGGTCTACAGAGCTAGTTCCAGGACAGGCTCCAAAGTCACAGAGAAACCCTGTCTCGAAAAAAAAAAGAATTCAAGGTGGGCTAAGAGGTAGTGAAGCACGCCTTTAATCCCACGCAGCACTCGGGAAGCTGTGCAAGACCAGCCTGATCTACAGAGCAAGTTCCAGGCCAGCCAGGTATTACAGAGAAACTCAAGGTCACCCTTAGCTACTTAGTGAATTTGAGGCTAGCTTGGGTTACATTGAGACCTTGTCTGAAAAAGAAATCATTTCGGTGGGAATGCTGACGGGGATGTTGCGCTCTGTGGTTCTTGTCTCTCACCCCAGCATTTGAGAAGCTGAGGCAGGAGGATTGTCACAGGTTGAGACCAGCCTGGGATGCAGAGTGAGACCCTGTCTCAGAACAAAAGAAAATCTCTGTAGTATGGTGGTTGTGACTGTGGCTTGGTGATCAAGTACCTCACTCATGCAAGACCCTGGGTTTAATCCCCAGCAAGGCCACAAAAGCCTCTGGGTCTGAGACTCACAGGATAGGAGCTACTAACTCTGGAGAAAATAACACCAAGTTTCTTCCAGTACTTGCACAGTGCATAGCTATACTGGCTAGAACTGTGATTGCAATGTTCTGTACCAGTACTGATCAGCACAGGAGCCACGATGTCATACCTGTTTGTAGTCTTTCTTGTGAGAATGCATTTGAATTTTAGGTAAATTACAATGTCGACATATGTAGCTAGCGCTAACTAAATTGGATAATACACGATTACAATGTCTTCTACCATAGTACTTCTCTTATAGTTTTGAACATAGTGTTGTTCTGTCAGTATTGGATTAAGTGGGGTGTGTGCACAAATACTAACCTTGCTAGGCATGGAAAAGAGACATAGTTACACTAATCACTTTGTTTCTTCAGGCTAGATCTCCAGAACTGTTCCCTGAAGGATCCTGGTCCAAACTTTTTTCATGCTTCAACTGCTGTTATCATGTAAGCATTTAGGTACTTTCCTAATATGGTGATGGGAAAGTCTTTGGGGATAACTCTTAAAAAGGGTAGATTAATATTAGCTTCTAAACCTGTATAACTGAGGGTGAGGGTTGGACTAATAGCCCAGGAAAGCATGTATAAGTGTTAATAGCATGCTTTTCTCAGCAGAGTACTAACACTGTGTGCTTTGCAGAGACCTTCAAGCAAATCCTCTCAAGGAAGACTTGACCAACACCTTCCGTGGCTTTACCCAGCTCCAGACTCTGTGAGTAATAGACTGGGAAGAGGGAATCATAGATCTTAATTGTTAGTCAACATCGGAGCTGCTGTTGCTACTGTGTGTGTGTGTGTATGTGTTTGTGTGTGCGTGCATAGATGCTTGAGTGAGCTCATATGCACATGTGTATGCGTGCCATGTGTGTTGCTGGTGAATGTTTGTTCTGCTACTGAGCTACACCCTGAACTCTTTGGCTGTGTGTTTATGATCATGTGTGCTGTCTTCAGGATATTACCACCAGATGTCACCTGTCCTGGAGGTATTAATGCCTGGGAAAGTATTACCTCTTTCATGGACAAGCAAATTTGCCAAGGGCAGAAGGACCTTTGCAATAGCACTGGAAGCCCAGGTATGCTGTGGAATGGCCATCTCACTGGCGAGTCCTTTTCCTTCTTTCTAAGGTGACGTCATTCTCTACTTTAGAAGAATAAAGATGCTAAGTGCCCTTCTGTTCGGAGTTCTCTATTTCCCTATAAAGGTTTTAATTATTTTTTTAAAGATTTATTTATTATGTATACAGTGTTCTGTCTGCATGTACACCTGCACACCAGAAGAGGGCACCAGATCTCATTACAGATGGTTGTGAGCCCCCATGTGGTTGCTGGGAATTGAATTCAGGACCAGTGGAAGAGCAGCCAGTGCTCTTAACTGCTGAGTCATTTCTCCAGCCCAACATTTTAATTATTATTGTTAGTGTTACAGTCTGATTATTTATGATCTTCTATTTTTTTTGTTTGTTTTTGTTTTTATTTTCTGAAGCAGAGTCTCTATATATTCCTAGCTGATCTGGAACTTGTGTAAACAGATTGGCCTTCAACTCACAGAGATCTGCCTGCCCCTGCCTCCCAAATGCTGGGATTTGGGCATCTGCCACCATGCCCAGCTTTTTTCTCTACTTTTAAAAGATCTAAGCAGATATTTGAGAAAAATACCTAATGAGATCCAGTGATACTCTCCCCTCCCCGAACCATGCTTCTGAGATCAGGGATGGCCTTGGAGTCCAGCGACTCTTGTTTCCCTCTGGCTCCCAGAAATGTGTCCTGAGAATGGGTCCTGTGCACCTGAAGGTCCTGGTCTTTCGCAGTGCGTTTGTGCTGATGGTTTTCACGGATACAAGTGTATGAGGCAGGTAAGGAACTGGACCTTTTAGAAATAGAGGAATGCATTTGGCGAGAACCTCTCAGAAAGAAACAAGGGAAGTGGCCGAGATGAGGGGATGCATGGCGAAGAAAAACTAGGTAGTAGAAAGTGACCCTGTATATACTGCTGTGACTGTTTGTTTCGTTTGCTAATCGCAGGGTTCCTTTTCACTACTTATGTTCTTTGGCATTCTGGGATCCACCACGCTAGCCATCTCTGTTCTACTTTGGGGAACCCAGCGCCGAAAGGCCAAGGCTTCATGAACCACACAGGGCTTCCTGCTCACCTGAGATCACCCTGATCGTGACAAACATGACTGGCCAGGGGGCGGATCCTGCTCAAAGCTGAAGCGGCCATTGATAATGAAGGAAGGTGTCAAATTGCACCACCTCGGAGTGATGGACCCTCGGTTCAGGAGTGGACGAGTACTTGTTTGTATTATTGACTACAATAAACACTTTTTTCCCATTGTTTTAGGGACTAGCGCCATACCTTCGCGTGTTTCTTGCTTGAGGGGCTGGTTTGGGACGGTCGGGTTTCTCGGGTCTCCAGGGTTTTGCTCGGTGCCCGGTGTGATGCTGAGGACCCACCCCATGGTCCCGCCCCTTACGTGCCCGGCCCCGCCCCTCACGCTACCGGCTGCCTGCGCCGTCGCAGTCGTGCTTCTGCTCAATACGATTAGGGCTCCCGCTTGCCGCGCCCGCCTGCTCTCCAGCGCTCCGCGCAGCGAGCCACGTGGACCAACTCCGGCGCGCGGTGTTCGCTTGGTTCCAGTGAGGCTCGCCGCGCCTCCCGCGTCTCTGTGCTCGCCCGGTCTCAGCTCCGACCCCATGGCGGCCCTGGTGTTGGAGGACGGGTCGGTGCTGCAGGGCCGGCCCTTTGGGGCCGCTGTGTCGACTGCTGGGGAAGTGGGTAAGCAAGCCCGGGCGGGCTGCCGACCTCATCCCACTCTGCTTAACCTGTCCACCCCTCCTGCACACTCCTCTCCTCGATGCGGTGGCCGCAGCCCCAGCTCCCTTTCACCACTCACGACCGAAGCAGTCATCTCCTCCGGGATTTGCTGCGCTCGGGGCAGTGTTCTGAAGGCTGCCCTTGCCAGAACTCAGTCCTGCCTCTTTCTTCAGTGTTTCAGACCGGCATGGTCGGCTACCCAGAGGCCCTCACTGACCCTTCGTACAAAGCTCAGATCTTAGTGCTAACGTACCCTCTCATCGGCAACTACGGCATTCCCTCAGATGAAGAGGACGAGTTCGGCCTGAGCAAGGTAGTCACACCCAGTGCTTTCTCTACATCCCTTCTCAGATCAGAAGTTAACGGTGAAGTGACACTCTGCTAGACATCCTAGAGGAAAGAGCGGAAAGCACTAAGGCGGCCGTGGTTACAGGGCTTTTAGGGGACCTTGAAAGGCAGAGCTGGAGACCGCAGAGCCTCCAGGTGGTACCCCCTTTCAGAGTCTTGTGTGAGGTAAAGGCACGGGCCACAGGAAATGGCAAAGGGCTTATGGGAGTAGTTATCCAAATGAAATGCAAGGGGTGCACTTTTTCTAGTTATTTCATAAGAACCAACAAAGCTTTTTAAAAATTTTTTAGTAGCAGTCATAGGGGCAAACAGAATCCTTTAGGTAGTCAGCCTTCCCAATGCGATGGCCCTTTAATACAGTTCCTTACGTCTTGGTTATCCCCGACCATAAAATTATTTTCATTGCTACTTCATAACGGTAATTTTGCTACTAGTGTGAATGGTAATGTAAACATCTGATATTTCAAATGGTCATAAGCGACCGCTGTAAAAACGTCGTTTGGCCTGGGGGTCGTGACCCACAGGTTGAGAGCCACTGCTTTAGGATCCTATAAGTTGGTAAGAAACTGGAAACCAGGGTTGTACCCCTTCTAGTACCAGTCATTGCCAGTTCATCTACATCGGTGACACTGATCACCGTCTGGACTCCAGGCATCGCTTCCTTTTCTGCTTCTCAATAGTATTTATTTCTAGATAGAAAACTCAAATTTCGGCCAGCCTGGTCTACAAGAGCTAGTTCCAGGACAGGCTCCAAAGCTACAAAATTTCCTCATGTAGTGAGGTCCTCCCCATTCATTCTGTAAAATCTGGAAACTAAGTTGTCTCTGAGAGTTAGGTACAAATGTTAACACAATCATTATGATAATAATAGAAATCACCATAGACTAGATACAGTATTTCACAAAATTTGCTTAAGCCCTGATCCCAGTCTTATGGCATCTTCCTATCGAAGCCTGGCTGACCTGGAATTCCCGGAGATCTACCTGCCTCTGTCTCCCAAGTTGTGACATTTGATACTATACCAAACCTTCAATCTTTTCCTCCTTTTTAAATTATTTTTATATTTTTTTTGTTTTTGGATATATGATACTCTATACTAGGCTGACTTAAACTCAGGAATCTCTTCTGCCTTTGCCTCCTGAGTGCTGGTACTAAAGACATGTGCCGCCACCACCTGGCTAATTCTTATTTTTGAAGCCTGCCCTGAATAAGGGCGCACTAATTGTTGTTATTCCTGCAAGTTTTTCATCATAAACCGCTGCGTACCTGCTTTTTAATTTTCATCTTAGTATCTTATGAATTTGGTTAACATGTGAATTGTCAAAAATTTAGTGCCTGAGGTCTCCTACAGCCCAATGCATTTGCTGTGTCTGAAGCTGTGTACATGGGTCAGTCCGCCTACCCTGGGGAGGGCTGCAGCTCACATAGACCTTCAAACTCAGAACCCTCCCACCTTACCTTCCCCTGGTGCTGAGATTGCAGGTGCGGTGGTGAGTACATCATTATCATCGTCTAAAGACCAGGGTCTCTGTGAAGCCCACACTGCCTTCAAGCTTGCAGATGGTTGTCTTAGCAGTGCTGGGATTGCAAATATCAGTATTTTGCCTTTAAATACAACTTTTCACTTAGCTTGTTTTCAAGACAACATTTTGCTAATTCATACCCCTCCCTCCCTGGAGTCTTTCTTTTTGAGACTGTGTTTCCCAGGCTAGCCTGGTACTCACTATTGTTAAGCCATACTGACCCTCAACGATCGGCAATTTTCTGCCTTGTCCCCCCCCCCAACCCCTAGGAATGGGATTATAGACACATGCCACCAGCCTGTCTTGAATGTCGTTTAATCTCTCCCACAAAAACTTACCAGGTCAGGTATGGCATCTACTCACTTAGTCCCAGTGCTGGGGAGGTAGAGGCAGGCTAGCTCTACATAGCCCATCTTGGGCCAGCCTGGACTATGTAGTGAGACCTTGTCTCCAAACAAAGTGTCCTTTTTAATTTACTATAATGTACTTCTTTTGAATAATAATTTGGTTATCTTTTTAAAATTATAATCTGAAATGAAATGATAAAGTGACATCATATCTGTCTGGTATTATACCCTGTAACTTTTTTTAAAATTTGTTTGAGACTGGGTTTCTCAGTGTAGCCCTGACTACCCAGCTGCCCTGGAACTCACTCTGTAGACTAGGCTAGCCTCCAACTCAGTGATCCAATTAAAGGCATGCAGCACCGCACCTGGGAAGCTTTGTTCTATTGTATTGTTCTGTGCGATTATCTTTTTATAGTTGTATTTTATTTATGTTTTAATAAATAAAGCTTGTGTAAAGATGAGAAGGGCAAAGCTAAACCTCTAGAGGTCAGGGAGTGGTGGCACACACCTTTAATCCAAAGATTTGGGAAACAGGCAGATGGATCTGTGTGAGTTCAAGATCAATGCTGAAACAAATCCAGGTGGTGGTGGCTCACACTTTTAATCCCAGTACTAGGGAGTCACGCTTTTAATCTCAATACTAGGGAGTCACGCTTTTAATCCCAGCACCTGTCTGTGTCAGATGCAAGTACACATTCCTGACACATTGGAAACAGAAGGAAGAAGTGGAAGGGGTTCCATCTTTGAAGGAAGCTAACGTACAGTGGATATGCGGGAGTCGGGTGCTCACAGGGAAGACTTGTAAACTCGCTTTTGGACGAGGAAAAGTACCATTCTCTGTTCCTTGGGCACTCTGGGCCCTTGTTCAGGACTACCTGTGAAAGCAGGAAGGGATGACAGACTGTCGTGTGGGGCCGAGCGGACAGTGTCGGGCGTTGTCCCTGGACTGCTCACCCTCTCCTCTTTCCATCTGCAGTGGTTTGAATCCTCGGGTATTCACGTGGCAGGACTGGTGGTGGGTGAATGCTGCCCCACGCCCAGCCACTGGAGTGCCGCCTGCACCCTGCATGAGTGGCTGCAACAGCATGGCATCCCTGGCCTGCAAGGTATGATTGCATGCACTGGGATGTCTGGGTACAGGACAGTGGGCCTAGCTGGAAAGAAACAGGTTTCTGAAATCTGTTAGTTCCCGAGTCTAAGGTTGCAAGGCAAAATGTGCAAAGTTTAGATTAGAGAAGAATCCAAACTATTGCTCAGAAGGAAAAGCTCTAAAGAAAGCAAACCTAGCTCCTGGTTTGCCTGTTTAAGTCCGACTCTCAGCAGATTTTTACATGGTTACATTGCATTTGGCTAATGCATGTCTGAAAGGCAGCTCTGCTCCCTGCTGTATCCTCAGTGGATAGCTGCTGACACGTAAAATGCGTAGATCCTGTAACTATTTCATGAAAACAAACTATTCTTCCTTAAGAGAATTAATTGTGTAGTCTCCCCTTTTCCCCCTTTTGGTGGGGGAGAGTGTTGGTTTTGAGCTTTTGAGACAAGGGTGTATGTAGCCCAGGCTTGACTCAAAGGCAATGTGTGACCAAGATGACCTTTGAACGCTCGACCCTCCTGCCGCTTCGCGAGAGCCAATGTTGCCGTCTGCACCACTACAGCTTATGTTCTTGTTCCTAGAGTGTCACTTAGCCTTTTCGTTTTTCTCTAGAAGTTATTTTCAATAATTAGATCGCTCTAGATTGTGCTTCAACTTGGGCGTGCTATTTTGGGCAGGGTCACTTCGTGGCAGTGTCCCTCCAGCAGCCCATGGGTTTGACTTAGGGCTGTGGAGCGGGAGTGTTCCTGGACGCCTGCCCTCCCTGGTGACTGTCATCTGAGGCTGTGCTGTTTTGATAGGAGTGGACACTCGGGAGCTGACTAAAAAGTTACGGGAACAAGGGTCTCTACTGGGGAAGCTGGTCCAGAGTGGGACAGAGCCTTCATCCCTGCCATTCGTGGACCCCAATGCCAGGCCCCTGGCACCAGAGGTCTCTATTAAGGTACAGAGGAGGTGCCCACAAGTGGGGTAAACTCAAGGACTTAAGAGTTTGGTGTGGCATGTCTTCACTTGCCGATCTGTGGCCGCCAACTGTTGTTCTTTGTCCCTCAGACTCCGCGGGTATTCAATGCAGGGGGTGCCCCTCGGATCTTTGCTCTGGACTGTGGCCTCAAGTACAATCAGATCCGATGTCTCTGCCAGCTTGGGGCTGAGGTTACTGTGGTACCGTGGAACCATGAATTAGACAGTCAGAGTGAGTATCTGGGGCCTTGCAGACCAGCAGCTTTTGTTAGGGCGGGAGAGCTGTCCCTCAGAACAGGTGATGAAAGTCAGCGTGAGTTGTAGGAAGGAAGGCAGAAACCAGGGGCTCCATTTTCATGGTCGAGTGTGTGTGTGTGTGTGTGAGATCTATTATTTTAATTATTGGGGGCGCACAAGTGTGTGCCATACAGCCTTAAGAAGTCAGGTCTCTCATGGGTTCTGGGAATCGAACTCAGGTCATCAGGCTTGCACATTTGGTGCTTTTATCTGCTGAATCATCTCGTCAGCCCTCGGGTGTCTCTGAAATCCCATTTATGACCACCTTTTCTGCCCGTTCCAGAATACGATGGTCTCTTCCTAAGTAATGGACCTGGTGATCCTGCCTCTTATCCTGGTGTGGTATCCACACTGAACCGCGTCTTGTCTGAGCCCAATCCCCGACCTGTGTTTGGAATCTGCCTTGGACACCAGCTGTTGGCTTTAGCCATTGGGGCCAAAACTTACAAAATGAGGTGGGGCTTGGGAGAATAGGAGCCAGCACTTGGGACATAATCGAGGAACGCACTGTCTTGAGAACTGGGGGTTACTGGTGTGGAAACTGGCGTCGAGCTGTCGGGAGCAATGAGATCTGAAAGGGCTGAGTTTGCTTTAGTCAGAAGAGGGTGGTGAGAGCGGTTGACTCTGTCCCATTCTCTAGGTACGGAAACCGAGGCCACAACCAGCCCTGTTTACTGGTGGGCACCGGGCGCTGCTTTCTGACGTCTCAGAATCACGGGTTTGCTGTGGATGCAGACTCACTGCCAGCAGGCTGGGCTCCTCTCTTCACCAACGCCAATGACTGTTCCAATGAAGGCATTGTACACGACAGCCTGCCCTTTTTCAGGTGAGCGTGGGCGTGCGTGGGGTGACAAGGGGTCGCGAAGATGGGCAAAGAAAGCCCAGCCATGGACCTCGTTTCTGGAGGCTGCCACAACCATAGCCGTGACGTCAGAGGTTTCTGTCATTCAATCTCTTCAACAGTGTCCAGTTTCACCCAGAGCACCGCGCTGGTCCTTCAGATATGGAACTGCTTTTTGATATATTTCTGGAAACTGTGAGAGAGGCTGTAGCTGGGAACCCTGGGGGCCAGACAGGTAAGGCGCTTTGTAGAACCAGGATGTGGACTTAAGAACGGGGCTAGTTCCGGACAGGCCCGAGATGGACTTATTCTCAAGGCTGTGTTTGGGAAGGAGGAAGAGAAACAACCCCGGGCAGTTTGTGCTGCCTCTGTCAAAAGGATCTCTAGAGGTAGAGGTCCTGGGCTCCTCTCAGGCCTCTCTGCTTTTTTTCTGGAACAGGGGTTCAATCTGCATGGCTCCTGAAGGCCCACTCTCTTGACATTCAATGACTTTGTTTGCGTTCACAGTTAGAGAGCGGTTGGCGCAGCGCCTCTGTCCCCCTGGGCTTCCCATTCCTGGTTCTGGGCTTCCACCACCACGGAAGGTTCTGATCCTAGGCTCCGGGGGCCTCTCCATTGGCCAAGCTGGAGAATTTGACTACTCGGGCTCTCAGGTAAGGTGTGGCGATCACCTCCCATCTGGATGTGCGACCCATGGAGTCATAAGGAGAAGGACTAGGCCTGGGCACTGTTAGCGGGGATGAAATGGCCCAGGGAGGTCTGTGTGCATCCAGATGGATGAGGTTGTGAAGGACAGAAGTCCCTTACTAAGTACTGGAGTACGAGGGAAGGAGGAAGGAAGGAGAAATGCTGGCCTAAGGCTTCAGTTGTCTGTCGAGGAGGCTGATAGGCCATTTTTGTCCTGTCAGGCAATTAAAGCCCTGAAGGAGGAGAATATCCAGACATTGCTGATCAACCCCAACATTGCCACAGTGCAGACCTCTCAGGGGCTGGCAGACAAGGTCTATTTCCTTCCCATAACACCTCACTACGTAACCCAGGTATGGCTCAGATAAGGGTGGCTGGAAGAGGGGAACTCTTTTTTTTTTTTTTTTTTTTCTTTTTTTGATTTTCGAGACAGGGTTTCTCCATAGCTTTTTTGGTTCCTGTCCTGGAACTAGCTCTTGTAGTCCAGGCTGGCCTCGAACTCACAGAGATCCGCCTGCCTTTGCCTCCCGAGTGAAGAGGGGACTCTTGATGGGCAAGAGGTTTCACTGGTACCTACAGGGTCCTAAACTGCTTTGATCTACTCTCCCCTAATGGTTTGGATTCCTACCTCCTGCCTCAGGTGATCCGTAACGAACGCCCAGATGGTGTCTTACTGACTTTTGGGGGCCAAACAGCCCTGAACTGTGGTGTGGAGCTGACCAAAGCTGGGGTACTAGCTCGGTATGGGGTCCGGGTGTTGGGTACACCTGTGGAGACCATTGAACTGACGGAGGACCGACGAGCCTTTGCTGCCAGGATGGCTGAGATCGGAGAGCACGTAGCCCCCAGCGAAGCGGCAAATTCTCTTGAGCAGGTTTGTGAGGTGGTTGGGTAAAGAGTGACGTATTTCCTCTGTATCTTATTTCCTTTGGGTCCAGGAGCCCTCTGGGCAGTAGCAAATGACTTGTTGGTTCATGTCTTCTGCTCATTGCAGGCTCAAACAGCTGCTGAGAGACTGGGCTACCCTGTGCTGGTGCGTGCAGCCTTTGCCCTGGGCGGTCTTGGCTCCGGCTTTGCTTCCACCAAAGAGGAGCTGTCAGCTCTTGTGGCCCCAGCTTTCGCCCACACCAGCCAGGTGCTGATAGACAAGTCTCTGAAGGGCTGGAAGGAGATTGAATATGAGGTGGTGAGAGACGCCTATGGCAACTGTGTAACGGTGAGTGATGGGGCGCAGGGTGGCCCAGGCATTCTGAACTTACGGAAGAGCAGAATCTAGAGTAGTCTAGCCCCAGGCATAGCAGGACCTGGGGAAGCAGCCTCCTGGTTCTTTTGACTTCCTTCATTGGTGACCTCCACCACCCCATAGGTATGTAACATGGAGAACTTAGACCCACTGGGCATCCACACTGGTGAGTCTATAGTGGTGGCTCCCAGCCAGACCCTGAATGACAGAGAGTACCAACTTCTGCGACGGACAGCTATCAAGGTCACCCAGCACCTGGGGATTGTTGGGGAGTGCAACGTGCAGTATGCCTTGAACCCGGAGTCCGAGCAGGTGAGCCCGTGAAGTTAATATTGCCCCATTGTATCTTGGTCTTTGGGCCTTGAGGTTAAGAGGTTTGTTGGTCCTGCCCACCCTACACTGAAGCCAGGATCTTAGTTAGGGTTGGAGCTTGGGGAGGGCCCTTTCACTCCAACCCTATTGGGGATGCGGTTATCTTTCCTCTCATTTTTGAGCACTTTTCTAGGTCAGGTACCAATGACTTGTTTTCTCTGTTCTCCCCGTTGGCAGTATTACATCATTGAAGTAAATGCCAGGCTCTCCCGCAGCTCTGCCCTGGCCAGTAAGGCCACAGGCTATCCTCTAGCCTACGTGGCAGCCAAGCTAGCCTTGGGCATTCCCCTGCCAGAGCTCAGGTATAAGGTGGTGTCAGGGAGGGGGGACTTGAAAGCATTCAGAAGACAAGGACTGCGAGAGTGACGAGATGCTCACCCTGCATTTCCTTCTCTGTCTGGCACCCCAACTTCCTGATGCTCAGGAACTCTGTTACGGGGGGAACAGCAGCATTTGAGCCCAGCCTGGACTACTGTGTGGTAAAGATTCCTCGATGGGACCTCAGCAAGTTCCTGCGTGTCAGTACAAAGATTGGGAGCTGTATGAAGAGTGTTGGTGAGTGTCGCACTCCTGGGGTCCTGTAGAACCAAGATGCTGGCATTACATCATTGTACATGCTAGACCAGTGGCTCGCAGCCTTCCTAATGCTGCAACCCTTCCGTACAATTCCTCATGCTGTGGTGACCCCCAACCTTAAAATTATCTCAGTGCTACTTCATAAGTGTAATTTTACTACTGTTATAAATCATAATGTAAATATCTGATATGCAGAATGAATATCGGA
This sequence comes from Chionomys nivalis, assembly GCF_950005125.1. Classification (NCBI taxonomy): domain Eukaryota; kingdom Metazoa; phylum Chordata; class Mammalia; order Rodentia; family Cricetidae; genus Chionomys; species Chionomys nivalis. Next base: position 136,140,583 of record NC_080086.1, on the reverse strand, counting down.
TATGTGATCCCCAAAAGGGTCACAACCCAGAGGTTGAGAACCACTGGTCTAGAATGTCAGTGATGTCTAGTGTGGCCTGAATTTCCCCTGCTCCTTTATTGATAGTAGCTTAGAAATAATGGTTTCAGAGTTAATGGGCGTGTTTCAGGTTGGATGGTCATCGTCAAGAGCAGGCTCAGACTCATCTGGAAACCTGTGTTGGAATAGTCCCTGGGGTCTTCTTTCTTCTTTAACAACCGAGTAAATGGAGAGGCCACAGGAAGAAAGTGACCTAGTTGAAGGCTCACAAAGGAGCAGTGTGAACAACCAGGTCCTGTGAGGCCATCGTTCACTACTCCCCTTATCCTTGCGACTGGTCCCCTAGACGCACCTTCATCCGCACGGCATCTTCTTCACGGCCCCATGGTTAGGTTGATAAATGCAGGGGAGAATTACTCTTGCTTTCCTGTGAGTCCTTGTTTATTTTTCAGGTATTTATTTTATCTGCATGTGACTGTTTTTCCTGCATATTTGTATGTGCCTCAGAACATATCTAGTCCCCTGGAACAGATGGCTGTGAGCCACCATGGTGTGTGCTGGGAACTGAACTCAGGACCTCTGGAAAAGCAGCAAGTGCTCTTAACCGCCAAGCCATCTCTCCAGCCCCCATCCTACTTAATTTTTAAAATTCGACAGTATCGTGTTTGTGTGTGATATCTGTGAGGGTGGCGTGTGCATGCCACAGTATGGATGTGTGAGTCAGGACAATTTTAGAGTCAGTTCTTTCCTTCCACCTTTTCGTGAGTTCCGGGAATTGAACTCTGGTCGCCAGGCCCAGGTGGGAAGCTGCTGTCAGTGATTCCTTCTGAACGGTAGTCAGCATGGTGCTAGCCATTCTCAGCCTAGCTCCTCCTCTGCTGCTTGTAAAGTGGACTTTTTAAAAATGTAATTGGCTATGGGTAGATTCAAAGAATAGTAGGATCGTCCCACTGTTATCCAAACTCTTTAATATTCTAAAGGATGAGACATTCCAGATGGTGCTATCATGGGATGAATAAAGCAAGCCAGAGAGCTGGGCAGCCATCAGAGGTTCCGGCTGTTGCTTTCAACTGCAACAAGTTCCAGCATGTACAATGAAGTTTTGTCTTAACAGAGTGTGAAGATCAGAGCAAGACAGCACTAGTTACCCGACAAAGAACTTAGCACTTGGGAGGGTTAGAGAGGAGGACTGTAAGTTCAAGGCCAGTCTGGGCCTAACCTGCGAGAGTGACACCCTGTCTCAAAAACAGAACGAAAAGCTCTCGGGTTGTTTTAAAGCATTGTGTGACAGACAGGACCACGCGGTGGAGAAGGGGGCTGGGACCTAAGTGCTGGTGTGCTCTGAGGTGGCCCTGCGGTGGTTCCATCTCAGGTGAGCATGTACTAGCTCGCGGGCCACCTGATTTGGAGAAGCATGTCACTGCTCCAAGTCTCCATTTAGAGTGGGAGTGGCTTTTGAACAAGTAAATCAGCTCGGATATTATTTCAGAATTTTTAGAAATCCTACAAGGCTGCCAAGATGTTCCTTCTGGAGATGAATTTCTGTTATATGAAAATTATAATAAACATGGGACTGGAGCCATAATTAAATTATGGTTAAAATAAATGGATTGGAAATAGGACAATCAAAGATTGAGTCCCAGCTGAGACTTTGAAATGTCTTACACTCCTCCGGTCTTCTTGAAATGCCATCTTCCTGCTTACTCCTTATAAGTTTGTGTTTTTGTCTTTTTGAGAGAGGCTCTGGCCCTGTGCTGTCCCCCTCTGTAGATGAGGTTGGCCTGGTGTTCACTGTGTGTTCACTATGTAGTCTCCAAACTTTTGGCAATCCTTCTGCTTGAGTCTCTTAATTTTTCCCCCCTAGACAAGGTCTCACTATATAGCCATAGATAGCATGGAACTTGCTATGTATCAGTCTGGCCTCCAACTTAGAGTGATCCTCCAGCCTCTGCCTCACAAATGCTGAGATGACAGGCATGAACCACAACATTCAACCTTCAAGATACTGTTTAGCAAAAATCACCCAAGTGATCATTCTCACTTCTTAGGGGGTTGTTACACTTTATACTTTGTATTGTAGACAGGAGCTTATATGATGCAATTGGTACTTGACAAGGGCTACACAGTTACTCTTGCCGAGGGCCCTTGCACTTCTGGAAATCTTTTTGTAAGTAGTAACCTGAAATAAAATAAAAAAATATCCCAGCCTCATAACCATCCACAATTTAAAGCTCAATGTCCTTTAGTAATTCAGCAGGTAAATGATGGGAAAGCATGTAGGAATCGGAGTAGTGCTTATGGGGCCATGTGGGGAAGTGCTCGTGAGTGGGGGAAAGCCGAACTTAGGTTTATACTGTAACTGTCTATGAAGCATATAGGGGGAAGCCCTGGAGTCAAAGCCCATGCTTGTCTGGGTGTGAGTTTGGGTGGGTGTGCTGACTGGTACGTGAGGGGACCAGAGGACAACCCCGCGTGCTGTCACCCACTCCCCTTTCTCTTGACTGGCCAGTGATCCCCATCCCCAGTTCTAGGACTGGAAGCTGTGCCCCCACACCGATCTTTTGTCTGGGTTTTAGGACTTGAACTCAGTTGCTAGGCAAGTGGTATGCTGACTGAACTATCTTTGTACCTCAAATCCTTGTTCGTTTTTTTGTTTCTAAGGCAGGGTCTTTTTACGTGGTCCTTTCTGGACTAAAACTTATTATGTAGACCATGCTGGCCTCACACTCAAAAAGATCCGCTAACCTGTGCTATCATGTAGGCCTTCAAATATTAAAAAACGCAGTTGGCTAGGGATGGATTCAAGGAGTAGTGGGATCATCTTCCTGTTATCCAGACCTTTTAATGTTCTATAGGATGAGACATTCCAGATGGTGCCATCATGGTGTGGATGAAGCAAGCCAGAGAGCTGGGCAACCATCAGTAGTGTGGTCTGCTGCTGTTAGCTAATAAATCCCAGTAACAGCAGGCTCCTTTCGGCATGGCAGTTCCATGTCCAGTCGGGACAGTTTGTGCTTGTCTGTGAAAATGGTAGGAATAAGAGATGGTTTTCAGGCTTCTTCACGGTGAAGCACCATGAAGCCCACCACCATGGCCAAGATTTAAATAAAGCCCATGAGCGTGTTGGGCATCAGTCACCACACATACCCACCCACACCACTCTCCGTCCTTCATCCTGTTCCTCCAGGTGAAGTCATGGGCATTGGCCGCTCATTTGAAGAGGCCTTCCAGAAGGCCCTGCGCATGGTGGATGAGAACTGTGTGGGCTTTGACCACACAGTGAAGCCAGTCAGTGACGTGGTAAGCAGCTCTTCTTCCCGGAAGCACCCTGACGTGGGCCCTGCTCCACTCTGCCCCTCAGCCGGAACTTCTAGACAGTAACTGCAGCGGTCACGTGGTGATTTGCCGTTTCTCACCTTCCTACCGTTCTACATCCACCCCTCTGTGCTCTTCCCCAACAGGAGTTGGAGACACCAACAGATAAGCGGATCTTTGTGGTGGCCGCTGCTCTGTGGGCTGGCTACTCAGTGGAGCGCCTATATGAGCTCACGCGCATTGACTGCTGGTTCCTGCACCGGATGAAGCGCATCGTGACCCACGCCCAGCTATTGGAACAACACCGTGGACAGCCTTTGCCCCAAGACCTGCTGCACCAGGCCAAGTGCCTTGGCTTCTCAGACAAACAGATTGCCCTTGCAGTCCTGAGGTCAGAGATGGTGGTGAGGGCCTCGGGCCAGCAAGGGTGGGGAGGCTTTGGTGGGAAACCTGGGGGGTCTTGCCTTCATTTGACCATAGGATGTTTTCCTTTCCATCCCTGCCCTAGCATTACTTCATTAGTCTGCTCAATACCCAAGGCCCAACTGTGTTTCTGTCCCTTTAGCACAGAGCTGGCTGTTCGGAAGCAACGTCAGGAACTGGGGATTTGTCCAGCAGTGAAACAAATTGATACCGTTGCGGCTGAGTGGCCAGCACAGACCAATTACCTGTACCTGACATACTGGGGCAACACCCATGACCTCGACTTTCGAACACCTCACGTCCTGGTCCTTGGCTCTGGCGTCTACCGGATCGGCTCCAGTGTTGAGTTTGACTGGTGTGCCGTAGGCTGCATCCAGCAGCTCCGGAAGGTCAGAGGCCTTTGCTCCCAGTTTTCCTGCTCTCTGTGGCGGTTGCCTGCCCTCCCACATGAAACCCTGGTCTTCCTGTTAACTGCTACCCCTTCTGTCGTAGGTTTTGGGTTAGGGTCCTTCCTTAAGCTATCTTGCTCCCTCTCGCTGCCTGAGTCTCCTCCCTGTGTGTAGCCATTCCACAGGAGGCAGGCAGGCTGCAGTGGAAGCTGTAACTCCCTTTCTCTTTGTGCTTCCTCTTAATTGTTAATGCACCTACTCCCTATGGCAGATGGGTTATAAGACCATCATGGTGAACTACAACCCGGAGACAGTCAGCACCGACTATGATATGTGCGACCGACTCTACTTTGATGAGATCTCTTTTGAGGTGAGGGGGTACCCAGGGAATGAATGGGACAGGCTGGGCAGCCCAGGTCCTTTGGCACTTAATCAGGCTGAGGGAAGCAGCGAGCGAGAAGGCTCAGCCCCCTGAGCCCTTCTGTTGCCCTTGGTTCCTCTCCTGTACTACAGGTGGTGATGGACATCTATGAGCTGGAGAACCCTGAAGGTGTGATCCTGTCCATGGGTGGGCAGCTGCCCAACAACATGGCCATGGCTTTGCATCGGCAGCAATGCCGAGTGCTGGGTACCTCCCCCGAAGCCATTGACTCAGCTGAGAACCGATTCAAGTTCTCCAGGCTCCTAGATACCATTGGTATCAGCCAGCCTCAGTGGCGTGAGCTCAGCGACCTTGAGGTAGGCTGGGACCTGGCAGGAGGCCTAAGGACTGGATGTTGTTTGTGAGTGTGACCAGCCCTGCTGAGCCACCTGTTTCCTTAGTCTGCTCGCCAGTTCTGCCAGACTGTGGGGTACCCCTGCGTAGTGCGCCCCTCCTATGTGCTCAGCGGAGCTGCAATGAATGTGGCCTACACTGATGGGGACCTAGAGCGCTTCCTGAGCAGTGCAGCAGCTGTCTCCAAGGAGCACCCCGTGGTCATCTCCAAATTCATTCAAGAGGCAAAGGTGAGAGTCTCCTCCCCGCCAGCCCCAGAGAAGGCTGCATTCTTGCTGAGTCATAGGCACAGTGGGCTTGGAGAGATGGGTTGTATTAATGCTGTTTCACAAATGGAGCTTCTTGGGGAGGGCAGCAGGAATCGGAAATGGCCCTGGCCTACATCCCACTGCCTGTGTCTGCCCCCAGGAGATTGATGTGGACGCTGTAGCCTGCGATGGCATCGTGTCGGCCATTGCCATCTCTGAGCATGTGGAGAATGCAGGCGTGCATTCAGGGGATGCTACGTTAGTGACCCCCCCACAAGACATCACCCCCAAAACTCTGGAGCGGATCAAAGCCATTGTGCATGCTGTGGGCCAGGAGCTCCAGGTCACTGGGCCCTTCAATCTGCAGCTCATTGCCAAGGTAATAAGTCAACAGGAAGGGACCAGAGCCTACAGCTCCTCCATGTTCTCTGCCTGCTCCACTGCTGGGGGGCTGTGCACTGCCTTACCCTCATCTGTGTAGGCAGCAGAGCTCGGGAAGGGGTCATTTCTAGAGTCCACAGCACTGTCGGGGCTGGTGACAGTCACCCAGTTGATCGCTCAGACTCAAGAATGCGGGTGAGAACTAAGGTTCGTAGAGCAGTATCCGTGCACCTGGGCTGCACGGGGCCTGATCCGATGTTCTTTCCCCAAGGATGACCAGCTGAAAGTCATTGAATGCAATGTGCGCGTCTCTCGCTCCTTCCCCTTCGTGTCCAAAACACTAGGTGTTGACCTAGTGGCGCTGGCCACAAGGATCATCATGGGAGAGAAGGTAGAACCCGTGGGGCTCATGACCGGCTCTGGAGTCGTGGGAGTAAAGGTAAGGGAAACACAGACCCTTGAGACTGGTGTACAAAGCCCCTCATTGTTAAAAAGAACTTGGGTTAAAAACTAGATGGTTCTGCAAACTGTGGAACACCTGGCTGCTTTGTTTGATTAATTTATTTCTATTTTTGGTGGTACTGGAGACTTGAACCCAGGGCCTCAGGCATGCAAGACAAGTGCTCTGCCGCTCAGCCCAGGGGGAGTGCTCAATGAGCAGATAAACCCTCACCCACGCAAGGCATCGGTGCCCAACCATGGGATAATAAGATGGTCATCATCCCTTAAGAACTTACCCTGTAGGAGGCAAAAGAAGTTTGGTCCAAAAATAGCCTGTTATGGAACAGTCTGTGATACACCTACATAACCAAGTTATAAACCAAATGTACAAGGAATTTAGAGATGGGCGATGCTGTTTCCAAAAGGGTGCTCTGGGAAAGCTTGGGAGAAGGGGTGGTATTGGAACTGAGTCTCAAGAATGGTTGGATTCACAGAGCTCCTTGGAGCTAGCTGTGTTGGGGCCAGGAAACGGCCAGGGCGCAGGCAGGGTGGGAGCAGCTGTGCCAGGGTGATGGGGACAGGGCCTCTTTGTTGCCTCTTCTCCCGACACTTTGGTCCTGCTGCTCCCCCAGGTGCCTCAGTTCTCCTTCTCGCGCTTGGCTGGTGCTGACGTGGTGCTGGGCGTAGAGATGACCAGCACTGGAGAGGTGGCTGGCTTTGGAGAGAGCCGTTGTGAGGCCTACCTCAAAGCCATGCTCAGCACTGGGTTTAAGATCCCAAAGAAGAACATCCTTCTGACCATTGGCAGCTACAAGGTACCAAGGCCGCCGGGGGAGGCGGGAAGTCACACGGTTTCAGCTTCCTAGGCCAGGACTCACTTGTCTCCCTCTGCCTGCCCGGTTCCAGAACAAAAGTGAGTTGCTCCCAACTGTGCGGCTGCTGGAGAGCCTGGGCTACAGCCTCTATGCCAGTCTGGGTACGGCTGACTTCTACACTGAGCACGGGGTCAAGGTACGTGGTGGCCTCCTACCATCCCCCTCTGGCCCCAGAGGAGGCCCCACTTTTCCCCTTCCCCAGTGTAGACAAAGTAGGGTATGTAAGAAAGCAAAGAAGTTTCTCGAAGGCTCTCCTGCACTGTTGACGTGTTGATGGTCTTGTGTTTTTACTTCCCAAGTCTTGTGCGTGTGTACATGCGTGTGAGCTCATACTTCTTGCACACAGGAGAAATACTTTTTCTGTTGAGAACTATACCTTGTCAATAGCAAATAGAGGCAGCCCCTTGCCCCCAGCCTGTGAGGGACCAGAGCCTTTCAGATAAGCCCCCCTGGCGCTTGCGGGAGTGAGGCTGGCCTTGACTCCCATTTGGGCTGGCAGGTAACTGCTGTGGACTGGCACTTTGAAGAGGCTGTGGATGGCGAGTGCCCACCCCAGCGGAGCATCTTGGATCAGCTGGCTGAGAATCACTTTGAACTTGTGATCAACCTGTCAATGCGCGGGGCTGGGGGTCGCCGTCTTTCCTCCTTTGTCACCAAGGGCTACCGTACCCGGCGCCTGGCTGCTGACTTCTCTGTCCCTCTCATCATTGACATCAAGTGCACCAAACTCTTTGTGGAGGTGACATGATCCCGCGTGCTGGCCGCTGCTGTGATGGGGGAGGGGGGACGTGGTCTGGGGGTTGGGAGGTGGCCTGTGACATGGTCCCGCATGCTGTGATGGGAGGTGGCCGTGTGGAAAGGCTGTGTGGGTGCAGCTTTGTGGGTCCAGAGGCAGTGAGGTGGGGTGGAGAGAACTCAACTCACTTCTACCTCACCTCCCAAGGCCACCCTTCCTTTGAGCCTGTCCTGACTGCCCTCCCCTTGCAGGCCCTAGGTCAGATTGGCCCCGCCCCTCCTCTGAAAGTCCATGTTGACTGCATGACCTCCCAGAAGCTGGTGCGACTACCTGGTGAGTATGTCTCTCGGGATACTGATGGCAGCTCCTAGAGGCTCTGTTCTGAGCTCCCTCGGTCCGTGGTGCTCCTGACTGAGGGGCTTGCATCAGCAGCTGTGAATTCTCTCCCACTCCGACTCTGACCTTGCCCCTCACATTCCCCAGGATTGATCGACATCCATGTGCACCTTCGGGAACCAGGTGGGACACACAAAGAGGACTTTGCCTCAGGCACAGCCGCTGCCTTGGCTGGGGGTGTCACCATGGTTTGTGCCATGCCTAACACCCGGCCCCCCATCATTGATGCCCCTGCTCTGGCCCTGGCCCAAAAGGTAAGCCACTATACCCCTGCCTACCTGAACCTCTTTCCCTCTGTCCCTCCTGTGACCCCGGCCACTGGCACCTTGCTGGTGTGTGGGCATGGATGTCAGCAACCCTTACATCGTGTGTATCTTCTCTAGCTGGCAGAGGCTGGTGCCCGCTGTGACTTTGCCCTATTCCTTGGGGCTTCATCTGAAAACGCAGGGACTCTGGGTGCTGTGGCTGGGTCTGCAGCGGGGCTAAAGCTCTACCTCAATGAGACCTTCTCTGAGCTACGGCTGGACAGCGTGGCCCAGTGGATGGAGGTAGGAAATATATCACCACAGGTTGTCTCCTGGCTTGAGGCCTTGTCTGCGTGGGCTGTCAGCAGAAGGGGTTCAGGTTCTTCTGGGGCACAGGGAATCAAAAGCTCATGAGTTTCTCTCATCAATTCTTTCTGCCCAGCATTTTGAGACCTGGCCTTCCCACCTCCCCATTGTGGCCCATGCCGAGCGGCAGAGCGTTGCTGCGGTCCTCATGGTGGCTCAGCTAACCCAGCGCCCAGTGCACATATGTCACGTGGCTCGGAAGGAAGAGGTGAGTGTGGCAAAGGTCGCCAGAAGGGAGTCGAGGAGCCCAAGCCGGTACCCTTGTCACATTTGGCCCTCAGTGCTCTCAGAGGGAATGCCAGGAGTAGACTCTGTAGGGCAGAGCATGTTGGCTCTCAAAGGGAATGCCAGGCGTAGACTCTGGGGTGGAGCACGTTGGGGGCCCTTGTGGATCGCCCTGCTTTCTCTCTAGATCCTGCTGATTAAAACTGCGAAGGCCCAGGGGCTGCCAGTGACCTGTGAGGTTGCACCCCACCATCTCTTCCTAAACCGGGAAGACTTGGAGCGCCTGGGACCTGGGAAGGGAGAGGTCCGGCCAGAGCTTGGTTCCCAAGAGGACATGGAAGCTCTGTGGGAGAACATGGCTGTCATCGACTGCTTTGCCTCAGACCATGGTGAGTTCAGGGACTCGGTAATAGGTAGTTGACAAGTGCTGGTTGAGGGTGAAAATGAGTGAGGCTGTGTGTGCAGGGACCAAGCCCCAGAGGGGCCACAGAGAAAAGCATGACCACCGGGGTTGGGAGTGAAGACGGTGACTGGAATGAGGTGTTCGGACCTGCCCCCCAGAGTGATAGCTCCTGTCTTCCAGCTCCCCATACCTTGGAGGAGAAGTGTGGGCCCAAGCCTCCGCCTGGCTTCCCAGGACTGGAGACCATGTTGCCCCTCCTGCTGACAGCTGTCAGCGAGGGCCGCCTCAGTCTGGATGACCTGTTACAGCGACTGCACCACAACCCGCGGCGGATCTTCCACCTGCCCCTTCAGGAGGACACCTATGTAGAGGTGTGGAGACAGACACCAGAGGTGGGGAGAGTGCCGCCCTCAGAGCTGTGCTCTGGTGACCTTACCCTTGTGTGACCCTTGACCCTTTGGGCAGGTGGATCTGGAGCACGAGTGGACAATCCCCAGCCACATGCCCTTCTCCAAGGCCCACTGGACCCCATTTGAAGGGCAGAAGGTGAAGGGTACCATCCGCCGTGTAGTCTTGCGAGGGGAGGTTGCTTATATCGACGGACAGGTATGTATGGCCCCGGTTGGTCTCGGTGGTGACGTCTTGGCAGGAGGTGACATTTGCTTGCCAGTGTCTGCTTCTCTAAGAGCCCTGTGTGCTCTTCTCCCTCACGTCCCTTGCCTTCTGTGTGCAGGTGTTGGTACCCCCGGGCTATGGACAAGATGTTCGGAAGTGGCCTCAGGGAGCTGTTCCCCAGCCTCCTCCTTCAGCTCCTGCCACTGCAGAAATAACCACGGTAACCACTCTGACCCTGGCTGGATCTGGCCATCAGCCCGAAGGGCGTGCCCTGGGCTGGATCTGCCCGTCAGCCCGAAGGGCGTGCCCTGGGCTGGGCCAGCAGCAGTTTCATTGGCAGAGAGTGCCACACTTGACAGACGAGATCACACTACCTGATCCCTGGCTGCTGCAGAGTGGACCTGGCTTTGAGTTTAGGAAGCCAGCTCTGAGAATCACAAGTTACTGGGTCTGCCCAGGCCTTATTGCTAGATTGACACATACCTCAAACAGGCCAATTGTGTCTCCCAACCGTTGGCAGCATGTTGGGAGACTGTAGCAGGACAGAGGTGCCGTGGGGTGGGCTCTGCCCTGGGGACCCTGGCTTTTCCTAGGGGACTGCATGTGGGCCAGGTCAGTCACTTCAACACGCTGGGCCGTCTCCATTTCAGACCCCTGAGAGACCACGCCGAGTCATGCCAGGCCTTCCTGATGGCCGCTTCCACTTGCCACCGCGAATCCACCGAGCCTCTGACCCAGGTTTGCCAGGTAAGATGGGTCCCGTGGCACGGGACGCAGGCTCATTCCTACTGACCTGTGTGGGGATGGATACTGTTCCTCCCAGCATCCATAATGGGCCAGGGTTGGGGCTCAACTGCCCAGGAACTGATTCAGGCTCTTCCTCTCGGGGCTCCTTTGTCCCTTACCAGCCTCACTCTCCTTCCCTTGCTCCTAGTCTGCGCCACTGCATCCTTCTCTGACTAAAGTAATTTCTACAGCATGAAGCAAGCGTTCCATAGCATTTTCTCACAGGCCTTTTTTCGTTGTGGGCAGCTATGTACCTCCGCCCTGGAGCTGGGATCTCATGGGGCAGCCGAGCATGGGGTAAATCCCGCTTGCTGGTTGGTGTGAACTTGGCCATTCCTCTGCCTCAGATCCCTGATGCCAGCTGGGAAGGCCCTGGGAGGGCACCATTGGCCCATGCAGCACATCCCTCAGGGAGTCCCGGGTCCCTCCCGTAGCTGCTGCATCCTTCCTGCTCCCCCCTAACCTGCTGTAGCACCTGTGGTTTGAGGTGGCTTTAACACAAGCACCGGGAGCAGAGGTCCTTGTGACTTGGGCCCACCACGCACAGCCACCAGGTGACCTCTGTCTAATTGCCCTTTGCAGCTGAGGAACCCAAAGAGAAGCCATCCAGGAAGATAGTGGAGCCAGGTGAGCCCAGCCTGATGCATATTCACCCAGGGGCCTCTGTAGTCTGGTCCAAGTATGGTGGCCTTCTGACCATTGTCTCTGTACTGCCCCTCACTGCAGAGCTGATGGGAACCCCTGATGGCCCCTGCTACCCTGCACCACCAGTACCCAGACAAGCATCACCTCAGAACCTGGGGGCTTCTGGCCTGCTGCACCCGCAGACATCACCTCTGCTACACTCCTTAGTGGGCCAACACATCCTGTCTGTCAAGCAGTTCACTAAGGATCAGGTGCCTGGGGGAGAAAGGGCAGGGACACCCAGAGTTTGAGGATTTGGTGGCAGGACCCATGGGGCTGACTCACGTTCTTTCACAGATGTCCCATCTGTTCAATGTGGCGCACACGCTACGGATGATGGTGCAGAAAGAGCGGAGCCTCGACATCCTAAAGGTCAGGAGGGCGGTGTAGTGGACAGTGGGTCTACCCGGTCCCTTCGTGTATACATCAGACTGTGATGTTGCCTCTGCTTGGAAGGTCCCTGGGATCTGGCCCTGTCCCCTTGGCTGCTTTCCAGCCGTGGTTGACCTACACATGGGGGTAGTCACAGGAGACAGCTATGATGTTTTCTCTTCGGGATGGCTACACACAGGGGTGGCTTGAGTTTCCAGTCATGCTATTATGGAAATGTCAAGTTGTGACAGGTCGAGGGGAGGGTCTCAGTGCCCTCTGGTGTAAGAGGAGGGTGAGTGCTGCCCTGTGCACATTCCCGAGGTGCACGCACGTGCACATACACAAAACACCCTTCCACTTCGTCCTGTCCCCAGGGGAAGGTCATGGCCTCCATGTTCTACGAGGTGAGCACCCGCACCAGCAGCTCCTTTGCAGCAGCCATGGCCCGGCTTGGGGGCGCTGTTCTCAGCTTCTCAGAAGCCACGTCCTCCGTCCAGAAGGGCGAGTCCCTCGCAGACTCGGTGCAGACCATGAGTTGCTATGCCGACGTCGTTGTGCTCCGGCACCCTCAGCCTGGGGCTGTGGAGGTGAGATGGGGTGGCTAAGGCTGGACCGAGGAACATCGTGTCCCTTCCTGCCCACATGTCCTGTGCCCACAAGTCTAAGGTTGGGTTGGACGGGTGAAGGGACCTAGGAAATGGAGAAGGCGGGATTCTCCACATGGCTCCTGTCTTCCCAGCTGGCGGCCAAGCACTGTCGCAGACCAGTGATCAACGCTGGGGATGGGGTTGGAGAGCACCCTACTCAGGCCCTGCTAGACATCTTCACCATCCGAGAAGAGCTGGGGACTGTCAACGGCATGACGGTGAGGGCGCCAGGAGTTCTGGGGGGGTGGGGAGGGCAGTCCAGGAATGGTGTCTCTAGTCCTGAGGGCCAAGATTTTGAGCTGACAGGACGGGTGCCTGCTGTGAGTCTGTCTGGTGACTTCTGCCTCCTTTAGATCACCATGGTAGGTGACCTGAAGCATGGACGCACAGTGCACTCCCTGGCCTGCCTGCTCACCCAGTACCGTGTGAGCCTGCGCTACGTGGCACCTCCCAGCCTGCGCATGCCAGCCAGCGTCCGGGACTTTGTGGCTTCCCGGGGCACCAAACAGGTGAGCTCCTGGTGGCTCATCACACCCCGGGGGCCAAGGGGAGGGTGGTGAGAACTCAGTACTGATTCACGGGCTCCCTCTCCAGGAGGAGTTTGAGAGCATCGAGGAGGCCCTGCCCGACACCGACGTGCTGTACATGACTCGCATCCAGAAAGAACGATTTGGCTCTGCCCAAGAATACGAAGCTGTGAGCATAAGGCTTACGTCAGAGGCCCGGGGCTGGGCTGTAGAGCATCCATAGAAGAGGGCGGGAAGGCTGGGCATGCGCTGGAGCTGCACCACTAGATTCCAGACCCCTCGGTTGCCCTAGCTATGGCCGCCTCTGTCCTGAACCTAATGGGGACCCTGCCTACCTTGCAGTGCTTTGGTCAGTTCATCCTCACTCCCCACATCATGACCCGAGCCAAGAAAAAGATGGTGGTGATGCACCCGATGCCGCGTGTCAATGAGATAAGGTGATATGGCCCTGCTGCTCGGGAGCCCTCGTGTGCCCACCGGGACAGGCTCTCCGGGAGCTGGGTGGTAACGCCCCCCTTCTCTTGCAGCGTGGAGGTGGACTCGGACCCCCGTGCGGCCTACTTCCGCCAAGCTGAGAACGGCATGTACATCCGCATGGCTCTGCTGGCCACTGTGCTCGGCCGTTTCTAGGGCCCGGCCTCCTCCGTTGTCTCTTCAGGCCCAGCTGCTGGGCAAGGAATCCCAATGCCCCCTACGGGGGTAGCACACTTAGCAGACGTCCAGGGGCATCCAGATAGTCCGGGCATATAAATGTACAGACTGAGACCACGCTTTAGGCCCCAGACTATTCTCTGGCTTCTTGGGAGTACAGTCTTTAATACTGGGAGCCCCTCTGCCTCATCTCCGTTCTTACACTCAAATCTGTACAGTTACTTTTCTACTGACTATAATAAATAGCCAAACAGTCCCTGGTTCCTCATGAGCGCCGTGGGCCGGCAGAGGAAGTCTGTGGTGGGATGAGAGACCCCCACTGGGCTCTGCGGGGCTCGGGCTGACACTTGGTGCTCAAGTTATGTGTTTGCTGGGCATCAGAGCTCCCCTAGAGACTCTGGCTTCTGTCCAGCCTGCTCTGTGTTAAGTCGCAATCCAAGCCCTCTGAGCAGTGGGGCTTGGCCTTCTAGGAGAACACCCAGGTCCTGGAGAAGGGAGGCTGTGTGCACTGGGCTGTAGCTTCCAAGATTCACTGTCCTCCAGACATTGACTCCTTCCTGACTAGCCCTGGCCTTCAGTGGCCTGGGTTGCCATCATACCCCAGAACCTCACCCTGGGGTTCTCCAGTTGTCATCAGTATGGGGAACCCCTCTTACTATCTCTGGGGACCACTGCCTAATGCCATGGAGAGCTGAGCAGCCTTTGGCGTGGGGCCCTGGGTAGGTGCTAAGGGGGAGTAGCTCTTGTGGCTGCAGGTGAAGGCTGGGAGCTGCCGTTCTGGTCCATGAACTTGAACAACAGACTTGACTTGGCACGCCCTGGGCATAAAGCTCCATGTTCCCTGGGAGCACAGAAGATAATCAACTCACTCCACTTATTTGTTTTCTGTGTTTTGAAACAAAGCCAGGCATCTTTGGAATTGTTTGATAGCCCCAGCTGCCCTCGCTCCCAAGTCTGGGGTTGGAAGCCTTTACCATCACATCTGGCCTTCCTTTGATTTCCAGTTTTAGGTTATAGAAAGACATGCAGTGGCTTCTATAGATTGACCTTCCACACATCAGCTCCCAGTGGTCCAGACTACCCGGTCTCCACTCAGCGGTACACTTTGCAGCGAAGGGAAGGAATCGCCTTTTTAAAGGTGGCGCCAACACAAACGTGATGCCCATTTCCCTTCAGTCTTAACAGCCTTTCAGCCTTTCCCAGCTGTGCAGACTGGCTCGGAGAAGTTGGCGGGTAGCTTGTGAGACTGATCACAGCCTGCTTGATTTCAAATGCATCTTTCTATTAGGAACTCGTCATTTCTGGCTTTTAGGCCACATATATCAAATAGCTGGAACCAGTTTGCAGAGATTGAGACTCACAAAGGCTTGGTGGGCAGGCCTGGAAGTGGGTGAAAATCTCACGTACACAACCTAGCAGAGCAGTGAAAATGGCCTGCCTGCCATGCAGCGCGAGCCAGGCTTGGCAAAGGGTTCCTGCCTAGTGGGTAGAGTTGAGAGACCACAGCAGGCTGTGAGATTTGTATTTCAGTTCTGAAAGAAACAGGGTCATAGCCTGGGTCCTGTCTGAGGAGCAGCTGGGGTGAGTGGGTTCAGTGCTGTGCCCTGGAGGGGGCTGAAACAGCCGGGCCTGCTAATAGGTGAGTCCTTTGCAGTCTTGAAAACCCAGCCCCCTCAGCCATCACTCCTCGAACTGGGGCTGGGCTGGATGGGTTGATGTACAGGACTCCTTTCCAATACTTCTCAGCTGAGACTGTGCAAGAGTAAGCCTGGGGACCATTAGCCCGCCCCAGAGGCTCGCAGAACCTGGAGCCGTCCCTGTGTGGAGGCTGCACTTGCTGCCAAGTGGCATGCACGCTCCGCTCAGCTGCTCAGTGGTGGGAGGTGTCCCTGCCCTGCTTTGGCTCTCCTAATAACACAGCTCTAAACTGAATAAGCTTCTCTACAACCAGAAGTGAGGTCTTACACTGGGAAATAAAATGAAAGCAGCTATTAGCAAAGAAAACATTTCAATAAAGTCCGCCATGTCTGACTGATCCTTTCTCCACCCGTTGAGAAGCCACCTTGAGTATGCCATGTGATTCTTATTAACTGCCAGAACTCAATTTCCTGGCCTCAATACCCAAGACATTTGACCTATTTTTTTCCGGTAATGGCTCTCGTGTGTCAGGAGCAGACCTATGCACTTTGCAGCTGCTAGCATTTCTTCAGGTATTTTGGATGAATCCTTCAAATCTATTCATCCTCTTGAAAGACGCCTGTCGTTTACCTCCAACTCTTCATCTGGAAAATGTCCTCAAAGTCAGCAGCCCCGTGGAGCTCTGCATCCAACCCCCAACCGGCCATGAGGCATGTCCGAACCCTAGCTGTGAAGGGCAGAGTTTGAAGTTCCCTGTGTCGAACTGGCAGGAGTCTGACCCTGGAGCACTGTCTCAGAGATAGCTGAGCTTTGTGGGGCAGGCTGGTGGCAGCACCCGGAGGAGATGGAGAAGCACTGTCCCACTGGCAGGGCGATCAGGAGCTTACAGCAAGCTTAGATGGTAAGTGGAGATGGTCTGAGTTTAGAAACGGGATGGTGGTACGGGCTGGTCTGTTACTGAAGAGGCAGAGGCAGAAGGATCATGAGTTCAAGGACACTTTTGGTTCCACCTAAAGTAGCCGGCTATAATGGTCACACCTTTAATCCCAGCACTCGGGAGACAGTGCTACAGGGTCAGATCTCTGTGAGTTTGAGGTCGGTCTGGTCTACATAAGGAGTTCCAGGGCAGCCAGGGCTACACAGTGAGACCTTGTCTTCCTGAAAAACACACAGGATCTGGGAAGATGGCTTAGGGACGACAAGTGCTGATGACAAGTGCAGAAGTTTCAGTCATGGCAGCCAACTGTCCTTAACTCTCGTGTGTGTGTGTGTGTGTGTGTGTGTGTGTGTGTGTGAGAGAGAGAGAGAGACAGACAGACAGACAGACAGACAGACAGACAGACAGAGACGCCCTCTTGTGGCCTCCACAAACACTGCAGGCACATGGTACCAGCCATACATGCAGGCAAAATCGCCATACACATAGACTACTTTTGCAACAGGGTTCACAATAGCTCTAGCTGGCCTGGAACTCACAGCTATGCCTGCCTCTGCCTCCCTACTGCTGTGGTTAAAGGTGTGTGCTACCATGCCTGGCATAACAAAAAAAAAAAAAAAAAAAACTTTTTTAAAGATGTGGCCAGAATGGGGGTGGGGCACTGAAGGACGGCCCGCGGTTAAGGCTGCCGCTCTTCTATTTTTGGCTGTGAGCCTGGCCTTTAACGGCTGAGCCACCCCTCCAGGCCAAGACTACTACTCTTACAGAGATCCCAAGTTTGGTTCCCAGCAACTCACAACTGCTTTTAACACTAGCTCCAGGTAGATCCAACGCCTTTGGCCTCTGTGGGCATTTTGCACTTACGTGCACAGATGCATGTGTGTGATTTAAAATAAAATATTTGGAGCTGGAGAGAATGCTTGAGTGTTTGGTAGTTACGAGTACACATTCCTCTTCCAGAGGACCAGCATTGGATTCCCAGCATCCAAATAAGGCATCTCACAACTGCCTGTAACTCCAGTTCCAGGGGATTGTCCAGGGTCACCCACACATGTGACATATATTCAGACACACACACACACACACACATGATTTTTTTAAAAATTTAAGAAATGGCATGGATGGGGCTGGGAAGATAACTCAGACAGAAAAGTGCTTGTCCTGCACCCAAGTTCAATCCCCAGAACCCATGTAGTTTGTTTGTTTTGAGCCAGGGTCTCACTGTGTAGCTCTGGCTGTCCTGGAACTCACTCTGTAGACCAGGCTGGCCTCAAATTCACAGAAATCTGCCTGCCTCTGCTTCCCAAGTGCTGGGATTAAAGGCGTGCACCACCACCGCCCAGCTGAAGTCTGAATCTTAAAGAGTGGGAAAAGAACTGAGAAGAAAGCCTTGCACGACGTGGCACCAGTGTGGCTGGATGGGAGGTGGCATCAGACCCTGGAATAGGCCAGAAGTGAGGGCTGACCTATTGCCAGTCGGTGTTTTATGGTGGGAAGGTGGGTACAGAGCCTCACCTGGTTACATCAGCTGCAGAAGGACCAAGATAAAAGAAGTACAGGAACCGCAACCTCAGATTGCCTTAGGAATGGCTGAGAACGACAGTAAAGCCCAAAGAGACTTATTAGTCACTAGACCGGTGTCAAGGGGAAGCAGGGTTCAGAATAGGCCTAAGGAAAGGAATGTTACCCACCAAGGAGGGGCCTCCCAGAGAGTGGGGTGGTGGGGTGTGGTCAGCAAGTAACAAAGTGGCTTATTGGCCCAGCGGTGGGAGGTGGGGACAAAAGGGACACTGATTGGCTGAGTACTGTCCGGACAGCTGGGAATGGGCCAGTGGCTCCTATCCATTCCTTCACCTGCAGTCCCGAGCTGTGTGCTAGGAGCCAGACTGGGAGCTTCCTTCAGGGACTCAGCCACCCAGGGCAGCCTCCCCACCAGCACCTCCCAGAAGTCTTGAGTGGTCCAGGAAGTAGGTGGAGGGGGAGGAAGCAGGGCGATTTTCAGGCACTGCAGGGTCACGGGAAAATGAATTTGCTGCTGTGGGCTCTGAAGTTGCTGGTTTGGGGAAGTTTCACTGTGCTTTCTTCCCTGGCTTTGGTCCCCTTCGCTTCTCCCTGTGTTTTTTGGCTACAGTTCTTTTTTTAACTTGGCGCCTAATTGCTGGGCTTAAGGAAACAGAAAGGTACTGAGTGTTGGGGCTGTTTGGGTGAGGTCCCTCGGTGGGAAAGTTCCCAGCCTGGCCGCTGCTTGTCTTCAAGGTGAGGGTGAGGATGAGACTGACCCAGAGTTTCACCGGAGCCCTCGACTGTACCCCCCCCCCCGCCTCGTCACTTCCCACACACTTCCTTTCCTCTGGTCAACAGGATGCAGTTTGTGGGATCTTGGGTGCCCACCGCTGCACCTGTAGTCCCAGGCTTTGCCCCAGCCGGGCCTGCATGTTGTCAGCACCCTTTGGAAAATGGTGCTGATGGAGCGGACTTGGGGCTCAGGTCGGAGACAGTAAGGCCTGCCGAACTGGGTGAAGGGAGGCTGAAGAGTTGAGAGTGAAGGGAGAGGTAAGAGGACCTGCCAGGAACAGGAACAGCAGCATTTGGGTTTTCCCATCCCACTCCGCCCTGAGATTCCTTTCAACTCTGGCAGCCCGGCTGCTGTCATAGCGCCAGCCGCGCGGGGGCGCTGCTCCCCCGACTGTCTGGCTCCTGGGTGACAGCTCGCCGTGCCCCCTTCAGACTGGTCTGTAGTGAAGCTCAGGAGACGGGCTGGGAGTGGATAAGGGCTTTATGAGCAGACCATCCTGTGCTTCCTCTTG
This sequence comes from Chionomys nivalis, assembly GCF_950005125.1. Taxonomy (NCBI): domain Eukaryota; kingdom Metazoa; phylum Chordata; class Mammalia; order Rodentia; family Cricetidae; genus Chionomys; species Chionomys nivalis. The sequence goes on along the minus strand of NC_080086.1, from coordinate 136,121,683 downwards.
AGCCTGACAGACCATCCCGCCCTGCTGAGCCTTAGCCTGTGCCTCTCTTATGCGGTACACTCAGGCAATAAGAAGGGCGGGAACTCTTTCTGCATTGGTGTTTCAGGCCTGACCTGTGAAACACAAGCCTCTTAGGTCCCCCAGCCTCAGCCTCCCTTGGTCTCCAGCCTTTCTTTTGAAGACTTCAGCTGCACTTTCACAAGACAAGCCCAGCCCGCAGCCTGTCCCCGTCATCCTTGCTAAGCCTCCATTCTTCTGGCCCCTCTCTGACAGGCAGCCCCCCCACCCACTCTCCCCAGTCATTCAGCTGCGTAGGGATGCCAGGATGCTGATAGACGGGTCCTCCTCTCGCCTGTGTTCTCGCTAGCCTCTCCCAATCACCCCTATTTTAGCTCCCTCGCCTCACCGCCATTGTGTATTTTATCAGCAGAGACCTCTACGTGGGGGGAAGGGACTTCTAGATAAGCAAGTGGGCTGGGGATAATAGGAAGGGGCAATGGCTGTTCTGCAGATAAGGGTTTCCTAGGCTCCCCTGGGAGGAGGGCCAATGGATGGTGGGGAATGAATGCCCTGGGTTTTGCTATTGTTGTTTTGGGGTTTTGTTTGTTTTTTAAGACAAGATTCCTCTCTGCAGCCCTGGCTATCCTAGAACTCACTCTGTAGACTAAGCTGGCCTCGATCCACCTGTTTCTGCCTCCTGAGTGCTGAGAATGCTCTGGAAACTGGCTTCTAGGAGTCTCTATCCATGACAGAGCTGGTGACTGAAGGAGAATAGAGAGGCAGAGGAAATAGGTTCTTGGCTCCAGGCAGTCAAAACTAAGTTTAAATCTTAGCTCTGAAAGCCACCGAGTTGTGTGACCAGCTCGGTCTCAGTTTTCCTATCTGTAGCATGCAAATGCTGCTACTGACTTTAGTCCTCCTGTCTCTGCCAGGTGCCAGGTCACTTTAATCCTGCTTCCTGGCTTTTACCCCAAAGCTATGAACCTTTTTGTATGTATACCAGACATACTTAAACTTGGTGTCCGGGAATCCTTCTGTCATCGCTGGGAAAGCTGGAATGCAGAAAGTCACCAGAATTTGCAGAAGGTGACAGCAGAACTGGCCCCAGAGCCCCAGGTCTGCAAGCACCAGGGTAGCAGGTGGCTGGAGCGGAGCGGCCAGCGCCAGTACTTCACCGGTCTGGGGTGGGTGGGACAGGAGGCGAGGTTGTGCTCCTGCCCCAGCAAGTCCTTTCAGACCTGCCTGTGGAGTGCCGGCCGCTGGCCAGGCTGGGTACATGGTCTCTTCGTGTCCTGAGCATTTGGCTCCCTCTCTGAATCCCTCTCCCATCTCAAGCAGCAGCAGATTAAAGCTGTCCAGAGGGTGATCATTACAACCACTTCCCTACTCTCCATTCCTCTCCATTTCCCCATCGTCCCCGCCCCCACCCTGTCACTTGGGGCCTGCAATCAATGAGACGGAAAATGAGAAAGTGTCAGGAGCTAGCAAAGCGTGGAGAGCAGCTGGGGTAGCCCCTGCAGCGGGCCTGAGTGGGTGGACCCCAGCCCTTCACCCCAGCTCTGGTCCCAAGCCAGCCACTGCTGCCATCCGCTCAGTGCCCAGTGGGGCCAGGCTCCCAGCTGATGTCAGTGAGGAAGTCTACTGTCAACATGTCCAAAAGCCTCGTCTTGAAAAATGTCATGAAACCCGTGTGTTGCTGCACGAAAATGTGTCCAGGACACACGTCAAAGCAGCTGAAGCCATGGCTCCTATAAAGGGGTTATATTTTCGTTATTATATAGATACTGGTATGCACACAAGGGGGGGTTGAGTAGCAGTTACTCCTGGAAGCACAGAAAACACTTCCCCTTTGTTGAACCCCAATAAAGATATGTTGCTTTCATAAGAAAAAAATAACTTTAGGGTAAAGTATTTCCATTATGGGGAGAAACATGAATGGGCCATCGAAAATGACCAGGGACTGGGCTTTGGGCTGAAACTCTATCAACCCAGGGAGGAAGGGCCAATTACTCCTGCTACTCCAAAGCATGGGTCTAAAACCAAAGTATATAGAGTTTGCTTTTTTAAGAGCTAGCAGGATATGGTGGCTCAAGACTATAATCCTAGCACTTGGGAAGCAAGGGCAGGAGGATTAAGAGTTCAAGGTTAGTTACACAAGTTGAAAGCCTCTGTGTGTGTGTGTGTGCGCGCGCGCGCGTGCACACACGAGTGCACGCTGCAGCTCAGATGTTAGAGCTCTTGCCTCACACACATGAAGGCCTGGTTTAGATCCCTACATGCCCCTCACAATATTTGAAGTAGCCCATGCTTGCAATCCTAGTACTCTTTTTAAGGTTACCCTTGGCTACACAGTGAGTTCAAGACCAGCCTGGGCTGCATGAGACTGTTTAAAAAATGGGACAGGTAGTGCACACTTTTAATTCTAGCACTCAAGAGGCAGAGGCAGGTGGATCTCTGAGTTCAAGGCTAGCCTGGTCTACAGAGTGAGTTCTGGGACAGCTACGGCCACACAGAGAAATCCTGTTTTGAAAAAAAAAGAGAGAGACAGAGAAGAGAAAGATTCGTGAGACTTTGAAATATATAGTTTTTCAGACTGAAGAGCGAGCGTGGCGATGACACTGGTGCTTACACACAGCCCACACCTGCACGGAGGGCTCGCTGCCTTTCCCACCCCTGCTGACACAGCCTCTTTCCCCACAGTGTTCCAGTTCCCCACTAACAGGAGCGTGGCCTGGCCTGCTGGAGGGTTCCAGTGAGAAGGGCTCTCCAGGATGGCCCCTGCAGCCCTGCTCTGCCCACAAAGGGACTCTTCTTCGTCAAGAGCCTGGGCTGGGAAAGCTTTCAGCCTCCATCTGAATTTACTTGGGACAGAAGGTGACCGACTGTGAAAGGCCAGGAGGGCCGTGGGTGGTCACTCCAGAGTCCACTTCTGAGGAGTCACGGAGCACAGAAATGCAGTTAGACACGAGTTTATTGGTGGGGCTGCAGAGTCCTCCCTCTCCCGAGGGGAAAGCTGAGGACACAGCACCAACAGAGGGATGGACAGACAGATCCCTAAATGGACACACAGGTAGAGCAGACTCAACAGAGACCAGCACAGCCACAAAGACACAGAGGCCACAGCACCAAAGAACACACACACACAACAGACAAAACCACAGGGCACACAAACCAAAGTGCAGGCATTGGGGCCCCTGCATAGACCGAGCAAGGATCACATGGGGAGGGGGCCCCTATGACCTCCCCAAGCATAGGCACACGAACAGCACACAGACAGGCAGATGCCCCCAGGTACCAGCCAGCCTGCCACAGGACACATGAATTGCACAGAAAGGGCAAGCATGACTCTCCAGGTCACGTGGAACACGAATGGTGGGGCTTCCACACACCCCACACCCCTAAACTGCTTACAGCAATTCAGTCTGATCCTCCCTCCTCCCTCTTCCCCACATGCACACTTTGGTCTTGACCAGGGGGGCAGGGGCTGGGGCATCTGGCAGGTGGAAAATGGAGAGAGGATGGTCCCTTCTGTGGTGGGGAGGCAGATGCTGAGAGTCCAGGCCTGAGCCTGGGCCTGGCAGTGGGGTGGGGGTGGGGCTGAGGCTCAGGCTTGGGGCTCCCGGCAGCGTAGACACTGGGCCATCTCAGGCTGGTACCGCTCCACCTGCAGGGTGCAGCTGGAGAACCCAAACCGGGAATAGAGCCGCGATGAGGCCTCAGCCAGGACAGCTTCAGGGTCAGCCGTGGAGTCTGTGGGAGGGCGATAAGAGGCAGCTTAGTCCTTGGGAAGTCGGGCACAGCCAGGGGCTGTGATAAGGAGGGAAGGGGGCCCAAGCACAGCACAGCCCCAGAGGACTGAATAGACCTCTTGATCTTTCTTCTGCATCACCGCATTATATGAACGGCGTAAAAATTGTAAAGAAAACGTGAGACTCGCTGCAGTGGGCCATGCCGACACACTAAACTGCGCCCGTTACAGGCTGCTTCCTGCCCGTGAGCATCAATACACAGCTGGGTAGTTCGGCAGCCACACCACCGTCTTTCCAGGGCAAGCCAGATGTTAAGTATTCTGCCCCACTGTCCTTCTCAAGTTACCATCCAACATCCCACAAGTTATGATATTTTTGGCATCCAAATTGCATGCCTCTGATTGCTTCTTGCATCTGGGAGAGACTCAAAAACCCTTTGTCAGCTCATGAGTCACTGTATATGTATTTTAATAGTTGAATCATAATGTAGATATAATTTATATTCCGCTTCTTTCTTCCTCAAGCATTATACCACAAACATTTTCCCTAGTTGCCATACAGGCTTCATAATTACCACTTTAAATAGCAATGTGATCCCTTACTGAGGGGAGCTGCCACAGTCACCCAACTACATCCTGAAGCTACTGGTAACGTTTTAAAGCGTCAGAGATGGTATTGCAAGTACCCAGGCCTCCCTGTCTCTAGAGTGTGTGTGTGTATGAGTATGCACACAAATACATGTCAGAGAGACCAAAAGAGATCAAAAAAACAAAAACAGCCAAGGTATTTCAGGGAGGCTGAAGCAGAGGATCTCAGGGATACCCTGGGCTACATAGTGAGATTCACTCTCAAACAAACAATGCCTCAATATGCCAAGCTATTGCCACAGGTGGACAGAGGGGTTGGCTCTGAGACGGCACTGACTGGGTTAGTGTTGACTCACCAATAGCCAGGTGTGCAGAGGCAACATGGTAGGTCAGCGTCAGGGCCCATAGGTGGAGGTCATGCGTTGCTCGGACTCCCGGCACTGACAGCAGTGTGTCCCTTACAGGTTCAAAACCCACACTGCGAGGGGCACCTGCAACCAAGGCCACAGTTGATGGAGACCCAGGTGGGAGCTGAGGGAGCCCCGAGGCGGGAGCTGGGGGAGCCCCGGGGTGGGAGCTGAGGGAGTCCCAGGTGGGGGTGTCAGTATTAAATTCACCTTCCATGAGGATGCGCAGAACGTCTCGAAGGGTAGGGGCTGTGGATCCAAGGGCACAGATAGAGAAGAGGAACGTGCTTATGGGGTCAGCCGCCTTGTACTGAGGCTGCAGAGAAAGTGATGTCTCTTAGAGGAGGCTCTAGGTTCATCTTGGCAAACAGAACCCAAAGGCATCCTGAGACTCTCACAGAGGGGGAAGGAGACACCCTGGAAAGCTGGAAGCTCAATGAAGACGGCAGAGGGTACCAGGAGAGGGAGGTGGACCCTCCACAGCGGTACCTTGAAGTAGATGAGGAGGGAGGCAGCCAGGACCCCCAGGCTCTGGAGGAGATCTCCCAGCACATGCACAAAGGCAGCCCGGACACTGGTGTTTTCCAGGGGCACGGGGGATCCGTGCCCCTCCTCCAGCGGTGCATACTCTGTGCCCCTAGATCCATGGCTGTGGGGGGGCCCAGCCTGGTGCAGCACAAAGGCCATTCTGAAGGAGAAGGAGAGAGGTTCAGCCGGATGGCCTGTTCTTCGTCTCCCCGTAGTGCCCATCTCCACCTGTCTCCCATCCCAGAAAGATAACACCACCTAACAGAAAAATTACACTGTCGGGGGCAAAAGATACTGGACCTGGGGCCAGAGATGTGGATCCAGGTCCTGGCCCTGCCTATTTAAATAGTCTATTGCCCCCACCCCCCACAGTATCTTTTACTAGGAGGAAAACCAGTGCTCATGGATTGATAGACTCAAATGAGATCATATTGATAAAGTAGGGCTAGTATCCAGTAAGCCCTCAACAAATACCTCCTGGCTGAGTGTCTCTTTCCCACTCATTTCACCCAAAGAAGACAATGAAGCTGTGTGTGTGTGTGTGTGTGTGTGTGTGTGTGTGTGTGTGTGTGTTACCATCCTGGAAGAAGACCCTCTCTCTCACCCTGGACCCCACCTGGCGCCCACTCCACACCGGGACGTACAGCATGTTGGCACAGACAGCAATGCTGGCAGTCAGCAGCATGGCACCCCCCTCGATGTGGTAGTCACTATGCAGCAGGCGGATGAAGGCCAGGTACAGCAGGATGCCAGTGACCATCCAGAGGGAGACCACAGAGGCCAAAGCCCCCAGAGTCTCTGCAGGGGAAGACAAGCTGTCAGGTCAGGGCCCTAAGGCCCGGCAGGACCAGCGGGGAGGCTGGGCACCGAGTCATGCACGGCTTTACCTGAGCGGTGCCAGCCAAAGGTCATGGTTCGGGTGGCTGGCCGAGTGGAGAGCCAGAGGGAGAACAGGCTGCCCATCATGCTGCCTACGTCTGCCAGCAAGTGAGCGGCATCGGTCATAATAGCCAAGCTGTGTGCCAAATACCCACCTGCAAAGGGGGAGGCAGAGCTGGGATTCCAGGAAGTGTACATCATGTGTGCACAGGAATGGGAAAGAAAGGGGGCACCAAGAGAGACCGGGCTTTTTCGGGTGATAAAATTACAAGTATTTTTTATTTTTTTATTTTATTTTTTTGTTTTGTTTTTCGAGGCAGGGTTTCTTTCTGTAGCCCTGGCTGTCCTGGAACTCACAGAGATGTGCCTGCCCTGCCTCCCAAGTGCTGGGATTAAAGGAGTGGTCATGTGCCACCACCACCCAATCTATTGGAGGAATTTTTCTAGTCTTTCCATAATAATAGATTTTATTTTCATAAAAAGAGAATAGGGTTCTTAAAATGCCAGTTCAGTCCAGCCCCCAAGCAACTGCTGGTTCACCTTGGTGCCTTGCCTCCCCCGTCCCTCACAGCCCTTGTCTTTCCGTTTCTCCATCCAGGAAACCTGGGCTTCTTGGTGGAGAGTGGCCTAGGAAGTACAGAATATGGGACTGGGGGTGTCCCCAACTTACCAACCACCTCCCCAGCCATGAAGATGAAGCACACAGCACAGGCGGCACACAGCTGCCTCCGGGCCTGCAGCCTCTCAGGAGAGAGGCCTGACTGCGGCATGGGGTCCTTATGGCAGTGGTGGAAGGCCATCCCCTCAAGCTTGGGCTCCTCGGGGAGGGGCTCTGTGAAGAGACTGAGGCAGGCGACATGGTCACCCTTGAGCCTGACCACAGGACTGGCCTGGTCACTCACAGGCTGAGCAAATGGGCCGTCTCTGTCCCTCTGCTAGACCCAATCACGCCTGAGTCTTTGGGGCATGTGGGGGCTCACAGGAACACTCAACCCAGGCTCTTCCTCCTTCCAAACACAGGGCCATAGAATCCCATATCTGAAAGTAAAGTCTAATTTTTTTGTGTGTTTGTTTGGTTTTGGTTTTTTGAACCAGTGTTTCCAAGTAGCTATGGAGCCTGTCCTGGAACTTGCTCTGTAGACCAAGCTGGCCTTAAACTCACAGAGATCCACCTGCTGGGATTAAATGTGAATGCTGGGATTAAAGGCATGCACCACCACTGCCCGGCAAGTCTAATGTTTTAACAATGAATGTAAACTAAGGCTCAGGGAAGGGAAGAAGCAAGAGGGGCCACACAGCTGGCAGGTGGTGGAGCTGGGACAGATACTGACCAAAATTCTATACCATGAGAGGCACCCCAGGAATGCAAAACGGACAGCCACTCTTCCTGGGTGAATGAACGAATGTGGACTAGACACGAGGGCACACAGCAGAAGGCAGATTGCTGCTGCTGGAGGAATTCTGGTGCTCTCAAATGAGTTCTAGTGCGGAGACCACAGAAACCACATGCGGAAGCATTGAAAAATGGGGAGGATGTGGACAGTCACAGCGCCAGAGAAACACAGAAGAAAGCCGGTATGAGAACGTGGTACACACAAACCCGCTCACTGCATCTCTCTCTTAGTCTTGCTCCGATGCCTTGGTCCCTAAACCCTCTCTGTCCCTTCAAGACAGGAGGTATAAGCAAGCGAGGTCCTCTGAAAGGGTGTAAAAACTGGCGTGATGACTCATGTCTGCAGTCCCAGCACACAGAAGCTGAGGCAGGAGGCTCAAGAGTTGAAGGTTAGCCTTGCACACATACGAGGGGAACCAGCAGGGCTGTCACAGGGGAGGGGGTCCTTCCTACTACAGCTGGGATGGTAGTGACAGGAGCAATGGATTTAGAGTCCAGCCCATGTCACCTGGAGCCCAGCATGCCGCACATCCCTTGACAATAGAGATGGGGCCTTACCTAGGGATGCCACAGGTAGGACTCAAAGTGACTGTGTTTGGACCTATTCTAGCCCAGTTCTCACTGTCCCACTGTTCTTCCTGGACCCAAGCAAGGAAAGAACAAAACAAAGGAGCTCAACACAGAGACAGTCCTGAAATTCAGGAGTAACAAGGATCCCTGTGGGAGAAAGATGGCTCTAAACTAAGATCCCTGCAGGGACAGGGATGGGGCCCGCAGTGGCCATCTGACTGAGAAAAACACTGCTTGGGTGGGCCGAGGTGGGGGCAGCCAGCAGTTACAGAGAAAACTCAAAGAGTGGGAAGGTAAGCTTACTTCTTCAATGACAAGCCCCTTCCCAGACTGAGAAAGAGTGTGCATGATTCCGGTGTTCCCAGAAGAGACAGGGAGAGGACAGTGGCTTCAGAGCCCATCCCTGTTCGGTCCATGAGGTATGACAAGCAGTATCCAACACAAGGAGCCCCAGTCTGGTGGGAGACAAACATGTAACACGACTTCTACCAGGGAGAGGCTGGGGGGGGGGGGTGTCTGAACAAATCACTTCGGGGCACAGGGGAGGGCCTGAGAGGAAGTCACAGTCCTAGAAGACGTTCCTGACGGGCAGGATGATAACGACAAGGCACACAGAACGGAAGTCCAGTCCTAGGTGAAGGGAAGAGGAGACCTGCTGGCTGACAGAGCAAATATCTTCATGTTGAAATGACCTTGATGGTGGGGTGTGGGAAAGAGGACATAGAAGAGTCTAGAATGGATCTGGCCGGAGGCTCTGCCAGGCACAGCATCAGAGGAGGGTCAGGTAAACACACAGAGCCTTGAACAATCCTGCCGGATTTGGTGACTAACGGTCATATGAGGATGAAAATGGTCCAGGAGATGAAGATGCAGTCTGAAGAGGAAACAGATGCTGGGCAGTTTGGAGGCTGTAGCAAGACACCTTCCTTGGGCTTTTAAGACGCAGCACAACCAGCCATCAGCGTAGCCACCCATCAACAGGCTGCCTCCTTTTGTTTGGCATCAAGTGGGCACTAAAGGGGCCTCTCTGCTGGGGTGTGGAGGTGAGGAGACGCTTTTGTCCAGGGCTGGAGGCTGTTTCCTTCCCTGGCCTTCTCTGAAACCCCCAACAACAACAAAATGATATAGAGTGGGGGAAACGGTGAGGCCTAGGGTATTCCTTGGGCAAGTAAGCTAGGCTGATGCAAAGTCAAAAGGGTACGGGGAGCAATGCCAGGGCCACAGCTGGAGCCCCACAGCTGCCCACCACTGCAGTCCCCTGCAGGAAGAATCCTTCCTTCCGTTCAGTTTCCCCATTCCCCCACCCACTCAGGTTTAAGGCCCCCCTCCCAAGGAAAGACCTGGAAACACGCAGAAGACCACAACAGAGACAAAAGGAGAGGACGGAGAGGGAAATAGAAAGATTGAGGGAGATGAAAGAACAGAAAAAGCCAGAGACCCTGTCAAATTCCAGAGACAAACGGACGGTCGGCTTCCAGACAAAATGGCTAGCGGAGGTGGCAAGGAAGGGCCTGTCGCGGTGGCAGCTCGAGATGGCAGGGCAGACGGAACCGGCGGCGGGTGGCGGGAGCGGGCGGCCCGCAGGGTGCGGGGGAGGTTCTGCCGCCGCCCCCGGCCCGCTGTCCCGGCCGCTCGGCGCCTCATTTCACACCTCGCCGCCCCCGGCCCCGTCTGTGCGGAGCCGGGAATACCCCCCGCCGCCCAGCCCGCACCTGCTCCTTCCTCGCCGCCCCCTCGCTTCCTCGCGGCCGCCCGCTGAGCCCGAGCCGATCCCCGGGGCCCGAGCCCACCACTGGCCGCGGCTGGATGGGGCGCCCCTATCCTGGGGTGCTGAGCGAAGGGTCCGGGGCCTAAAGCCGGGTTTCCGATGCCCGGAGGCGAGGCTCACGGGGCAATGCGGAGATCGCCGTGCCTGGCCCTCTCGGTCCGACGGAGCGGCGGAGGAGGCGCAGGGGTCGGGAGGCTTGGGGCACCGCGGCAGGGGACTTGCTCCAGAAAATGGGTGTCGGACAGAGGCGAGGCGGGGAGGGGGCGGGCTTCGGCCGGCGGATCGGCGCCGCGAAGCCTGGGGACCGTGGGGCGCTGGGGAGGCGGGCCGGGCCAGCGACGAGGAAGACAACAACGAAATGGACCGATGGCACGCGTCTGGCAACCCCGGGCTGACAGCCAGCCCAGGTCTGTCCTACCTCTTCAATCGCAGGCCGCCGCCGGCGCTGCCGCGGTCCCGGGAACTCACGAGGCGGGTGGTCTCCGAGCCTCCGGTGGCGGGAGAAGGCTCCATGTCCCCACAGCCGCGACCGTCTAGGCCGCAAGGAACGGGAGAGACGGGGCTGGCCTTGCGCCAAATCCGAGAGGCCCGAGGACCACCCGGACTCCCCGCAGGACCGTGGGGCCACCAGAGTGGAGGGAACTGCGGTGACTGTGGCGCTCTGAGTCCGAACTGCAGAGCCCGCGGCAGCGGGAGCCCCGCCCCACGTGGGGCGAGCTCCCCCAAACCCCGCCTCCAGGCTCCTAAGTCCCTCTCTTTCTCGCTCCCACACTTAAGGCCCGCCTCCGGGACACGCCCCTAAATCCAAAGCCCCATTCCCCACCCCCCCCTTTGCGCGCCAAACCGTGGGGTGGGGTGGGATAGCCACCACGATACCCTGGCACTGGGGTTCTTGCAAGCACTCCATCTGCACAGTCCCGCCCACCAGTTCCTAGTCCGGGTCTTCTCACCTAGGGACCCCTCTGGCACCAAACTTTTGGAAGAGACACTGCCCTATGCATGAGAGCTTAGGGGCATCGTCCCACCACCCAATCACTTTGTGGCTCTGGCCCCCACGCGGAGGCAGAAACAGGTGCCAAATTGATCTGGAGAGAGACAGAGAGAATCTGGGGTGAGCAGTGACACATTCCCAAACAACTCTAAGGACTCCAGCCAGAAATCCCACTGTGGAGGCTCTGGAATAGGAATTCATGAGCAAAATCTGCTGCCAAGCACGGTACCGCTAATTACCATTTATTTTTATACAGAGATCTTGGGTAACAAAACCCTTTCTGCTGTCCTTCAATCCATACATTATCCCCACTTTCCAGATGAGTAAACAAAGTCCTAGAAGCGTCATGTGACCTGGAACAAATGCCTCATCCTTCTTCCCACCTGGATCAGGACTAGAAATTGAATTCCTCTCACAGAGAGGTTGGGGAGGCAGGAGGTGCACTGTTACCTCTCCAGGGTCACCAGCCATTGTTTATAGAGGGAGGCTGCTTGTTCAGTCTGTTAGCACGTGACTCCTTCCTTGCCTACTTACTGTAACACAGTCTGGTGTGCTCATCTGGGGGAAGGCAAAAGCCCAGAGAAAGGAGTGACTTACATCCCTCGGCGGCCAAGGCTGGAGTCGAAACTTCAAATGTTCAATGCTCCATACTCCTTGCACCTGCCGCCACTGTGGAATGAAAAGAGGAGGGGACTGAGTTGTACATTCTCAGCTATGAGTCTGTGAAGACGATGGTCCGGAGGAGGAGGAGAGAGCCGTGGAAAGAGCGCTGGAGGCGGCGGGTAGTGAGTTCAGGCAGTAAACCCACCAACCGCATCTTTTGGAACACACGGAGCCTTCTGAACGCAAGGTCCTGGGGATTGACACCTGCCCTCAACATGGTTCTCACAAACAATGAGGTCGTGTGTGCATTTCCAAAAGGCAAACCAAACCAAACAAAAATGAAAAAGTGAAAGAAACGGTGAACTCGCCAGTGTTTGGAAGTGATGGGGTTAAGCCGGGAGAGCTTCGCGGAGGAGGTGAGGCTTAAAACGGATTAGGCAAACCGGGCAGCGGACTGGCTGTTCCGGCGGGGGAAGAGTGCGGCTAGGCTCGCGCCAGGTTTGCCGGGCGGCTTGTGCAAACGGATGGCAGTGAGCAGAGAAGTGGAGCAGAAAACTCGGGGTCTGCATGCCATCGGTGCGGGCCTCTGCCCACGCGCGCCTAAGGCCACTGTCGGCTTTCCCTCTGCACCCGCGCCTGGACCAACGAGAGCTCTTTCCTCCCGCTCTATCCTACTGTCTAGAGGGCCTCAGCTCTTGGGCTGAGTCTCAAGAGGACAAACAGAGGGTAAGTCATGGGCCAAGGTCACCTTGCTGGCCCACTCAGAGCCAAGGTGGAAATCAAGTCCCTGCTCAGCTAAGCCAGCGCCTCGGGCTCGTCTTGCCCAGCGCCGTCGGTTTTCTAAACTCGCTGTTTGCCCTGGGGTTCCCCTGATTCCAACTGCGCTCGTGCTGGGGGTGCTCGATAGTCATGCTGCATTCCAGAGACCGTGTGTTAGCCTCGCCCCCAGTGGCCAGGGCGAGCTCCAGAATGGGGAACCGGCTCGTAGGCACGCCTCGGACGATGACGACAACAGGGAACATGACAACAATGACTTTCCCTGGGATTTCCCTTCTTGGGCAGCCCGCAGCGCGCAGAGCATCCCCGACTGCCCAGGAGGGGGCGCGGGTATTGGCACGTGCCCGACCCGCCACCGGGTGGGAAGCCGGCAGGCCTGGAAGTGAAAGGAACGTCGGAGAGGATGGATGACAGCCTCGCTGTGTGTCTGGCTGCCGAATGCGCCGCCTCCAGAAGCCCAGAGCGCCGGCAGTGGGAAGACCAACTTGGGAATCTATGTAAGGAAAGCTTGGCAGTAAAACCGGTGTTTGTGCCCGCTTCTCCGGGAGCCGCCAAGAGGCCCTACCAGAATTTTGTGCAGGGTCCTTAAGAACGAGAGCCTGGGAGAGTCATGCTGCACCTGGAGAGGACGCTGGAAGGCCAGTCTAAGGCTGGTGTCCCTTACAGAACTGTCAAGTTTACTCAACACACCTCTCACCGCATCGCCACCATGCCACCTTAGCTGGGAATTGGTGCTGAAGGAGATAGACAAGGTCCCCCTCCTAGCGATTTCTAGATGGTTTTCTTCTACCGTCCTTTGTTAAATCAGTGCGATATTGATTCATCCACATGCCCTACTACTTGCCCTGTTCTGCCTCTCTAGCAATCTTCTCTAAGGTGACTCACTGGTCATTTCTTAGTCCCAAAGGCTTGACAGACGCAGGAAACCCTGCCTGTCCCCAGGAGGACAATTCAAGGCCAGATTCCAAAGGGCCTCTGTCAGAACAGCCTGGAAGAAGCTACAGGGGTACCCAGGTTAAAACCCCACCCTGAACCAGCTCCTGTCGGGAGAGGAGGCAATGAAGTCAGGATTAAAGCCAGCAGACAAAATTTGCAATCTAAGCATGCTGTGCCCCAGCGCCCCACTAGTGGCTGCCACAGGGCTCTCAATTAAGCCCTTCCAAACAGGAGAAGGGGGCTGTGAGAATGGCAGGCGGGCAGAGGAGGCGGGCTGTTCGTTGGTAATGAAGAGAATGGCGAGAGCCTGCAGCTTCAATGTCTCTTGGCCTCAGGGAGACTCTCCGGCTCTTAATTAGGTCAGGTCTCACACCAAACACTCTCCTGCATGCTACCTTTTCTTTCTTAGTGTCCACCCCTGAGCTGTAATTGTCATTCGACAACTGTGATTCTTCACCCAGCTCCCAGGATAGCACTGTTTTTATCCTCCTGCTTTGCTGACCCCTTGTTCTCTCTTCTCATCTTCTCAACCTTTTAATGATGAACTGATCCCGGACTTGGTCGCCGTCTCTCTTACTTTTCTGCACTCATTCCTACAGAGTTATCCTATGGTCTTAAGCCTTCATATGATGTCAAGTAATAACAGAAAGCAGCGGTTTGTTAAGGCTGAATGTTGGGTGTGGGAAGCCATTGTCTTATTCAAGCTTTATGCTTGGAATTTATTTAAAAAAAAATCAAAATAAATGGCATCTACAGATGATGGTTCCTCCAAACTCTCTACCCAGCGCCATTCTTGATGCTGTCTCAAATATCAGCAGGGAAGCATCTTGGGTTATAAAGTTAAAAACCTAGCTCCTGATAACTACTCAACCCCAAACCTCCTCTTCCCACAGCGCCCTCGCTCCAGAACATGACACCATCCTCCATTAGCTCAGGCCAGAAACCTTACCACCATCCTTGACTCCACAGCCACTCCCGCCCTCCACACTGCCACCACCTGGCCTCCCAATGGCTGTGCTCACCTCCCAGGTGACCTCCCTTTTCCCACTTTTCCTCTTATCCTGTGACTATATTCCCAGTCCAGTCCAGTACCTAGGCAGCACAAGTCAGAGTCTCCTCTCTCTCTCCCCTCCCCCTGCCCCGGGTTTCTCTGTGTAGCCCTGATGGTCCTAGAACTTGCTTTGTGGATGAGGCTGGCCTCAAACTCAGAGCTCCACCTCTTCTGCTTCTCAAGTGCTGGGGATAAAGGAGCCACCACTGCCCTGCTAGGCATTTTCTCTTATGCAGAGTCCAGGTCAAGCCCCAGCCCCCTGCTCCATTCCCCAACTATTCTAGCCTTATGTGAGTCCCACAGTGCTACAATATGCACTTGTCCATATCACTAACTGTAGATGTGCCAGTGACCTATTTCCTCATCCTTTTTATTACAACAACAGGGCAAACCCAGGACCTGTGACACTTGGAAAGAACTAACAGTGGACTACAAGCCCGGCTCACTAGCCTTTACCTTTTACTTATTTTTCTTGCCATTTTTTCTCAACAGAATGTAAACTCCAAGCCAGATGTGGTGGCATTTGTTTGGAATTTCAGCACTCAGGAGGTTGAGGCAGGAGGATTGAGAGTTTGAGGCCAACCTGGGCTACAAAGTGCGTCCAAGCCACACTGGGATGCAGATAGCAATCCTGTCACATTTAAAACTAAAACAAAGCAGGGCCAGAGAGGTGGCTCAGCAGGGAAAAGCACTTGCCACCAAACCTGATAACATGAGTTCAATGCCTGACCTACACGGCCAAAGGAGAACACCGAACGCCACAGGCTGTCCTCTCGTCACCACCCCAACACAGTGGTGTACACACACAAAATAAACAAGCAACATTTAAAAAGGGTTTTAGCTCAAGAAACCAAGGCAAAAGAAAAAATAATTTTTAGCTAGATACAGCGGCACACACCTTTGATCCCAGCACTCTGGAGGTAGAGTTAAGCAGATCTCTTGTGGGTTTGAGATCAGCCTGGCCTATATAGTGAGTTCCAGAAGAGCCAGGGCTAATAGTGAGATGCTGTCCCACTATTCCAAAAACTGGAGAGAGAGAGAGAGAGAGAGAGAGAGAGAGAGAGAGAGAGAGAAAGCTTTTTCAGCCTTGAATCCCAGTACTCAGGTGACAGAAGCAGGTGGAACTCTATGAACTCAAAGCCAGCCTAGGACTATACAAGAAGACCTAACTTGTCTCAAAAGAAAAAAAAATGGGGTGGGGGTGATGAAGAGACGGCTTAGCGATTAAGAGTTCTCTTCTAGAGGACTCAAGTTCAGTTCCCAGCAGTCATCACCTATATCAGGGAGCTCACAGTCGTTGGTAATTCTGTTTCCAGTGGGTTTGGCGCCTCTTCTGGCTTCTGGGCACTTGTGCTCACTCGTGTGCATATACTCACAGATACACAAAGATACATGAATTAAAAATTAAAAGTAAATCTTAAAAAGTTAAACAAAATGCTCCAAAAAAGAACATACACTTTGGAACATGTATGTGTATACATTTACACACACATATTAATGTGTTTATTGTGGATATATGTGCACCTACCATGCTCAGGTGGTACTTGTAGGAGCCAGCTCTACCCTTCCTCCATGTGGGTACCCAGAATGGAACTCAGGTCATCAGGTTTGGCAGCATGCACCTTAACCCACTGAACCACCTTGAGGGACCCTAAAAGTTTTGTCTTTATCCCTGGCACTTAGACCAGGCAGACATGAATGATAACACTCAGTGAATATGTGTTAAAGGAGCTGATGGATGTCTTATGAGGGTATGAGACAAGGACTTTGGGGGCTGGAGAGATGGTCCCTGGTTAGAACATTACTGCTCTTGCAAAAGGCCAGAGTTTGATTTCCAGTACCCATGTCAGGCAGCTCACAAACACCTATAATGTAACTCCAGCTCCATTTTTGGCACCCATAGGATCCATACACATGTATGCATACCCATACACACGTACACATACCCATACACATGTACACATACCCATACACACGTACACATACCCATACATACGTACACATACCCATGTACACATACACATACCCATACACACGTACACATACCCATATACACATACCCATGTACACATACACATACCCATACACACGTACACATACCCATACACACGTACACATACCCATGTACACATACACATACCCATACACATGTACACATACCCATGTACACATACACATACCCATACACACGTACACATATCCATACACACGTACACATACCCATGTACACATACCCATGTACACATACACATATACATGTACACATACCCATACACATAAGGCCAAAAAAAATCTATTAAAAAAGACTTTGGAGGATTGGAGGGACAGCTTGGTAGTTAAGAACACTTGCTGCCCTTGCAGAGAACCTGGTTTGATTCCCTGCACCCATGTAATGGTTCACAACCATCTGTAACTCCAGATCCTGGAGATCGAATTCCCTCTTTGACCTCCATGGGCACCAAGCACACATGTGACACACATACATAAATACAGGCAAAATACTCACACATAAAATAAAGTGAATTTTTTTTTAAGTTAAAAAGAACTTTGGCCACTTATCAATGTATCTAAGGCATATTGGCAGTACTTAGTGGATACTTCTTGAACAAGTTAATTGATAATTAATTAATTAATTAGCTGTTTCATGGAGTGCATGGAACAAGAGCAGAAAACAGAACTGAGGAACAGCTGGAATATGGCAGACTAGGTAGATGACTGCAAAGGGTTCTGTGAAGGCAATGGGAGACACCGAGTTTGGAGAGGTACAGAATTGACTGCCAGACTGAAGCACACTGGCAGAGGAGTAAGAAACAGGGTCTAAGGGCCTGGAAGAAGGAGACAATAATCAAATCTCAGAGAAGAGTCTTTGATTTCTTTCTTTCTTTCATCCTTCCTTCCTTCCTTCCTTCCTTCCTCTTTCTTTCTCTCTCTCTCTCTCTCTCTCTCTCTCTCTCTCTCTCTCTCTCTCTCTCAGATGGGAAGAAGCTTCTTTCTTTTTGAAGTCAGGAGGAGAGAGGACAGAATCATTACAATGATAAGAACAACAATAAAAAATCAAATAGGATAAATATACCTGGTGTGGCGCGACGTGACAATTACCCCAGTATCTGGGAGACAGATGCCGGAGGAGCAGGATTTCAAGGCCGTCTTCAGCTACACAGAGAGTTAAAGACTAGCCTGGGCTACATGAGAACTTGTCTCACAAAGGCAATACAAATTTATTATAAAGCACACTTGGGCCAGAGCGATGATTCAGTAGGTAAAGGTACTTGCTGTCAAGCCTGATGACCTGAGTTCAATTCCTGGGACCTCCATGATGGAAGGAGAGAACCAGCTCGCACAAGTTGTCCTTTGACCTCCACACATGTGCCACGGCACATGGGCTTGAGCACGGGCGCGCACATACACACATGTGTGCGCACACACACGATCAATCAAAATATAACTGACTTTGCATCTTGAGACAGCCAATATTAGAATAGTCACAACGTAGAGTAAGGTAGAAAAGACCAACTATCAGAGGCTGATTTAGCAGTGGATTACTTAAAGAGCTGCCTATACTGCCTATTTATCAAGCATGGCTTCACTTGCTTGCTACCTGAAACAAAATGTCCTGGAGAAATAAAACAGCAGATCATTGCCCTTAACAACCCAATGACTGCCATTCTGTAAATTTTGCTTGCTTGCTTGCTTGGCTGCCCCACCTTGTGTTTTAGAGTATGAAATGAAAATACAACCTGGGTACCAAGGATTTTCAGTGTCTGTCTTAGCCTAGTTCTACCAACGACATCTTTTCTCTTCCACTCTCATTGGTGTCCACGTGTTTATTACCTGTGAGCCACTCTAAAGTTCTCTTATCAGCTCTCTTTCTGGGGCAGGGGTCCCAACCTTCAACACAGTTCCTCACACTGTGGTTATGTTCATCGCTACTTCACAAGTAATTTTGCCACGGTTATGAATTGCAACGTAACTATCTGATATTTCCAATGGTCATAGGTGACCCTCGTGAAAAGGGGTCATAATTCACAGTTTGAGAATCACTGCTCTAGAGAAGGCACCCTGACTAACACAGAACAGAAACCATAGGGGCAGCCATTACACCACTGGATGACCTTCAGCAGCTCAGTCGTCTTTGGGTAATACCTGCTTCGGTTGGGAAATGAAACAACAGGCCGGAGTTAAATCTCCATGGTCCTTTCCAGCTCAAAAACTGTAACTCTAGAACCTGCTTGTTAGATGTGACAAATTATGATGTCTCTCTCTCCAATTACATATGTTCCGGAGCGTGGTGTTTTGGATATAAATATGCCAGTGTTTGCCGTCTTGTATATGTGTGTATTCTAGCTATATGACTACAGTATCTTTTGTTTGTGGACAAACAAGGGATGCCTCACGGTTTCTTCAGACAGGACCAAATGCCTGTGGGATACAGTAAGCTCACTGACTGAAGGCATTATGGGAAGAGAAAGAACTCAAGAAATTTGACAAGGTTATTTTGTTGTTTCTTTTCCCATTATTATTATCGTTATTATTTTAGTTTTTCAAGACAGGTTTCTCTGTGTGGCCCTGGCTGTTCTTTTTTTTTTTTTTTTTTAAAAACTTTCTGTTTTTTTTATTATTATTATTATTTATTATGTATACAATATTCTGTCTGTGTGTATGCCCGAAGGCCAGAAGAGGGCGCCAGACCTCTTTACAGATGGTTGTGAGCCACCATGTGGTTGCTGGGAATTGAACTCAGGACCTTTGGAAGAGCAGGCAATGCTCTTAACCACTGAGCCATCTCTCCAGCCCGGCCCTGGCTGTTCTTGAACTTACTCTGTAGACTAGGTTAGCCTCAGAGATCTCCCTGCCTCTACCTTCTGAGTGCTGGGATTAAAGGCATATGGGGGCCTTTAATTCTAAAGAATAATTCCTATTATTTTTTGCAACTAAATCTAATTAAGTTTTGGAATCAACTCTGTGGGATAGCGCAGGATTTTACAGAAGAAAAATTGAGAAGCCAAGGGATCAGTTCACACAGCTTGTTAGACTCAGAGCCAGGGCAGCGATGGAGACAGCCAACACCTGACCTGCGCACTCGTCCTGTGGCAGTAATGCGGGTGAGGAGCCATCAAAGGACTTCTGGAGAGCACAGTCTAGAAGCCTCAGGTCACAGCACAGTGTGCCAGGCCCTGCTCTGTCCCAGGGCTCGGCAGCTGCCTGGCTGCAGCACCTTCTTAGGTAGAGCAAGACCTCACAGGACTGGAAGGCTCTCTCGAGGGCCGCAAACTGTGATGAATTCAAATGTTAGAGGGCATAGATGAGAAGTAATTGTGGAGCCTCCGACAAGATGTGAAGGCTTCTTAGTAACTCCTTCCCAGGGCTCACCTCTGCAAACCAGGATTGATCAGGCCAGCTCTAAGGGGTACGGCAGAGGTGCTCGTTCATTGTTGCTTTTTTATTACTTATTTAATAATAATAAATATATCATTTTAATATTTACCATCAATTACTATTATAATTATTATATTAATATCATAAAACATATAATTATATAATATGATATAATTGTGTTATGCTATAATAATTATTAATATAAAATATTATATTTATTATTAAGAATAAACAATACTATTTATTATTACTTATTACATTGTTGCTTTCATTATTGCTTACACCCAGTATCCCAGTTGCTGTATTAAGAACTGGAGGAGGGGCTGGAGAGATGGCTCAGTGGTTAAGAGCACTGCCTGCTCTTCCAAAGGTCCTGAGTTCAATTCCCAGCAACCACATGGTGGCTCACAACCATCTGTAATGAGGTCTGGTGCCCTCTTCTGGCCTGCAGACATACACACAGACAGAATATTGTATATATAATAAATAAATAAATAAATAAATAAATAAATAATTAAATAAATAGCTGGAGGAACACTCAAAGAAATAGCGAGCTCAGGATCGTGTTCCAGACTCTCGATCCTCTCCATTTCCTTCTATTGGTCTCTTCACCTCTAGAAGCGTAGGAAGGGAGGGTCTGTCGTCTTGTCCGTTTCTCTAGCCCCTACCCAGGGAGTTTTTGCTGGCTAACCTCCAGGCTTACACTCCGCGGGGACAGCGACCCTTTAGCTTCAGCTCATTCAACAGGTCATTCATTCGCTTATTAAGAGCCAGGCATAGCGGTAGGTACTGGAGACACCAACCAACAAGTGCTCTTGTGGGCACTGTCAACCGAGAAAACCAGACATTGAAGAAATGAATATGAAAACAGTGATATAAGTATACGTGTACTGTCTGGTTTTGTGTGTCGTTTTGACACACATCAGAGTCATCAGAGGAAGGAGCTCACTTGAGGAAAGGCCTCGATGAGATCCAGCTGCAAGGCATTTGCTCAATTAGTGACCAGTGGGGTAGGACCCAGCCCAAGGTAGGTGGTGCCATCCCTGGGCTGGTGGTTCTGGGTTCTATAAGAAGGTGGGCTGAGCAAGCCGTGGGGAGCAAGCCATAGGGAGCAAGCCAGTAAGCAGCTCCCCTCCATAAGCCTCCGCACCAGCTCCTGCCTCCAGGATCCTGCCCTCTCCTTTGTGAAGAATGAATTCACATTCATTCACACAGCAATGTTGAAGCGTAAGCCAAATAAACCCTTTCCGCCTCAACTTACCTTTTGGTCGTGGAGTTTTGTTGAAACAAGAGAAACCCTAACTAAGATGATGCAGAAATCATGGCGGAGGTTCTGAAGTAAGGAGGTGGAAGGAGAACCCAGTTTGTCTGAGGCAGCATGCTCCTGAAACCTTTGGGGGATGAGTTGTAAAGCAAGGGGACCCTCCAGCCAGAGGAAACATGGTCACAGGAAACACCGCGTCTTCACAGAGACGTGACAAGAAAGAAGAGGGACAGATCCCAGAGCAAGTGGGACGGTGGTTCTCAACGAGACCGGAGGAAGAGGCAGGGCAGAGCCACCCTGGCCTGGGAAACTGAGGTAAGGAAGCCTCTGTCCATTCACTCTGCTTTAGAGCCTGCTGCTTCCCTTCCCCGCACAGTGCAGAAATGATCTGGTTTGTTTCATCAGTTCTGTTGGCCCTGGGTGCTGTTGAAAATTGAGGTTAGAAGATTAAACATAGCACAAACCACTAATGTGGTCCATTTCAGCCTTTCCTGTTTGGTTGGGTAACCTCAAAACTCATCTGACCCCATCCTGTGGGCTTGGTGAGTATCGTTTTATGTACAGACTCAGTGTACCTAAAGACTAGCATTTCAGGGGTGGAGTATTGACTTCACATTTAAACCCTAGGAGAGGAAACGAATTGCGATAACAGCTGTAATAAAGAACAAAAGCTACAAAAGGAGAGATGGACAGGGATTACTGAGTAAGAAAGCTCATGCAATTACATTCCAGGAGGCACTGAGAACTCTCCTCCACAAAGGAAACCAACACCACAAATACTGCCTCCTGTGAAGAATGAGAAGTCCCATCGGAGCCGGGCAGTGGTGACACACACCTTTAATCCCAGCACTCAGGAGGCAGAGGCAGGTAGATCTCTGTGAGTTCGAGGCCAGCCTGGTCTACAGAGCAAGTTTCATGTCTTAAAAAGCCAAAAACAACAAATAACACAGACACTTGCTACAAAAAAAAAAGCCCGATGACCTGCGTTTGATCCTAGAACCCATGTAAGGCAAAGCATCCATACACGTCAAATAAATAAATCTTAAAGAAAAAGCCAAGTTGGAAAAGTTTAAACTCTGTATATTCAGGGCCAGTTAGATGGCTCCTTGGGTGAATGTGCCTGTCACCAAGCATGGTCACCTGTGTTCAATCCCTGCAGCCTGCATAATAGAAAGAGGGAACTACTGACTCTCACAAGGTGACCTCCACACGCCAGCCACTACCGGCGTCCACACACTGCACACACACACACACACACACACACACACACCACATAGATGTCTTTTTTTTTTACTTTCAATTTGACTCAACCCTTCCATTTCCACTACTCTACCCTTGAACAAAAATCAGAAATGTGTTCAAGCATTCTCATGAAAAGGGTTAGTATA
Source organism: Chionomys nivalis (assembly GCF_950005125.1). Classification (NCBI taxonomy): domain Eukaryota; kingdom Metazoa; phylum Chordata; class Mammalia; order Rodentia; family Cricetidae; genus Chionomys; species Chionomys nivalis. The sequence goes on along the minus strand of NC_080086.1, from coordinate 136,099,416 downwards.
CTATCAATAATAACTCAATATGAAATCTAGATTTCATAACTACACGGCCGTATCTCCTTATGGACGCACGGGTGAATAGCTTTTGGAAAGGATTTTAAGGGCTGTGCCAACTAACAGTTACAGTCTGATGGTGCCTTAAGAGGCAAGGTGGGGGACAACGGGCGGGGGGGGGGGCGGGGGGGCTGTGAAGGACAGATTTCCCGGAACACTGACATTTGAGGTAAGTCTCAATGTTTGTAGAGAAGTTTCTAGATGTAAGGGAAATAAAAAGGACCAAGTGAAGACTCTGAGGGAATCTGGAATGATAGTCCCCACCTACCTCTCCTCCACCAGGTCACCAAGCCTGTGGTGTGTTTCCATGAGTGAGCTGAAGAGCCATGACGGTGATCCGGATGGTCATGGCCTCTCCCTGGAGAAGAGGGGTGATGTGGAAGGCTGGACCTCTGCCCTGGGGGCTGGAAGTAACGCCTAGCCCTGGGCCCGAGGGTCAGGCTTCTGGAGCGAAATAAGTCCCAGGCCCAATATGGGCTCTCCACTCAGTCCCACTGGGGGCGCCAGAAAACGACTCGCTGCGCCTACAAAGTGCGCAAGCGCAGTTGTCCAAGGCCCCCGGCAGCAATATGAAGCTTCGCGCCCACCAGAAGGAAGGAAGCTTGTGTGAGGCCTACCTGGCTTAATAGACCAATTCTGAGGTAAAGAGCCAGGTCGGGAGTCAACACAAGGCTAGGCTGTCCCAACACACCCGAAGTTCCCAAGTTTCCTGGATCCAAGTTCCCTGGATACTCCTGGGGCCCACGGGCCTCCCAGGCCTCTGCCCCACCCTGTTGGATCCTGTTCTGGATCCCTCCGAGTTTGTCCCCGGCAGCAGCTCCTGTACGCTTCCCTCTGTCCAGGGAGCCATCCTGCTCTCACCACTGTGGGCTCTCTGAAGGGTAGAGGTGAGATGGCCAGAGACTGAGGGGCCAAGAATCCTTGGCCTAGGCCCTCCTGGGATCCTGGACCCGAACCTGACCTGCAGCTAGCGGGCTCTGGTCTGGCTAGTTCTTTCCCGCCTGTTGTTACTTTTCTCCATTTCTCATCCACCCCCTATTTAATGGTTGGGTTACCCTGGTCTTTCAAACACAGCTACCAGCTTGGGCGGGTGGAGGGCGGTTTATGGGAAACGTGAAGAGAAGATGGATCCTCGTTACATTTCTGCATTCTTCCGATTCCAGTCACAGTAGCCATAGACCGTTGTCTTGTAATGTTCGTCCTTTTGGCCCAGAGCATGCCTCAAGGAGATGACACACCCCGGCGACTGTCCAAGACTGGAACAAGCCTCTACGCAGTACTGGAACTAAAGAAAGGTGCCCGGCCTGAAGAGGTCAAAAAAGCCTACAGGTTCAGACCCCTGCCATTTATTCAACCCTGGTATTTCCCCTCAATCCCTTTACCTCAGCAGACTTTTTTTTTTATCCTAATAAGCTTTTATTTGGGGGCCAAAGAATGCCACCCCTTCTTCAGATGTGACCTTGTCTCCGTCACCTCCCATGTACCCCGTGCATCATCTAAAGACCCCACTCTGCCATCCCTCCTAACCGTCCCTTCTCGGCCACTTTCTACATCTCTCCCCACTGTCCTTTGGGTATCACCTGGGCAGGAAACTGGCCTTGCAGTATCACCCCGACAAGAATCCAGGGGACACTCAAGCAGCAGAATTCTTCAAAGAGATCAACACAGCCCATGCTGTACTCAGTGACCCTACCAGAAAGAAAATCTACGACCAGCATGGCTCACTGGGAATATACCTATTTGATCATTTTGGTGAAGAAGGCGTCAGATACTATTTTATTGTGAACAGCTGTTGGTTCAAGGTACCGTCATCTTCCTAGTCCCTCAAAGTAAGAAAGGAGTTGGGGGCAGGAGCTGGAGAGATGGCTCACAGTTGAGAGTGTTTAATGCTCTTTTAGAGGACCTGGGTGTGATTCCCAGCACTCACATGGTCGCTCACGACATCCCGTAACTCCCGTCCCAGAGCTGTCGTCTGGATTCTGCGGGCACCAGACACATACATGGTGCACAGACATACATGAAGGCAGAACACCCACACATAAGATAAAGCCAGCTGCGGTGGCTCATGCCTCTGAGCCAGCCCTTGGGAGGCACTGGGTAGCCTGGGCTACATAGTATGATTCTGTCTGTGTCAATAGAGTAAGGCAGGGGGAAGGGCTGCCTTCCTCTCTAGACAGATGCCTCTGTTCTCACTTTCTGGGCGTGAGGATGGCAGGAGGACCTGCAGGGAGCTACAAAAGGAACAGGGTGCCATGGCCTCTCCCCTGTCTTGTAGACACTCGTCCTCCTTTGCTGCCTCTTGACTTGCTGCTGTTGCTGCTGCTGCTGCTGCTTTTGTTGTGGATATCTTACTCCACCACCCGAAGAAGTTCACGGGAAGCAGCAGAGAAACGTCTGTACTCAGCCCACCAGAGTAGGTAGGGAGGTGGGAACAGTCTCAAACAGTTTATTCCCCCAGCCCCAAGACTGGGGATGGCACCCAGGGTCTTCCACATGCTAGGCCCCCAAGGCTGGGATGGCACCCGGGGTCTTCCACATGCTAGGCCCCCAAGGCTGGGGATGGCACCCGGGGCCTTCCATGTGCTGGGCCCTGGGTGCCATCCTCAGCCTTGGGGCTGGGGGAATAAATTGTTTGAGACTGTTCCCACCCCAGATAGTTAAAAGTATAAAATGGGATGTTGGTCGAAGTTCACACTATGCCACCTGGCAATGCGAATGGGTGACGGTGAGGGAAGGGTTTTCTCGAACGGTTGTTACTGTAGATATGTGAGCATGTTGTAATTCCACCCCAGGAGCACAATGCACGGTTAGAATAGAGAATGAAGACAGCGATGAGTAATAAGGAAATGTGCAGAAGAGTGAGGTATGTAATGGAGGGGCCGCAATGGCTACCAGGTAAGAGAAGCCCCTGAGACGGCTCAGCAGGCGAGGCGACTGCCATGAGCCTGACTACCTGAGTTTGACCTCTGGGACCCACATGGTGGAGAGAAAGGACTCCTGTCCTCTGATCACTACACACATGCCGTGCCATGGCACGGGAACCTACACTCGTATACACACGTACACACATATATCATATATAATCATCTATGATATTTGTGTGCCTATGTGTATATAACACATATCTATATGTCTGTATTATATACTTTAAAGTATACTTCAATTCTTGGTGGTTATCCTAATAAGGTTCCAATGAAACTGTTTCTGCCATTAGGTGCTGGGTCAGTGAGAGTTCCCTGCCACCCAGCCCACTGGACTCACTGAAGAGAGAAGCAAGGAGCCCTATCCTGACATTGACCCTGACTTGACTCCTGCTCTTAAAAACAGTCCATGCCAACATCAGTCCTAGAAAGGGCAACATCTCTCTCTGCCCTCAGGGTGCCACCAAGCCTGTGCACACAGAGCCTTCCGCCACTCTTCTTTAGCTCTAGCCCCTCCCCATCGTTATCCGTGCGAGGTCTCAGGCCGTGGTGGCAGGCATGTCCTGAGAACTCTTTTTCCAGTGCGTGCCTAGCTACTTGCCATGTCAGATGGGTCCCTGGGCACTTGCTGATCAGCTTCACCAAGCCCCTCCTCACCAAGCAAGGTGACTGCTGTCCCAAGAGCTGGTGGCCCAGCTAATCCTCCTTTATTGCAACTTTGTGTACCGAGAACTTCTAGCGCTGGCCTCATTTCTTAGCGATGCCCCTTAGGGAGGCAGGTCTCACCCTCTTCTCTTACCTCCACCATTGGCAATGACACCCTACTCATAAGACAGCTTGGGAAATATGTGAGTGCACCTGAGGTTTGTGCTTCCCTTTGGACTTCAGCCTCATCCCTGGACCCGTTATCAGCCGTGGTCCTGTAGACTGGCTACAGCCCATGCACCAGGGCCTCTGCCTCCACCCTTTAGACACCTCATACAACCCATCACCGTGTATTTGTTCCTAACGCAGGGGCGTGGACTGTGATGGAGACAGACGGTACTCGGAAACATCACTCTAGCCTCAGTGTGCTGTTGGCTTGGTGCCCTCTCCATATCCTCTTACCGTTTCTTACTCACACGGGACGGGGCCTACAAACCCTCAAACCTCTGTGCCCTCACTGGGAGAAGGACTAAATAAAGAATGTCGATAATAAAAGAGCTTTGTCTGATTCCAGTGTATGGTGGACCTCCCCAAAAGACATGTTGTGTGGGGGACAGAGGAAAAGTCCAAAGTCTACTGCTCATGTCTGGGATGAGACTGTGTGCTCAGCAATTGAACACTGTGGAGTTGGGGGTGGAAGATGCCCAACAGTCCTAAGATTTCTCTGTAGACTGGCTCACGGGTGTTCCAGATATCTGTGGCATGTGGATTCTTCTAGCCACATCTGTTTCTCACAACTTTTTTGTTCAAGACAGGGTTTCTTTGTGTAACAGCTCTGACTGGCCTGGAACTCTCACTTTGTAGACCAGGCTAGCCTCAGACTCACTGAGATCTGCCTGCCTCTGCCTCGCAAGTGCTGAGATTAAAGGCGTGTGCCACCACGCCCAGCTTAACTTTTTTCTTTTTATTTATGTATGTTTGTGTGTGCATCTGTGTGCATGTCTGTGTAAATATTATGCACATGTGTCTGTGCATGCCTGTAGAGGCCAGAAGAGGGTGCTGATTCCCTTGGAGCTGAGGTGATGGGACAGATGGTTGTGAGGGTTGGGTTCTGAACTCCAGTCCTCATGAGTGAATGGCAGGCTGCCTTAGCCACTGAGACATCTCCAGTCCACGCTTGCCTGTTTCTAAGCAATTTTAGCACCCTTGAAATGGCGTCTCTACTATAGTGGTGGACCAGAATCACACACTCTTGCGTCCGCATCATAAGGCAGGCCTGGGCCCAGCACAGCAGCCTTCTCTTGCCTCTTCAGCTGCTCTCCTAGGATGACATAACAGGCTATCCAAGGGTGACGTAGTCAGTCCGTGGAATGTGCTTGTCTAGCACATGAGACCCTGCATTGATTCCCAGTACCTCATAGACTGGGAATGAATGATAGTGCTTTCCTCTGACCCCAGCACTGTGGATGTAGAGGCAGGAGGATCAGGAATCCAAGGTCATCTTTGCTGATGCTAGCCTAGTCTACATGAAAGTCTGTCTTTAATAAGGGAGAAGGAGTTGTGTGGCTAAATTTGTCACCAAATCTGATGACCTGAGTTCAATTTCTGGAAGCCACGCTCTGGAGAAAAAGAACTGACCCCTGTCAGTTGACCTGTGACCTCCACATATGCTCCATGCCTTCCCCCCTCCCTTTTAAAAGTAAAAGTAGTTAAAAAAAAAAAAAAGGCTGAGCAAGAACAAACATGGGCCAAACAGATGAGACAAGAAGTTCTTCCTTTAAATATTTAAAAAAAAAGGGGGGGGGGGGCTGGAGAGATGGCTCAGTGGTTAAGAGCATTGCCTGCTCTTCCAAAGGTCCTGAGTTCAATTCCCAGCAACCACATGGTGGCTCGCAACCATGAGGTCTGGTGCCATCTTCTGGCCTGCAGACATACACACAGACAGAATATTGTATACATAATAAATAAATAAATAAATATTTTTTTTTTAAAAAAAGTTCTTCCTCAGCCAGTGGTGGTAGCACACGCCTTTAATCCCAGCACTCAGCAGGCAGAGGCAAAGGCAAGCAGATCTTTGTGAGTTCAAAGCCAGCCTGGTCTACAAGAGCTAGTTCCAGGACAGCTAGGGCTGTTACACAGAGAAACCATGTCTTGAAAAACCAACCAACCAAACAACAAAAAAGTTCTTTCTCTAGGTTCTGTTGGAGACTGTATCACTATTTGGAATAAGGTCTTAAGCCAGAACCTTCCCAGTGACGAGTGAGCCCCACATCTTTGCTGGCCTGCCTTCCACTGAAAGCCGTGACGCCCCTGCTCTTCTTGCTCAAGAAAGCCACTGGTTCCTGAGTGAGTCAGGGTCACTCGGTCCGGGACAGCTGCGGCTCGCCTTACACGAGCTAAATTGGGAACTGGAATGTCACACAGATGCCCCATGTCTCCCTGCCCCCACAGTAATATTAATCTCTCTGGGGAGTAAGGGACAAACAGTACTGCCTGCCGAGTGGACAAAGGGTGGTTTAGGGGAGCTAAAGCGACAAGTGCCTGGAGAGGCTTCTGAGCAAGGAGTGCAGACAGGAGAGTCTGGAAATTGCGGGGGAGGGGGGCGAGAGGAGCTGTGAAAGGAAGAGACAGGAGACATCACTCAAGAGGGAGCAATAGCAGGGATCCTAAGAATCCACAGTCTAGAGTTTGCAAGGAAGGGGTGCACAGGCAGCGGGAAGGCCGGGAACAGGGCCACAGCCAAGGCAGGCACGAGAGCGCCGAGGGATGAACTTCACGGTGGGTTTCAAGCCGCTGCTCGGGGATGCACACAGCATGGACAACCTGGAGAAGCAGCTCATCTGCCCCATCTGCCTGGAGATGTTCTCCAAGCCCGTGGTGATCCTGCCCTGCCAGCACAACCTGTGCCGCAAGTGTGCCAACGATGTCTTCCAGGTGGGCTCCGGGACGGCTGGGAGGGTACAGGGTGGGAGCTGTGGGCGAAGCTGCCCTGACTGAGCTGCAGGAGAGCTGGGGTCGTAGGATCCTGGAGTAAGCATGAGTCAGCAGGTGCCCTGAAGCTGGCAAGCTCAGCCCACGTCCACAGCAGCTAGACAGTGGCATCTCAGGGAGACTGGCAGGGACTGCCAAGGAAGAGTGGTCCTGCCTGGGCTTTGTGGGAGCTTCACTGGATTTTGTTTACTTTGAGGCTTTGATTTTTTTTTTTAAACTGTAGAAGAGATCAATGAAATACTGAGGAACTAAAAAATAATAGGGTCAACAAGATGGTTAGTTGTTGAAGGCACTTACTACCAAACCTGACAACCTGAATTTGATCTCCAAAACATAACGTGGTGAAAGAGAGGACTCCTGAAAGCTGACCTCTGACCTCCATTTACATGAGTGCACATACACACACCCTTAAAAATAAAAGCTGGGTATGGTGGTGTATACCTGCAATTCCAGCACTTAGGGGCCTGGGGCAGGAGGACTGTCATTATTTTGTTTTGTTTTTGAGACAATCTCTATGTAGCCCTGGCTGTCCAGGAGCTCACTATGTAGACCAGGCTGTCTTCGAACTCATAGAGATCCTCCTGCCTCTGCCTCCCTGGTGCTGGAATTAGAGAGACATCACCACCGTGGCTTGACGATCAATTGTTATGATTTTTAGGCTAACCTGGTTTACACAGTGAATTCTGGACCAACCTACAACCTACAACCCTGTCTCAAACAGAAAAGAAAGGAAAAAAACTAAAATTAAAAACCAAGCCATGAGAAGGCATATGCATGGAGCTCGTCTGTCCGTGATGGAGCTGGGTAGACACAGTGGCCCAGGGAAGCAGGAAGTCTCCCCAGTCTCTGATCTGGTAAAGAGGCTCATGGACTAACTAACACTCAGGTGACTTACAGACAGACAAACAGAAAGCAGAAGCAAAATGGTACTTCCCAGAAATGCCTATGTAGCTATGGTCATGAGGCCGGGCATAGCTAAGTTATAAGTCACTGATATCATTCTGTCCACCCGTTTCAAAAATAAAAACAAAAAAGCCTGGCATGGCGATGCATGGCTGCGATCCCAGCCTTGGGAGGTGGTAGCAGAATGAGCTAAGGTTGGCTTGGGGCTATGAGACCCTGTTTAACCAATCAAATAAATGCAGATGCCAGAATTCCTGGTAAATTCACAGGCTTGCGTTCCTGCTCTGTGTCTTTCGTAGAGGTCCGAGTAGGCTATAGACCCAGTCAGAGGTCAGGGAGAGCAAAGGGACAAGACACAGGTGTACAGAAGCGCCTGGGAGGAGCATCACAAACTGCAGGCTAGCCTGGTCTACGGAACAAGTATACCAGTATAACCAGGGACTGTACACAGCAAGACCCTGTCTCAAAAAGGAAAATAGCTGGAGAGATGGCTCAGCAGCTAAGAACACTTGCTGCTCTCCCAAACAACTCAGGTTCAGTTCCCAGTCTCCACAAGGTAGCTCACAACCAGCTGTAACCCCAATCCCAGGGGATCTGATGCCCCCTCTAAACCCTTCCTGCATGGGCACCATGCATGCAGGCAAAATACACAAAAACTAAATCTTTAAAAAAATTAAAAGAATTATTCCTGCTTTTCACAGACTATAAGGAAATGAGTTGAGCAGAGTTTCCAAGCCCCCTTTTCCCTTCTCTCTTTGGTGCTGTGGTTAATCCTGGGCACTGTGTGTTAAACACGCACCCTACCATTGATCTGTACAAGCTCCAACACAAACTATCCGTAAAAACACTAATGTGTGTGTGTCTGCGCGCGTGCGTGTGTGTGCGCGTGCGTGCATGCGTGTACATACAGGTGCCCACAGAAGCCAGGAGAGGGTGTCAGACCCCCTGGAGCTGCAGAGTTTGTGATGTGGGAGCTGGCACTCTGAAAGAACAGCAAGTGCTCAAAATGGCTGGGCTGCCTCTCCACCCTCAACACAGCGGGTCTTACTTCACTGAGAATTTAGGCTCCTTGGTGTAGCAGGCTTTCTCGAACTGGCAGTCCCCAAATCATGACAGAATCTTTTATTAATTTTGAATGCTCGGCCTTATGCTTATCCCACTAGCTCTTATAACTTAATTTAACCTGTTTCTCTTGTCTACACTGTGCCTAGGGGCTTCTTACCTGTCTTTCATTCTGTATAGCCTACTATTCCTGCTTCTGTGCCTGACTGGCAGCGGCTGCCTGGTTCTGGGTGTCTCCTCTTTTTCGATCTCTCTCAAGCCTAGATTCCTCCTCCTGCTTAGTCTCTCTGCTTGCCAGCTTCACCTATCCCTCTACCGCCTAGCTACTGGCCATTTAGCTTTTTACCAGACCAACTGGGTGCTTTAGTCAGGCAACGTGCAACAAGGACACACCTTCACACAAACAAATGCAGCAAACAAAAGCAGCACACCTTTGCACAGTTAAAGTATATTCCACGACACCTGGGTATAGGATGTTTGAAGGCAATACTGGGCTGTTAGGCCATCACAGCATGTCTATATGCCCTGTCTGTCTTCTGCCCCCTTCACTGAGTAGCCAATACTCCAAAATCTCCTGCCACTGTCCCCTTGAGTTCTCTTCAGAGTTCCTTTTATTCTGGGTGTCCAAACCTGCCATAATTTGGCTGTCTGAGGTCCTAGACGGCTGTTGTTCTGACCCTGTCTCAAACCAACAAATAAAACCAAAAATTCTTGCCAGGTGTGGTGGTGCACTCCTGTAATCCTGGAAACATGATTGTCATGAGTTTGAGGCTAGCCTAGGCTACATAACTAGTTCTGCGTAAGCGGTTATGCCTTTCCCACCAGCTTGGTTTCTCCTTTGGTCTGGAAAGCTGATACCTCTTAAGCTGCAATATCCAGAAAAGACATCTTTCCCGTGTGTTTATACAGACACATCTACTGCTTTCTCTCTCTCTCTCTCTCTCTCTCTCTCTCTCTCTCTCTCTCTCTCTCTCTCTCTCTGTGTGTGTGTGTGTGTGTGAGAGAGAGAGAGAGAGAGCCTTCTCCTTCCCTCCCTCCCCACCCCCTGCACGTGCCATGGCACATGTGTGCAAGAGCTTCTACTAAGTGAACGTCAGACTTGACAGGCAACTTTACCAACTGAGCCATCTCTCTGGTCCCAAGGCAGCCCATTATTAGAACCCAAAATATGTGAAGTCAAAGAAACATCTGGAACGCTAAGGAAAGTATTTGGTAAAAAGCAGCCAAGGGGCCAGGTGGTGACGGTACACACTTTTAATCCCAGCACTTGGGAGGCAGAGGCAGGCAGATCTCTGTGAGTTTGAGGCCAGCCTGGTCTACAGTGTGAGTTTCAGAATAGCTAGGACTCTTACACAGAAAAACCCTGTATTGAAAGAAAAAAATAAAGCAGCCAAGGGGCCAAATATGGTAGCACATGCCTTTGACCCCTGCACTCAGAAGTTGGAGACAGGCGGATCTCTTCTGAGTTTGAGACCGACCTAGAGAATTCCAGGCCTTCCAAGGCTATATATAGTGAGACCCTGTCTGAAAAGCAAGCAAACAAACTGGAGAATATCGATTTCCAAATGATAAGGTGTCTAGCACAGAGCCCAGGAATAGCCACTAGAGAGAATGCAGAGTGAGCATGTGACCTTCCTTCTTCAAGGCACAGTGCTGAAGCGTGAATACATGTGAATACATGCCAATACATATCTGGGCCCAGAGAGATCTAGGAAGGTTCTGGGACAAGCCCTGCTCAAAAGCAGATTCGGTGGCACACCTGTTGGTGCAGCTCAGGAGGCTGAGGTGAGAGGGTCACTTAATCCGTCAGTTTAACACACCGAGATCCTATCTTTAAAGAAATGAGAAGTGGGGGATGTTTTTAGTGCCTGCCTAGTAAACCCAGACCCCGGAGTTTAATCCCAGCACCAGGTAAACAGGGTGTGGTAGCTCACACCTGTAATCCCACACCCAGGAGGTGGAGGCATGACAAATTTGAGGCCAACCTGGGCTACATGAGACCCTGTCTCAAAAACAAATGAACAAGACCCAAGCCTGTGTAGATTATTTGAGAGGTAACGTGGCCCGCAGGGCCCTGAGATGGTTCTGTAGGTCTGATGCAGAGCAACCAGCTCTCCTCAGGGACAAGAGCGGACAGCTCGCTCCTCCAGGCTTTATTTGGGGAGGCCTGGGGGAGGCTGACCCAGTTACCCAGCGGCACCCGTGTCTATACATCTCAGCTCCGTCTGAAAGATGAGCATATTTCATTTTTCACACATTGCCTCCACATTTTGACAACTCTAGGCATAATCAGATTGTCTGTTTTCTAAGTATGGCGACGGGAATAGGACTTTTAGTTCCTCCATCTTCAGATCTCTGGGGAGGAAAGCCTTCAGAACACTGCCTAGAAAGTTGGCAGTTGTGAACATGGTAACAGTGTAACACACTTAAATTTTTATGTGTACATTTTTTTCAAACACCTTGGAAGCTCATAGCATGCAGTTCATAGCATGGATCTGCCACTAACTTCAGATCTTAGATTCCCTTCACCAAACACAACCATTACCAGCTTCTCTGAGAATCTTTCTAGAAATTTCCGCACCTAGGCACATGCTTGCACATATAGACACACTTACACTACACCAAGCACCTTTGTTCAATTCTTTTTTTGTTTTGATTTAGTTTGGGTTTTGGTTTTTTGAGACAGGCTGTTTCTGTGTAGCCCTGGATGTTCTGGAACTCAATCTGTAGACCAGGTTAGCCTTTAACCCAGATTGTTGCCTGCCTCTGCCTCCCTAGTGCTGGGATTAAAGGCGCCACCACTGCCCTGCTTTTTTTAAAATTTGTTCCCTACATAGAAGACACAGTATGTCTTCTGTTTTATCATTGCTATTATTTTAGCATATATATATATATATATATATATATATATACATATATATATATATTATTTTGGGTGGGGCACATGTGTTGAAGTCAGAAGACAACACTGTATACTACATAGTGTCAATTCTCTTCTACCTCTACTTGGGTTCTGGGAACCAAACTAGAGCCCCTAGGGCTGTGAAGCAAATGTCCCCCTAGTCCTGCTGACTCCTCTTGAGACAAGGTCTTACTCTGGCCAATCCAAGTCCAGGCTGCTCTTGAATTCAAGATCCTTCCAAGGGCCTGAGCACAGGTGTGAGTCGCTACACCCAGCTGTTTTCTGTTTCAGAGAGCAGCACAATGTCCATTGTTAGAGCAGACCACAGTCTCTTTAATCCACCTGCTAAAATGTTTATCTGCATTCAGGAGTTGTTGTCCGGTGTTTGTTGGAGGAATTGTGGTGGTTGTGTTAGGCTGGGATGTATTCAGCTGATAAAATGCTCACCCAGCACACACAAAACTCTGGACTTAATCCCTAACTCCACATTTACAACCTCAATACACAAGGGAATCGAGGTCATTCTCTGAAATACAGCAATTTGGATGAGCACCTGGGCTATGTGAGGCACTGTTTTTCAAAGGAAATTATGGATCAAGATTAAGGATTTAAGAAAACCATCTGTAATCTAATTCCTGCCTCACCCAACACAAGTATCTTCATTTTTTGCCTACTTTATCAACATTGCTTGAGACAGAATCTTACTATAACATTAGTTAGCCTGGCACTCACTAGGTAGATGAAGCTGGTCTTGAATTCCTAACACTTTTCCTGCCTAAGTTTCCCCAGTGTTGTGATTACAGGTATCTACTGCGATGGCCAATTCATGCTTACTTATTACTTGATTACCTTCAAGCCCTCAGCTCCCTATTATTTTACCTAGTTGCTGTTCTAATTCTATTTAAAGCTCTAATCCTCTTTTTCTCTAATAAGAAACAGAAAACTTCAAAATATGACATTAGCCCCTCTAATCCTCTCCTTCCCACACTTGCACCCACTCAGCCTCCAAAACTTTGGAGGAGAGCAAAGCTGTTGATGTGGGAAACTGACATAAACATCTCCCCGTGTGCTTCTGTCTGTATTTGTAAACCCAGTTCTCATCCAAACTCCTTTCAAGCAAGCCTTCAGAGTATTTTGGTATCTGCCTCCGCTTTGCTGTGGGCACTTGTTTCTGAGAAGCAACCTGTTGTCATTTAGTAGAAAACCAGAAGGTACTGGAAGGAGGTTGCTGGAAGAGCCGTCTTCTTGGAGGAAGTCCAGGCAGGGAGGGCCTTACAGTGGGAACTGGCAGAAAAGAGACCTTCTGGACTGTGATGCAGGCTGCTTTCCCGCTGATTTTGATCCCCAGCATTGTAGAAACCAGGCATGGCGGTGTGATGGTTTGCACCTGCAGTCCCAGTGCTTGAGAGGTAGAGGCAGGAGGATGAGAAATTTCACAAGTCACCCTTAGCTCTATGTAGTGAGTTCAAGGCCAGCCTGGGCTATATCAGACTGTGTATGCCTGTGTGTGTGTGTGTGTGTGTGTGTGTGTGTGAGAGAGAGAGAGAGAGAGAGAGAGACAGACAGACAGACAGACAGACAGACAGACAGACAGAGAGAGAGACACACACACAGAGACAGACAGAGAGAGAGACAGAGAGACAGAGAGAGAAGTCCCAGAAGCCTGCTGTATTTTTGGCTCTTTGAGGCAGCGTTCTGCTATGTATTTCTGGCTGGACTTGCCTGATATGTTCTATGTAGCTGAGACTGGTCTAGAACTCACTGCAAACCTCCTGCCTCAGCCTTCCAAGTGCTGTGCCTCAACCCCCAGCTGGACACCAGGGCTTCTCCAGCCCACCTTGACCTGGTCTCCTTTTGGAGAATCTAATTTGTTGCGAGACCTTGCTTGGGTTTGGGATTTTAATTCCCCAGGGAACAAAACTCCACTGCTGAGACATCACACTCTTCGCTATTTCTCACATCTTTAGGTTGTGTGTGTGTGTGTGTGTGTGTGTGTGTGTGTGCATGCACTTGTGCAAGTTCTGCTGGTGCGTATGCACGGTTATGTAGAGGACAGAGGTTGACATCATATGTCCCCACTTGCCATCTCTCATCCCTACCCAGCACTAATTACATATCCGGTACCATGCACATCTTTTACATGGGTACTCAGGATCTGAACTCATGTCCTCATGCCTGAGTGGCAAGCTATTTATCTGGCGACTCAGCTCCATAGTTCCCAGCTGTTTAAACTAGTACAAACACCTCTTGTAACTTTAATAATCTGCTTTTAAAAATTCAAAATGAAAATTATCCAGTTAGTGGTGTACACATTTAACCCCAGCACTCAGGAGGCAGAACCAGGCAGAATCTCTGAATTCAAGGCCAGCCTAGTCCACAGAGTAAGTTCTAGAACAGTCAGGGATACACACAGAGAAACCCTGTTTTGAACTCTCCATCAAGAAGTTTTACAATGATTATGAATGATCATCTCTCTTATACACATATGAGCACATGTGTGTGCGCGCACACACACATACACACACACACACACACGGACACGTGTAACCCAGGCTAGCCTCAAACTTGCTATGTAGCTGAGACTGGCTTTGAACTCTTGACTCTCCTTTCTTTTTCTCCCAAATTTTAGGTCACAAGCAGGAGTCACCATGCTTGGTGTGGATGACCACTTTTAAGGCCTTTCTATTCCACCAGAGTCCTCCCTCAACCCATTCCTCTTGGCCTCTTAGTCTCTGTTTCCACAGAGGGGCTTGTTGTCCACCTCCAGGGTGGGCCATGCGCATCCTAGTCTCTCAGCCAGCCTTTTAGCTTGTAGTAAAATCTGGATTCTTCCACAGCTGGGCCACTTTCATCAGATGTCTTCTGCCCATTGTGTTCCTGTACTTTCTCCAGTTCACAAACTTTACAAGACCCTCAGGTCTGCGGTGGTAGCTCATCCAGGGCCCATATTAGCATCCCCTGGCTAGCCGGGGAAGAGGACGGGCCCTGTGAGATACGTACACATTTGTCAGAGTGACTTCAGTACAGAGGTCTTCTAGACAGATGACAAAGGGACTAGTAGAATCACACAGCCCTCAAGAGAAAGTTCTGAGCACGGTTGGCCAAAGCCTTGAACAAGGGCTGAGCACTAAATCCCTTTTACTTGTTCCATTCTTTGACACAGGGTCTCCTGTGTTCCAGGATGGCCTTGAACACAAAATGTGGTGGAGAATGACCTTGAACATCTCATCCTCTTGCCTCCACCTCCCAAGTGCTGGTCCAGGCGTGTACCTGCCGACCACACCCAGCTCATCCGATGCTGGAGATCAAACCCAGCCCTTGTGCGTGCTAGGCAAACGCTGCCAACTGAGACACATCCCAGACCATTTGCTCCATTCTCTTTGTTGTCTGTGGTGCTGAGGATGGAGCACCGTAAGCATTACTACCCCACCAGCCCTGTCCATGTCATTTTCACCTTCACAGTGGAGAAAGAAACAGTTATTTCATGCCCCAGGGCTCTATGCAGTCATTTATTTTACCTCATGTTCATTTAGTACTTTATAACTGATTGGGCATCTTCACAAATAAGATTCTGTAGAGCGGTATCGTGGCTATCATACAGGCGAGCACACGGAATGCATATTACAGTCACACAAGGAGACAGGGCAGGGACATCCACCAAGGTGTTTCCTAGAGTGATGGCATTTCCTTCACACATCACACGGTTGTTAGCACATGAAACTGTGCTTCATGGGGCTGACTCCGAGAAGAGCTTTTTTGTTGTTTTGTTTTTCAAGACAGGGTTTCTCTGTAGCTTTGGGGCCTGTCCTGGAATTCACTCCGTAGCCCAGGCTGGCCTTGAACTCACTGAGATCCGCCTGCCTCTGCCTCCTGAGATTAAAGGCATGCACCACCACCCAGCTTCCGAGTATGACATTTAAGGGAAGAATAAGACAGTTATGTGACATGACCGAGTAGGATACATGACCAAGCATGGTACATGACAGGGCAGGATACATGACCGAGCATGGTACATGACAGGGCAGGATACATGACAGGGCAGGATACATGACTGAGCATGGTACATGGCAGGGCAGGATACATGACCGAGCATGGTACATGGCAGGGCAGGATACATGACAGGGCAGGATACATGACAGGGCAGAATACATGACTGAGCATGGTACATGACAGGGCAGGATACGTGGCAGGGCAGGATACATGACCGAGCATGGTACATGACAGGGCAGGATACATGACAGGGCAGGATACATGACCGAGCATGGTACATGACAGGGCAGGATACATGACCGAGCATGGTACATGACAGGGCAGGATACATGACTGAGCATGGTACATGACAGGGCAGGATACATGACTGAGCATGGTACATGACAGGGCAGGACACAAGACTGAGCATGCAATCAGTTTCCTGAAGCAGCGAGGTAAGCAGGAGCAGGGGAACAGTTTGGCTAACTGAATATTAATTAGGTGGAGAGATCTTAGCCCAGAATAGACATTATCATCTTTTTGAAGACTTCTTAAGGTTTCCACCAATACCCTAGAATCTGTAATTACTATTTGTGATGACAACGTTTAGGGGCCTGCAGTCAGGGCAGAGAGTAATTTTCTTTTCCTCCTCTGGATCCAACTGCAAAGCCCAGGATCCCTGCTGTACTTGATCCCAGACAAAGGGCCAAGAAGCTCGTGGTTTCTTTTATTTTCTTTCTTTTTCTCTTTCCTTTTCTCTCTCTTTCTTTTTTTCTTCCTTTCTTTTTTTCTTCCTTTCTTTTTTTCTTCCTTTCTTCCTTTCTTCCTTTCTTCCTTTCTTCCTTCCTTCCTTCCTTCCTTCCTTCCTTCCTTCCTTCCTTTCTTTCTTTCTTTCTTTCTTTCTTTCTTTCTTTCTTTCTTCCGAGACAAAGTCTCACCATGTAGTATTGCCCAGCTTGGAGGTTGGCCTCAAACTCAGAGATCCTCCTGCCTCTGACACCAAAGTGCTGGGATTAAAGTCATGAGCCACCACACTAGCTATGGTTCCATTCTAAAACCAATGTTTTGTCAGGTGAGGTGGTCTACACCTTTGATTCCCAGCCCTGGGGAGCCAGAGAAAGGCGGATCTGTGAGTTTGAAGTCAGCCTGGTTTACAAAGTGAGTCTCAGGACAGCCAAGGCTACATGGAGACCCCATCTCAAAGCCACCAAAAACAAACGAAAAAGCCATGAAATCAGCAGAGGGCCTAATACCACGAAGAGAAGTAATGCAAGGGAAACACATGAAAACAACTGATTTCTGTGGTGAGGCACCCGTGCCATTTGAACTGTTGCCGTTTGTAGTACGGCTTCACCATTGGGGCAGATACTCAGTTCCGCTAGAAGTCAGTGAAAGTGAAGATGCCGTCGTGTCTGAGTTCACAGACTCCCCGAACTCTCTTCATGGATCTTGTCAAGTCTGTGACCCTCGGGTGAGTCCTATGTCTGGAGCACAGCATCTCCCCAGTCACCCAAGTCTACAACCCCAGAATTTCCCACCTCCCTCCTCTCCCCATGCCCAGACTCTGGTTAGTCCAAATCCCACCTCTCAGTCGTGGCTTTTCTTAGATTGCCGCCACTAACATCCCGCGACCTGGCCTTGACTGTGCCGCTCACCCCACTCGCCTCCTATCCGACCCTTGCCTTTGCCCATCCATGTCAACTATAAGTTCAGATCTTCTCCCTGTCCACTCCCAGTCTAGAAACCCAGCCCAGGAAATCAAGTTTAGATCCTCACAGATTCAAAAGCCTTCTAGGGTGACCCCCATCTTTCCAGCTTCTCCCTGCCCCCACCCTCGGCTCTTGCAGTCCCTCCCTCCCTCCCTCCCTCCCTCCCTCCCTCCCTCCCTCCCTCCCTCCCTCGCCCGGAAGCCCTTTCCAGACCCTCCTTCTTGGCTGCTTGTCTACCCTGACTTCAAGCCCTCCTCAAGTGGCACCTTCAATATCAGACCCTGTATACCAACAGCAAACTCAGTTTGGGTCTGGCAAACCTCATTTTGCTGGTTCCTCTTTACTATGGCATTCTAGCGCCCTCTTTTGTTCTATTCGATCCATTTTTCCAAACCCCAGAGTTCTTGTAAGAAATTTGGGACTGATAAAGAAGTTGGGTGTGATGGTCCCCAACAGCAAAGCCAGCACGTGGAAGGTGGAGGCAGGAGGATCACGAATTCAAAGTCATCTTCAGCTACACAATGGAGTTTGAGGCCAGCCTGGGTTACTGTCTTAAAAAAAAAAAAAAAGGCTAGTTACTGTGGTACCCACTTTTAAGCTCAGAGAAAAAGAAAGATAAAGGATGGGTGGTGGTGGGACCTGCCTTTACCCCAGCACTCAGCAGGCAGAGGCAGGTGGATTCAGTGAATTCAAGGCCAACCTGGTCTACAAAGTGAGTTCCAGGGCAGCCACGGTTGTTACACAGAGAAACCCTGTCTTGGAAAAAAAGAAAAAAGAAAAGAAGTAAAAAGGGAGGAGGGAAAAAAAGGCGGGAGGTGCCACCACCCAGAATGCATTGCTGTTGCCTGGAAAATACTGCTGGGGTTACAAGCATGTGCCACCATGCCCCGCACTTTTGTGAGTTCTGGGTTTTGAACTCAGATCCCCATGCTTGTGAGGCAAGCATTTTACCAACTGGGCTATCTCAGAGCATGAATGCATATATGTATATGCACACACATGTGCACACACACACACACACATGCACGCATGCACGCACGCACGCGCGCACACACACACACACCCTTTTGTAGAGTAGGTCTCTTATGGCCCAGGCTGACCTTGGTCCTCTGCCTCACAAGTCAGGTCTGCAGCAACGTGGCCAGGTTTGTCCACTGTCTTTACAAAAAGCTCTTGACGATTAGATTAGACTCAACAACATCCAGGAAGCCTAGAGAGCCTGTGCTTGACCACAGCAGGCCCTCAGCACCGGGTAGAATGCTAGCAGTGAGTCTCATGTGTCTGAGTGTCAAGAAGAGGAAGGGCAGAGGGAGAGTAGCAAGTTTTGTTGGTGGCCTGTAGCACAGCTGCTCTGTGCTCTGGAAACACTTCCCGGAAGATTTCACGTCAGTGAGGCTGGTCTCTTCTTAACCATCGCTCATTTCTTAGCTCCAGCCGACCAGCATCGAGTATCCCAGCAAAACAAGTTTTGCTTTAGTAGTCCTGGTATCTTGTTAACCACAGCTGATTCTTCAGCCCCAGGTAGTTAGAACCATGGGATCTTAATTTGAAAAAAACAAGTGCCCCTGAGAGTCTTTAAACTTCACAAGCCAGGCCCCCATCCTCTGCCCTACTCTCAACACCTTCCAAGCTCCTAAGGAACATCCCACTGAGCTC
This sequence comes from Chionomys nivalis, assembly GCF_950005125.1. Taxonomy (NCBI): domain Eukaryota; kingdom Metazoa; phylum Chordata; class Mammalia; order Rodentia; family Cricetidae; genus Chionomys; species Chionomys nivalis. The sequence continues at coordinate 136,080,607 of NC_080086.1, read as the reverse complement.
TGAACACTCAGTGGCTCTTCTAGCCCAAAGTTCCAAAGTCCTTCCACATACCTCCCCAAATCATGGCCAGGTCAGTCCCTGCAACACCCCACTGCACTGGTACCAACTTGTCTTAGCCAGGATCCCTACTGCTGTGACAAGACACCATGACAAAGAGCAAGCTGGGGAGGACAGGGTTTATGTGGCTTACACCCCTCATTGCTGTTCCTCACTGAAGAAAGTCAGGACAGGAACTCAAACAAGGCAGAGGTTATGAAGGGGAAGCTTACTGGCTTGCTCCTCATGACTTGCTCAGTCTGCTTTCTTATAGCACCCAGGACCACCAGGCCAGGGATGGCACCACCCACAGTGGTTTGGGCCCTCTTCCATTGATCACTAAATGAGAAAATGCCTTACAGCTGGATCTAGGGGAGGCCTTTTCTCAGCTGACGCTCCTTCCTCTGATGACCCTAGCTTGCGTCAAGTCAACACACAAAACCACCCAATACAACTGACCCCTTGACACCCGGACACACAAACACACAAATACATCAATATTAAGCCACAGCCATTCCTTTCTTATTCATCCTCAAGATGTTAAATAACTTTAAAAGTACCACAGTCTTTACATATTCAAACACATTCCAATTTCAGTTCCTTTAAAATGATCAATCTCTTTTAAAATCTAGTCTTTTAAAATTCAAGTGTCTCATCTGCGAGCTTCAGTAAAATACTTTCTTCAAGAGGGAAAAAAATCAGAATCCCAGCACTTGAGAGGCAGAGGCAGGCATATCTCTGTGAATTTGAAGCCAGCCTTGTCTACAGAATGAGTTCCAGGACAGACAAAGCTACATAGTGAGACAGTTTCACATTTTTTTTAAAAAAATAAAGTATCTTTGTGGAAACATCAGGTAAGGGGGTTACAGTTAAGTTGCGAAATCTCTGTCACATGCGCCGGGTGTTATTGGATGACATCTTTAATTTGGGGAGGTAGTGGAAGCCCGCGGTATGCCTGTACATTACAAAAGGAATTTGCCCAGTAGCCACAGGGATGGATTTAGGTCGAATGCAGCAGTGAGCAGTGGACGGCCATGCAGAGCAGTGGACGGCTGTACAGAGAACTACAACCAGCCCAAGATGACTGGGCTGCAGACCTGCAACACTGCAATGTCCCAGCTCCCCACAGCCATAGAATATTGGATATTGCCTTACCCTCTGAGGGTCCTGCCTGTCCCATCCTCCGGTTGGTATACAAGGAGTCCACTGGAAACCCCCTGGAGATATGCCAAGTCAAGGGGTCTGCTGTTCCCTTTCTTCTATAAGCTCATGATTCTCTAGCTCAGTGTCTCTCAACCTTCCTAATGCTGCGACCTTTAATACAGTGTCTCATGTTGTGGTGACCCCACAATATCATTATTGTTGCTACTTCATAACTAATTTCACTACTGTTATAAATCAAAATGTAAATATCTATGTTTTCCATTGGTCTTAGGTGGCCCTGTGAAAGGGCCATTCAGTTCCCAAAGGGGTCGCGACCCAGAGGTTGAGAACCACCGCTCTAGCTGATCAGATTGGGATTTTTACTGTAAACGGAAGGAAATGTGAAAGAACTGGCTTTAAGGGCTGGGGTATGTAACTCAGTGATAAAATACTTAATATTCGAAAAGCCTTGGGCTAGACGAGCTCTCTCCAGCTGAGCCACATCCCAGACCCTGGTTGTAATTTCTCTACCCCACTCTTCAGCACCTGGTGTGTGTGCCTCTGCCCAGGACTAGAGAGAAGCTCTCTTAATGCCCAGTATATTATCCCAGCATCAGAGAGGCGGGGGCAGGTACATAGACATTCAAGACCAGTTTTGTGACTACACAAGACCAGAGAGACAGAGAGAGAGAGAGAGAGAGAGAGAGAGAGAGAGAGAGAGAGAGAGAGAGAGAGAGAGAGGAGATGGTAATGGGGGAGGCACATCTATAATCCCATTCAAGGTCATCCTCAGTTATACACCGAGTTTGATATAAACTTACAAGATCTTGTGAAACATGCACACACACACATAGGCACAAACATTAACAACAACACACACACAAAACACCTTTCAGGTGGCCCATAAGGGTCCAAGCTGGAGGACACTTGGCAATGTCATCAGCCCCTTGCCTGTGTCAGCGTTCTGCCAAGGTTCCATGCTGGACCCCACTGAGGACCAATACTGCTCAGGCCTTGGCCAAAGTGAGGTTCTGCATGCAGGACACTCAAGGAGCTGGGCTGAGGAATGAAGCAGACACAAGCAGGAAGCCATCTTAGTCATCTGTCAGACTGTTCCTGGGGGACATCAGATGCCTCCTCCTTACCACTCCTGCGCCCACCACTTCCCTCATGCTCACTGTGCTTCTGTTGTCTTGCCTCCTGTCCTCGCAGGCCTCTAACCCTCTGTGGCAATCCCGGGGCTCCACAACTGTATCTTCAGGCGGTCGCTTCCGCTGCCCATCTTGCAGGCACGAGGTTGTCCTGGACCGGCATGGGGTCTACGGCCTGCAGCGGAACCTCCTGGTGGAGAACATTATTGACATCTACAAGCAAGAATCCTCCCGGTGAGATGTCTGGCTGCTGGCCTCTCTGGAGGGAAGAGCCTGCACCGTCAGGGATTAGAGGGGCTGTTTAGTCAGGGTTACCACTGCTGTGATGAAACACCCTGACCAGAAACCACGTGGGAGGGAAATGGTTTATTTGGCTTATGCTCCGACATCATAGTCTATCACTGAAGGACGTCAGGACAGGAAGTCAAACAGGGCGGGAACCTTGAGGCAGGAGCAGATGCAAAGGCCATGAAGGGGAGCTGCTTACTGGCTATTCCTCATGGCTTGCTCACCCTGCTTTCTTATAGAACCCAGGACCAGCAGCCCAGGGATGGCCCCACCCACAATGGGCTAGGCCCTCCTCCATTAACCACTAATTCAGAAAATGCCCCACAGGCTTGCCTACAGCCCCATTTTATGGAAACATTTTCTTAATTGGGGTTTCTTCCTCACAGATGACTTTAGCTGCATCAAGTTGACTTAAAAGTATCCAGCATGGGGGGGGGGCGGTTGATGGGAGACAGGGACACACACAATGGGGAAGAAGAGGAGGGGATTGGGTTCCTACCCAGGGAGGCCTGATTTTCTCTCTCTCTCTCTCTTTTTTTTTTTTTTTTTTTTGGTTTTTCGAGACAGGGTTTCCCTGTGTGACAGTCGTAGGTGTCCTGGAACTAGCTCTTATAGACCAGGCTGGCCTCAAACTCACAGAGATCTGCCTGCTTCTGCCTCCCGAGTGCTGGGATTAAAGGCGTGCGTGCACAACCACTGCCTGGCTTTGTCTTCGGAATCAAATCTTACTCCCTCTGGTCTGTGACCAAAGCCCACCCCAGCTTTGACCTCACCAGCTCCCATGACTTCCTATCCTGTGGGGCCTCTTTGTCCCCTGCAATAGACTCTTCTTGGGCCCAGTCTTCTTTGGAGGCTCTTCCCTGGTGCGAGTCACAGCCTGGCTCTCTGACAATTGCTCCTCCCTTGTCCATGGTCCTCAGGCCGCTGCACTCCAAGGCTGAGCAGCACCTCATGTGTGAGGAGCACGAGGATGAGAAGATCAACATCTACTGCCTGAGCTGCGAGGTGCCCACCTGCTCTCTCTGCAAGGTCTTCGGGGCCCACAAGGACTGTGAGGTGGCTCCTCTGCCCACCATTTACAAACGCCAGAAGGTATCTGGCCAGGGAGGGACTCGGGAAGGGGGTTTAGGATAGGGCAGTTCTCACTCTGCTCAGGTGAGGTCTAGCAGATCAGGGCAGAAGCCGCAGGTCTACTCTTGAGTCGGCATGCAACCTTAAGGAGTCACCTGACCTCCCTGGTCCTGACGTCCTTCACTTGTCTGACAAGGTGAACGCTACAGTTGCTGTCACCACAGCCTTAGCTAATGCGTGGCAGTAGCCACGGCAACACAGAGGACTGCAGACCCTCAGGGGTCTTTAGCCAAGCCTTTAGCTTCTCCATAGCTGTCATTTTACAATCAGATTGGTTGGGACATGAAAAGAAAGGGGAGGGGAGGACAGGGTCAGAGAGCCACTGCAAACAGAATAGATATCATTTCTCAGATGACCGATGATGGCTAGAGTCAGGTGGTTATATCATGAAACCTGCCGAAGGTGTGTGGGGAGGGATGCCTTTTAAGACTCCTTACACCTCAACTGTATTGCCTGGTTTTTGACAGAAAGAGATGCAAACTCTAAGCTGGACGAAGATCCCTTCAGTGTAGACCTTTAGGCTGAACTTAGATTCCTACCAACCAACCAGTCATTCACAGCTGAAGACACACAGAGGCATGGACTATGAGCACAGTGAGCAGAGCAATGACAGTTTAGATCTCAGGGTGCTTAGAGCTGCTGGCAGCAGTGCCTTGACCAGAGGCCACAGAATACACAGCAGATAGTCACTGATAGTTCAGGTGTCCACCCACCAGATGAGTCAGACTCATGGAGAAAACCTCATCAAGTAAGGCTTACAGGGCCACAGACTCTGAAAACTGGCTGCTTCTGTCTGTAATTTTTCTCCTCTGTGCCTACATTGCCTCCCTAAAAACATTTGTAGGTATTTTTTCCACTGCCTGTGCTTATCTCATGTGTATATTCCAGCTGTTGGGCACACTTATAGCTGTGGGTGGTCAGGAAGATGATGTCTGCTTAAGTGTGTGCACAACTTTGATGAATAGAAACAATACTAGGATCCTTCATGGCTCAGACGGATACAGGAAAACTGCATTGTTCTCAGTTACAAAGACAGCCTTTTACACACCATTAGCTGATTTTAGACCTCAAAACAAATTCAAAACAGACTAATTGCTCGTGCAAAATATGCACACAGGCAAGTTACCAGGTGTCTGTTGACCTAAAGTCAGTCTGATAACATTAAGACACAAGTCCCCACAGTAACTGACTTTCTGCATGGACTCCTAAACCTCACTCTTATGATGCGAGGTTCAAGTTTCAGCCAACTGTTTATTGCTTAGGTCCCGAATTTCAATGTTACTCTCCACGATGTCTCTCAGGCTACATGCAGACAGACCGTGCCTCTTGCCTGCACAGTTGAGTGTTGCCATGGTTACTCATTTCCAGCTGGTCAGTGTGACATTCTAAGCCTGAGAGAAACCATAAGATTCCTTGTGTATCAGAATGGTTTTCTCTCAGCTGTTTACTCAAGAAATGCTATGTGACCCTGAGAGTGTAACTTACATATTGTCCAGAGTTTGGTCTAAGAGGAAGTGTGTGAGTGAGTGTATGAGTGAGTGTGTGAGCGGAGGTGTGTGCAAGTGTGTGAGTGTGTGTCTGCGTGTGAGTGTGTGAATGAGTGAGTGAGTGTAAGGGTGTGTGTGAGTGGAGGTGTGAGAGTGTGTGTCTGTGAGTGAGTGTGTGAATGAGTGCGTGAGTGTGTGAGAGAGTGTGTGAGTGAATGTGAGTGTGTAAATGGGGGTGTGTGAGTTAGTATGTGTGTGAGTGAATGTGTGAGTGTGTAAATGGAGGTGTTGAGTGAGTGGAGGTGTGTGAGTGTGTGTATTGTGAGTTGAGGTGTGTGAGTGTGTAAATGGTTTGTGTGAGTGAGTGAGTGGATGAGTGTTGTTAGAGTGTGTGAATGGAGGTATGTGAGTGTGTGAGTGAGTGTGTGTGAATGTGTGTGAGAGTGGAGGTGTGTGTGAGTGTGTGTGAGTGGAGGTGAGTGTGTGAATGGAGGTGTGTGAGTTAGTATGCGTGTGTGAGTGAATGTGTGAGTGTGTAAATGCAGGTGTGTGTATTGTGAGTTGAGGTGTGTGAGTGTGTGAATGGTTTGTGTGAGTGAGTGAATGAGTGTTGTGAGAATGTGTGAATGGAGGTATGTGAGTGTGTGAGTGAGTGTGAGTGAGAGTGAAGGCGGTGTGAATTGAGAATAGTGTGAGTGAGAGATATAAGTGTGTGAAGACATGTCACAGAGTAGAGAGAAGTGTATACAGGAGAGGGATTGTGAAGAACGAGATGTAGCTCTATGTAAAGAGATATAATTCTGTAGAGAGTGTCAAGAAAGCGATTATTCAAGATGAAGTAAAAGAGAAAGTTACCCTCAGGAGAGAGTGTGTGCTTCTTCCTTTTTTCTTAAATTACCATCAGAATGTGTAAATCCTTCCCTAAGACCCTCAGATGGATAGGAATTTTCTCTACGTCCCACTACTCTGAAGGCATTCTTTCTGCAGCCCTGGGTGTGGTACTGGGAGCTGGCCTCTCGGGCTGCAATACTTGGGGAATTCAGATGCTGGAATTATTGAAGAACAGAAATCCACTGTGCACACACTGTTTTTAGAAGGTGGAATAATGCCAGGCGTGGTTGAGCACTGCAGTCACAGCACCGGGATATGGAGGCAGGAGGATCTCTAGTATGAGGCCAGCCTAAGCTACATAAGGAATTCCAAGCCAGCCTTAACTATATAAGGAAACCCTGTTGTTAAAGAAAAATAAAGATGAAATAAGATAACAGCAAAAAGTAGGATTGGAGATGCACAAAATCTTGCCTAGCACAAAATCTTGGATAGATTTCCAGAACTGAAAACATATGTAAAATGACCATACAACAGCCTGTTGTGGTGGTGTGCACTGTAACCTCAGCTACTAGGGAGGCTGGAGCTAGAGGATCACTAATTCAAAGCCAGTTTAGACAATATAGAAAGGTTCAATCCAAGAAAAACAAACCAAAAACAGACAGGAAAATAGATTTGGCAAGGAACGAAGTAGAGTCTTTAGAAATCAACAGCTCTTGAAAAACCAGTGAATGAATCAGATGATGGATTTCTCAGAAGAAAGAGTTACTGCACGCAGAAGAGTGCAGACAGCACACCAACCCAGAATGCTCCGGGAGGTGGAGGATGAGTAGGTCTAACCTGAGTCCTACCTGACTCACAGAATGGCAGGAATAGAAGGGAGGCGTGTTAATTGAATGGGTAGCCCTAAGTATTTTTTCAGAATTAATGGCTACTGATAAAGCACCTAGGACAGTCATAGTGGGTGGTTAGAGAATGTTACTTGTCTTCACATATGGGGGTGAGGGACTTCTAGAACCCACAGAACGTGCTTCCAAACTTCTAGATCTTTGTAGATGTCCCTGAATGGGCGAGGTGGGGACAATCCCGTGGGGTAAGAGGGAAGCCGCTGCTGGAGGGAGCTTCCAGCTCTAAGAGTTGGCCCATGTGTGTGACAGAGCGAGCTGAGTGATGGCATCGCGATGCTGGTGGCAGGCAATGACCGCGTGCAAGCAGTGATCACGCAGATGGAGGAGGTGTGCCAGACCATTGAGGTGAGCCTGGGCTGGGAGGACAAAGGGGACAGAATAGTCCATAGTCCGAGGGGTGGAGGTACAATAAGCACAAGTTTCAGGCCAGCCTGGACGACTTATGGAGATCCTAGCTATAAATAAATAAATAAATAAATAAATAAATAAATAAATAAATAGTAAGCAAGCAGGGTGTAGTAGCCCAAGACAATAATGCCAGCACTCTGAGGCTGAGGCAGGAGGATTTCTCATCAAAGGCCCACTTGACCCATACCAAAAATAAGTGAGCAGGGCTGGAGAGATGGCCCAGGGGTTAAGAGAAAGAACTGCCATTGCGGAGGACCAGAGTTCAGTTCCCAGCACCCACACTGCAGGTCTCAAAACTGCCTGTAACTCAGCTCCAGGGGAATTCAGTTCCTCTGGCCTCCATGGGCACCCACACACCACGTACATATGCCTAATTGAAAATAATACAACTAAAATTGTGGAAATAAATAAATATGCAAAATAAATATTAAAAGATAAAAGAGGCTGGGAGGTGAGAGTAATCAGACTATATATATATATACATATATATATGAAATTGTCAATGAATACATTTAATTAAAAATTATGTGGTGAGAAATAATTATATGCCCTTATTATATCATATTAACTAAATATATTTGAATATTGAGACAGTATTTCCAGTCAATGAATTTTAGAAATTTAGATTCCTTGTTTTCTTTTCAATTATGTGTATTTGTGTGTGTACAGGCATGTGCACATGACTGTTAGTGCCCGCAGAGGCCGGAAGAGCTTGTTGGATCTCTTGGGGTTACAGGTAGCTATGAACCTTCTGGCATGGCTCTAGAAACAGAATTTAGGACCTCTGCAAGAGCAGAATACACTAACAGCTGGAGCCACCTCTCCAGCTCTCTAACCAACGTCTGTATTTAGAAATAGAGCTTAATTTCATAGCAGAGCAAAAAATTAAAAATATAAAACTCAGATAGTCTTTTAAAATAATGCTGATAGTAACTCATTTTATTTCCTTTATGAAGTAAGTGGCAATTAATGCAAAGCCAAGCCAGGGCCAGTGACATACATGGCTCCCAGAAATAGCTTTGAAATATGTTGTCAGCATTGTTAATTGAAAAGATCTGAGCTGGATTCTGTGCCCCTAACTTGAAGCGTGGAAGGAAGTCACACCTTCCTTCTGGGCTTTCCTTGAGTTCTGTTTAAGGGGTGGAGAGGGATAAAATACCCTGCCAGCCGCGACCTCCTTCAGGCTTGCTCTAATCTTTCAGGACAACAGTCGCAGGCAGAAGCAACTGTTAAACCAGAGGTTCGAGACCCTGTGCGCGGTGCTGGAGGAGCGCAAGGGCGAGCTGCTGCAAGCGCTGGCCCGGGAGCAGGAGGAGAAGCTGCAGCGCGTGCGAGGCCTCATCCGTCAGTACGGAGACCACTTGGAGGTTTCCTCTAAGCTGGTGGAGACTGCCATCCAGTCCATGGAGGAGCCGCAGATGGCCCTCTACCTCCAGGTGGGCGAAGAGGGAGGGAGGCAGGCGCCCAGGGTGGCGGGAATCAGGGCCTGGGTAGCCGGGTCAGGTCTTACCTGCGGTAATTTCTTGTCACCACACCCTGGGAAAAGTCACCCTTTTACACGCGCGCGCGCGATGTCTCTCTCCTTAACGAATTGGGATGTACACCCCTACCTACCCCGCAGGACTGGTGAGAATCAGAAATGGGGCTTTGCCGGGGCTGGCGCAGCGCTCACCTTCGCCCTCCTTTTCTCCCCTGCAGCAGGCCAAGGAGCTGATCAACAAGTGAGTGGTCTGCGCGGTGGGAAACGAAGGGACCCTGTCGCTTCCTTCCATCTAATCTGGGGAGGGGCTTGAGGGAATGCAGGAGTCCCTCTGCTTGAGCCCTGTGACCATCACAGGGTCGGGGCAATGTCGAAGGTGGAGCTGGCAGGACGGCCGGAGCCAGGCTATGAGAGCATGGAACAATTCTCTGTGAGCGTGGAGCACGTGGCCGAAATGCTGCGGACCATCGACTTCCAGCCGGGTGAGGGAACTGAGGGAGCTTAGACACGCCTTAAAGGTCTGAGGTGGGCGCTCCAACCAGGGGAGCAGGGGCTCCACATCACCAGCCCTGCCTTCCACCTAGGCGCCGCAGGGGATGAAGAGGATGACGAGGTGGCTTTAGACGGAGACGAGAGCAACGCAGGGCTGGAGGAGGAGCGGCTGGACGGGCCAGAAGGTGAGAGAGTAGGACGAGGGCTTTGGGGTGAGGAGTAGTTAGTCTCAGGCGATTGCCTTCCTAGCGGCACCAGGACGCTGGTAGCCCCCTCTCCGGTGCCACTCAATAGGAGCCACAAAGCGCGCCCCCTAGCGCGCGCGCGGAAAAGCGCACTCTGTTCCAACAGTTCGTTCCGCATGGCTTTTGGGGACCATGGTGGGTTCGCTAGTAAAACCCAGCTACCTGGGGAAAGCTGGCTGTCGAGGAGTGGGGAGTTTGTTCTTTTAGATCACCCGCCCACCAAGCTGTCTTTTCCGGATACAGGCCTGCACTGACCAGACCCTGATCCAGAGCGCGCATCCCTAGCGGGAGGCAAGGGATGCTAAAGATCTGCTCAGAGACCACCGCGCCTCTCAGCTCGGCGTCCCGCCCTCCGGGAAGGGTCTCAATAAAGGACTCTTGCGTCCCACGTCCTTGGCTCTTTTCGCTGCCCACTCCTAGTCTCGGCTGTAGAAGCAACCACGCCATCAGTCTGCCACCCCCCCCACACACACAACCCGCCGCCGCCCTGAGACATTTGAAGCGGTGGAGGTGAAATAATAACCCCCCTTGTGGGCAACTGCTTTACACCAGAGGTGGAGTTCTAAGCCCGAGACCTCGAAAGGGGGTCTGGGTTGGGTCTCAGGACCTCTGAGTTCCCGGATTTGGATGAGCGGGGGGGGGGGGGCTATTTAGCCCCCAATAGCCTACCTTTCCCACCCCACTTAGCATGCTTGTATCTCCTACCGGCCTGGGAGCTCCACTCCCCCAAAAGTTTCCACCCTTCCTTAGTTGCCAGTGCCCCCCACGACAGAAGATAGAGGCTAAACTCTTGGGCAGTTTTATTAAAAAATAGTCACGCGGAGTGCTCAGGGTGACTCTGGGTGGCGCTGCACCGCGGGACTGAGCCAGCTTCGGTCGCGCGAGCTCCAGCCCCGGGGTATGTAGGGGAAAGGGTCGAGCCTTTCGGGGCCCCACACCAGGCCGATCACTTGCCCACCGAATGGAGTATGATGCGGTTCTGCTCTGCGCGCTCCCGCTGGCTCTGTGTCCGGGCCAGCTCCAGCAGGGTTCGCAGCAGGTGGAAGGTGAGGTCGATGGACAGCGGAGGGTCGTCCCGTCGCTGCCGCTCGCCGCCTGGCGTCCCCGATCCCGCGCGGCGCGGGAAGCGCTCAGCTAACAGCAATAGGAGCGCGCGGGCGCCGCCGCCCTGATTCCGTGTCCCAGGACTCCATCGCAGATTCGGATCCTGGACCTCGGTCGCTGCCGCAGTCACCGGGCTCCACTGACTGCTCCCGGGGCGCAGCTGTGCCAGGAGCAGCAGTGCCACTAGGAGTGCAGCGCGTCCCCTCTGCCTCATGGTGCCGCCTGCCCTGAACACACAGGGGCAGCATAGGGTGAGGTGCGCTTGGAGCCGCTGCAGGTGACACGAGCCCCTTCTCGCGAACGCCCAGTGCCCCCACCGGGACCCTCCAGCTGTTGCCTGGTGTCCACAAGCCTGCCCATCAGCCCCAGCCGCTGAGCCAGTCCAGTTCCACCCTCCTTTCCCTCCTTCCCTCCCGGTGGGTCGCAGTGGGTGGGCTGAGTGCAGAGTCTTGGTGCTAAGGGAGTCTGGATCTTTGCTCCGAGCCACTCACAGGTTGTCGGAGTGTTTGCCCGGTGCAAGATGGAGCTCCAGTCTCTGTCCCCCGGGACGGGCTGAAGGCGTCTTGGGGAGCACGGGGTCTGTCCCGGGACCGTCGCCAGCCTTATATAGCACCAGGACAGCTCCGACTGACGTCAGCGAAGAACATGAACTGATTGTAGAAGCAATGACAGAGGCAGCTTCGAGTCCAGCAGCTTCAAGCCCACAGAGGGGCGCGTATCCTGACCCTAGAGCCAGCTTTGGAAGCACCTTGGCTGTAGAGGAGGGAGAAGCTGGCTGAGGCATAAAGATTGCTCTTTCCGGATGTAGAGTTCTTCCCCCGCCACAGAATAGTCAGAGTGTGTCTCCAGAACAGAGTAGTCCAGTTTTTTCTTCTCCAGGACCAAGAAGGGGGACAGGACCGTGGAGCTGTCCGTGGTCCTGAATTTATCTGCAGCCGAGAATCTGGCCAGAAGTTCTGAGGGGTGTCCTATGCTGCTTAGACACAGGACCCAGGACCCAGGCTGGCTATCGAGTCCCTAAAGTAAGATCACACAGTCCCATCCAAAGGCCCGCTGGCCCAACTGGTCTGTCAGGATTCTTGACCATCTTACAGCGGCAGAGTCTAAAATCTACAGGTGTCAGATTGTGTATGACGTAGAAAGGAGTTTGGCTTTCAGAACTTAACGCACCAGTCTGTCCTGAGTTTGACAAGGTTAGCCCTTTCCCCTGGAAATCGCAGAAACAGTACTAGTACACCGCTTTGCCTTCTAGTTAAGGTCACCAAGCAGGGAGTGAGGAAACTTGGGCTGGAGCTCCTGCTCTACCATCAGCTGGTGGTGCGAGCTCTTTGTAAATCAAGGCCAGGCTTGAATAGCCTCCACTTCTTCTCAGTAATAGACTACACGTTGGTAGTCTCCTGAAGGGTTTTATCCATGACTGCTGCAGACTCCAGATAATAATGTATTTATTTCTATGCCCATAAAGACACCAAGAAGGTCTGAAGGGGCACTGGGACCCAGGAAAGTTAGAGTGAAGATGTTCTAGGTTAGGGATGTAGCTCAGTGTTAGAGCACTTGATTAGTATACACAAGGCTGAGTTCAATCCTGAACACTGGATAGGAAGATGTATCTATAGAAGTGTGGATGAGCTGGGCAGTGGTGGTGAACACTTTTAATCCCAGCACTCAGGAGGCAGAGACAGCTGGATCTCTGTGACTTAGAGACCAGCCTGGCCTACAGAGGAGGTTCCAGGACAGTCAGTATTACACAGTGAAATGTCTCAAAAAACAAAGAGGGGATGAGTATTTTTTTTGAAGGATGGGTATTAATTGTTGGGACACGGATGTAAAGTTGGCAAGGTTATTCTACAAGCATTTGTGGGATATATGCTATGTGGCAGGAATAAGAGAAGCCATGCTGCATAAGGACCTTTTAGTCAATGGTGACAACTTGTACCATGGTGGCTTCATATAATGACAACAGAGACGAAACATTCCTACCACTGAGCAACATTAGCTGTCACAATGCTTAGTTCAGCTCATTATTCACGTCCGTGTGATGATGCTGGTGGAAACATACTATGTTGGCAGTAACATGGAAGGACAGCTTGGGCAATTATGTACAGTATGTACAACTTAACGATAAATGACAATGTCACTGGTTTGTGAATTCACTATATTTATCATTACTTTAGGATGTACTACATATGAAAAAAAGGTCCCCTGTAAAACAGTATACCATGTGTACTGGCAGCAGGAGAACACCTCACTGCATTCAGAGCCCACGCTAAGCATCTGTCTGTTGCTATCGGTTTAAGTATATTCTATGATGTGTATACAATGACTACACTGCTAAAGGACACACTTCTTACATCGCCCATCAGTAAGTGCCAGAGTGACAGACAATGTTATAGAGGTCTTGGTGATTTCACAAGCAGTTACATCTTTAGAGTGAAATGCGCTGTTTCCGAGTGGTAATGCCATCCTGACCAGCACCTCCATACTGTGGAACTGAGAGGATCTCTTTTTAAGAAAGACTTTATTTTATGCTTTATTATGAGTAAGTGTCCATTCATGTGTGTGCGTGTGAGTGCAGGTGCCCGAGAGAGAGGCCAGAAGAAGACAAGGATCTCCTGGAGCTTGAGGTGGTTGTGAGCCACCCGATGTGGCTGTTGGGAACCAAACTTGGACCCTGTGTAGACCAGTCCGTGCTCTTAGTTAGCAGCTGAGCCACCCGCCAGTCCTGATGTGCTCGCTGTGAGGACCATGTCCAAGCATTCCAGGGTGAAGATGCATCAGTGCAAGGTGTAAGCCACGGAAGCAGGCAGGCTTAGAGCTGATGCGCCTTCCAGGATAGGTAAGAGTTCCAGACAACAGCAACACACTGGACGACAGCCAATCTAGGGGATAGCAATATACCGTGAAAAGGAGAATGGGCAGGGTAGGGAGAGTGATGGTCAAGGGCTTACAAGTTGCGGGTTTGGACCTCCTTCCTTTGAGCCCCATGGAGGAGGGACTGTATGGTTTGGACCAGGGGACAACCAACCATGCTCTACTTCAGAGCTCTGCCTCTCAGATGAAGCCTGAAAGCCTGAATAACCCCATAGCTCACTCCTTTACTCATTAGTTTTGCATGTGTGCATGTGCATGCACATGGAACTCAGACAACAACTTTGGGAGTGGGTTCTCTTCTTGCACCATGTGGGCTCCAAGGAACGAACTCAGGTCATCAGGTTTGGCAGCAAGGGCTCTTACCCACTGAGTCATCTCATCAGTCCACCAGCAGCTCTCTTTCAACAAATGACTCGTCATCCATGCCTCTAGCTAGACCTTTCCAAATATATCTGTACACCTTATACCAGCCAAGATTTCATTTCCAAAAATAATGCACTGCCTGTCATATAAAGTAACCATTATATGTAATCATATATATATGTAATATATATAATCATATATACATATATATATATATGATTTATTTACTCATTCACAGACTCTCATATAGTCTAGGCTAGTCTTGAATTCTTGTAGACACTACGTCACCAAAGACAGTGTTAAACTCCTTTGACTCTTTTGTTTTGTTTTGGTTTTTTCAAGACAAGGTTTCTCTGTAGCTTTGGTGCCTGTCCTGGAACTTGCTCTTGTAAACCAGGCTGGCCTTGAACTGACTGCCTCTGCCTCCTGAGTGCTGGGATTAAGGGTGTGCACCACCACCGCCCGGCTACTCCTCTGACTCTTTAGTGTTCCAATAATAAGTAAGCACCCTCATGCTGGTCCCCCTTCCCGCCCCGCCCCATGTTCATTGGTGTTTGTCTGCATGTATGTCTATGTGACAGTTTCAGATCTTGGCGTTAGAGACAATTGTGAGCTGTCATGTAGGTGCTGGGAATTGAACCTCAGTCCTCTGGAATAGCAGTTAGTACTCTTAACCACTGAGCCCCATGCCTGGCCTTTTGCAGAAGACCCAAGTCTGGTTTCCAACACCCACAACTGACAGCTCACAATGGTCTATAACTCCAGTTCCAGGAAATCTGATGCCATCTTCTGATGTCTGTACATCCACACACATATGCATACAGCCACACACATAAAGAAGTTTTTTGTTTGTTTGTTTGATAAAGTTCCCACTGTGTAGCCTGGAAACTCACTATACAAATCAGGTTGGCCTTGAACTCATAGAGATGCAAGTGTCTTTATCTCTGTATGCTGAAACTAAAGGCATGTACCATCCCAGCAAAAAAACTTTTAAAATCTTAAAAAAAATAAGAATCTTAAAATTTGTACTTTTAAATTTATGTTATTTTATCTATTTAAATATATTTTTATTCTTAAAAACTTTCTTGAGGGGCTGGAGAGATGGCTCAGTGATCAAGAGTACTTATGGCTCTTGCAGAGGACCTGGGTTTAATTCTTGGCACCCACATGTCTGTAAATTCAGTTGCAGGGTATCTGACGCTCTCTTCTGACCTCCATGGGCACCAGGCATCATGGGGTACACATACACTTATTCAGGCAAGACATTATATACAAATAAAAATAAAAGCTTTTTTGAGACAGAACCTAGTGTGTCTCAGGAGGGGCTCAACGCCTGTTCTTCCTGCCTGCACCATTGCTAGGGTCACCGGCATGGGGCACTATGACTGGCCTAGTGCTGGGATTAAAGGTCTGCACCTGGCTGACCTTGCTTTAGTTCTGAAGAGTGCTACCAAAGATTCTGATGGTTAAGATTTGACTCACAAGTCTGCATTCTTTTTAGTTAAGCTATTTGGTAGCTGTCAACCACAGTTTCATATTTTCCTGTGTTCTCAAGATCCCTCATCTGGGAGCATTTTCCCAGCCCCTTCTGAATGCCACTCTTAATTTTTTTTTATTTTAGATTTACTTATTTTTATGTTTATGGGTATTTTGTCTGCATGTATGTGTATTCAGTGCCCACAGAGGCCACAACAGAATCCTCTGAAACTGGCGTTACATACAGTTGAGAGCCATGTGGGGGCTGAAAATTGAATTTGGGCCCTCTGAAAGAGCAGCAAGTTCTTTTAATCACTGAGCTATCTCTCCAGAACTTTTTATTTGATTTGATTATTATCAACATCATCATCATTATTATTTTGGTTCTTTTTCCCTATGTAACCTTGGCTGCCCTAGAACTCACTCTCTCTGTAGTTCAGACTGGCCTTGAACTCACAGAGATCCTCCTGCCTCTGCCTCCCAAGTGTTGGGATTAAAGGTGTACGCCACCACTGCCCACCTTTTTTTTTTTTTATAATGCAGTTCAGCAACAAATTTTATTACTAGAACAAGATAATCCTCTGAGGTGACAACCAGATAAGGCTCCTCCTTAGCATTTGAGTCTGACTTTTTGTCTGACTTAGGCTACCAGTGTACCGCAGCCAGGTACTGTCCCTGCAGATGAGCCACCAAACATGGAGCTCAGGAGGGGTGGATCAAGGTTTGTGGGAGCTGGCAGGTTAGCCAGGGACACTCTAAGATGATCTCTGTAAAGGGTCAAAGGTTCCAAATGAAATACTGGAGACTCTGAGGAGGCCTGACCAGGACACAGTGCGCTCGTGAAGACCTACAGTAGGTCAAGGTTGTGATGATTCTCATTTTGTCTCCATCTGGGAAACAGAGGGTCTTCCTTCAAGGGTTGGGGAGGGGTCTGTCATACCTGTAATGCAGGGGGACCAGGTAGAAGTTGGCTAGCTGCACAGCAGGCCAGAGCTAGAAGAAGAAAATGTGAAGGTCAGGGGGTATTGCTACCTGACCACCAGACTCCCTGTCCTGCCTGGCCCCGCTCCACAAACCACACATAAGAATGGCTGGAGGTAGGTGCCTCCCTGAACAAGGTACCCATGTGGGAGACTGATCCTAATAGAGGGATTCCTATGTGATGAGCCCCAGTCTCAGAGAAGCTCTACACTAACGGAGGCAGAACAGATAGCGGAGGGTCAACTCTTACATAGTAGTTAGTGATGAGGGCATCAGGGTAGTCCTGCAAAGACAGAGGGAACAGGTAACAGGAATCGCGTTTCAAAGTCACTCGCGCACAGCATGAATATCACACAGAGACTCTATTCCAGGAAGACACTCCCACCCCAACTCCCCTAGGCTCCTTTTCTCCCAAGATTCTCCTTGCACAACGCTTGTGCCTGCCTCAAACCCTTGGGGCAGCTAGCCTGCCTAGCCTGCTAGCCAGAGAGCCACTTACCCGCTGTAGTTTGGCCCAGTTGTCCCGGGCTGACATTCCATTGAGTACTCCTACCAGGGGGAGGAAACAGCCTAGAAAACACGGGGCAAAGGCCCCCTGGGGAAGAGGAGTCAAGGGTAAGCTGTGAGGGCCCAGAACCAGGCTCTCCTCCCCAGCTCCCTTTTCCTCAGCTCACCTGATCTAACAACATCTTCTTCAGTGCATCCACCTTGGTGGTGCCGGGGATAAGACGGTCTAAAACCTTATACCAGCCTCCGACGACAGGGCCCTAGGAGTAAAAGACAGGACAGCAGGGCACAGTGACTGAGACCCTTGGCTCTTATATCACAAAGTTCCTCCCCAAGGCGCCAGAAACCAAATCATGAGGAAGGCAAACTCGAAGACAAAAAGAGAGCACAGGCTGGCCTAGGTGTGAGAGGCCAAGGAAACTACAGGGTGGCAGAGAATGAATGCCACTGCCCGAGGCACTGCGGTCCCACTGTAAGCAGAACTTACCACAAAGCCACAGCCCATGGATACCATGGTCAGAGTCCGGCCTGTCTGGTGTTCCTGGAGACCCCGCCTCTCCACCAGCTGCTGTGAGATAATGTCACCTAGGCCCATCAGAGACCCTGTGCAGGGCATACAGGTGTTGTCAGGACATCTCCCAAAAGGTAAGTCTGTTGACCAAACAAGGCTTGGCACCCTGAGGCCCGGGGCTTTGTTCTGGCAAATGACCAGCCCCTTCTGCTTCTCGAGGATGGTGACACCATTCATGTGTCCTATCAAAAACTGGATGAGGAGTGTGGTGGCGCACGCACGTCTGGCATCCCAGCACTTAGGAGGCAGAGGCAGGAGGGCTGCTGAGTTTGAGACCAGCCTGGGCTACATAGGGAGTCCCAGGACAATCAGGGGTATACAGTGAGACCACAGCTTAAAACAAACAAACCATGAAGGAAGTGGTGGGCAGAGAGAGAGGGAAGTGGGAGTCGGAAAAGCAGAGGAGATGAGCAGGCCAGGATCTATGAACACACAGTTGTAAGGGAACCAGGGCTGAAACCCCAGATAGAAGAAGGGAAACCTAAAGTCTGTGGCTAAGAACTGTAGAGACCAGAATTGAAAGGGCCTTCCAGAACGTTCCATTTAAACTTATTCTAGAGGCATGGAAATGAAGGTCCATGATTTCATAGAGTTGGTAATAGGGCTTTACTCCTAGACACTATTCTTTTGAGGACCCCAAAATACTTACAGATTATGTGCAAGAGAATAAGGAACAGCCTCTTTCCTGCCAGCTCGAAGCTAGCCTCTGGTCAATGTCTTTTGCTTTGGGCGTAGGGGTCTCTACTGGTAGATAACAGCATGAATAACTCTTTCTAAAATGTGCCCAAACAGAGCCAGAAAAGCAGCTGCCTTGCTTGGATGATCAGAGCCTCCTTCATAAGGAAGAGTCCTGGCCACCTATTACACACACCGGAAGACAAGCCCAGACTCCCCCTCGGCAACAGGGATTGGGGTCATTTCCCCTCAGACCTCTGCACCTGCTTCCCCTCCCCTAACTGCATAGATTACCCACTCCTAGAAGCCAAGACAGATTTGGAATCATTACTATTTAGAGCCTAGAGCTTGTCATGAAGGCGTGATGGTTTCTAACAAACAGTCACGGGGCCACGTGTGAGTGACCGCATGATCTCCAGCTCACCCATCCATCTTACCGGGTAATGAAAGTCCCCTCTATTCCCGAAGCCACCGCTCTTCCCATGCCCTCAATTAGAGCTGGGCAAACATACCCTTCAACCCCATTTCTTGGTCTGGAGCTGGCTCTGACGTCCATGCTGGCTGCAGCTCTACCCCCTCACACTCTCAGGCCAACCTAGCCAGAGGTGGCTGGAGAAGGTAGGAGCAAGAGCTGGTGATGGGCAACCCTCGGTGACCTGGGCAGCTGGACATCAGGCAGCTCTTCCTCAGCATCCCATCAAGTCCACGCTGCCTCTTTCCCCTAATCTCCCCAAAACAGTGAGAAATGGCCTCCCCAAGGGCATGGGCAGAATTCCTGGAGGTTGGGGGAGGGGTTAATTGGCCAGAGTAGAATCCTAGAGATGTTTTCTGTCAGTCTCTACACCTAACCACATCCCTAATAGGAGCTCAGAAAATAGTCAAACAACTTACAACCCCAAACAACATTGTTTGGGGGAAGAGCACAAAGAACTCTAAACTCACTGGACAGGGGTAGGGCACGCCTTTAATCCCAGCACTTGGCAGGCAGAGGCAGGTAGATCTCTGTGAGTTTGAAGCCAGCCTGGTCTACAAGAGCTAGTTCCAGGACAGGCTCCAAAGCTACAGAAAAACCTGGTCTTGAAAAACAAAACAAAAAAGAACTCTAAGCTCAACCTGAAGAACTGTGTCAGGCACAAAGTGTTAGGCTGTCAGGGAACCTAGAGTGTGCTTCCTTGTCCCAGGCAGTTAGACTTCCTTCAGCCCCACCGCTTCCCAATGCGTGGCCATCAGCTGTGCGCTCAAGGCTCTCTTCAGTACTCTTTCCTGGACTATGTATAAAGGCAAAAATGACCCTAGAAGGCTGAAGGCACTTGGAAAATGAAAGGACAATAGCCCATTTTGACAAGATGGTGACAGTCTACAAAGGACTCAATTAATCCTCACAAGAGGTCTGGGAAGTGGGTAACCGTATGTCCATCTAACTAAGGAGTCTCTGAAACATGGAGTGACTGAGTAAGGTGTAGAGTTTGGATTAACTTAAGCCAGGGGAGCAAGGCCAGAGCACAGGCAGAGGCAGGCTAAGAGGCCATGGGCTACCAAAGGCTCCTACCCAAGTAATGTCTAGAAGGCTCACATATCAAAGAAGTTTCCTGGGCAGGCATAATGCCCATGCCTGTAATCTCAGTTCTTAGGAGACAGAGGCCAGGGATTGTTTCAAACTCAGAGAGCCTGGTCTATATTCTGAGTTCTAGGCCGGACAGGGCTAGGTGGTAAGACCTTGTCTCAAGCAAAACCAAACTTAAAAAAATAGGAAAACAAGCCGGGCGGTGGTGGCGCACGCCTTTAATCCCAGCACTTGGGAGGCAGAGGCAGGCGGATCTCTGAGTTTGAGGCCAGCCTGGTCTACAAGAGCTAGTTCCGGGACAGGCACCAAAGCTACAGAGAAACCCTGTCTCGAAAAACCAAAAAAAAAAAAAAAAAAGGAAAACAAACAGACAAACAAGGGGCTAGAGAGATGACTCAGTGGTTATCACTTAGAGTTTGTGCAGAGCCCCGGACTGGGTTCCCGGCACTCACACGGCATCTCACAACCATTTCTAATTCCAGTTTCAGGAGATCTGCTGGCCTCTTTGGGTCTCTGGGGGCACTAGGCAAAGCCGTGGTGCACACACACTTAAGAATACTAAAAATCTTCCTTTGTTCTTATACACTTCTGTATTATTCCCCAGACTACGATCCCCTTTGTTCCTTGTTACCCATAGGGAGGGCAGGCAGCAATAATCTTAGAAAACAGAGACGCGCATATTTTCTCTCCTCACGATTTATCAGTAGTCATACAAGCTAAAGGGAGAACTCGCACGAAAACCAACTTCCTGATGCCATGGTTCTGGAAGCCTTCAGCCACTGAAAAAGGCCTACCTGCAGTGTCCTGGTATCCACGAGAGTAAGTAGAGTCCCCTCTCATTGGTTTTTGTCTGTTTGTAGGGATGAGCCCATGGCGTATTGATGATTAGTAGCTCGTGCATGTCTATACTTAGACTGTCTGCTCCTGGACGGCAGGTGGTTGGGGAAGGACTCAACCCTTTAGTTAAGGTGTATCTGTTATATGGTATGTGGCGACTGTAGTTCCTGATTGCTTAGGGTGCTTTGATAAACTTCCTTTGGGGATGTGGCCTGCAGACTCGCAGACAGTCGTATATGGCACCTGTTATTCCTTTTCAGCACATGTTAAGAGCAGGGGAGCGAGGCTGGCACATATGAACACTGTATGAGCATATCTCTAGCCCAAACCTTTGAGGCTAGGTCCATCAAGCCTGAGGCAGAACCAGGTGACAAGCCATCTTCAGAGCGATGAGGGGAAGAGGTCTGTCCATTTCTGACATAACTGCACCCTGAAGCTTGTCTTCTGCTCATAGGAGCCTATGACCACTGGACCTGCAGCAACTCCAGGATGGCCAAAGACTTTGGTCCATGCCAAGAGCAAGGCCTGCATTCCTGGTCCAAGTGAGCCTTCAACAGGAAGGACTCACACATTCAGATTCTTTATCCTGTTTTCTCCAGCCCAGACCCCAGAGCTCTCCAATACATGGTTAACAATGGTGTAGGGGGGGCTGGAGAGAATGGCTCAGTGGTTAAGAGCATTGCCTGCTCTTCCAAAGGTCCTGAGTTCAATTCCCGGCAACCACATGGTGGCTCACAACCATCTGTAATGAGGTCTGGTGCCCTCTTCTGGCCTGCAGACATACACACAAATATTGTATACATAATAAATAAATAAATATTAAAAAAAAAACAAAAAAACAATGGTGTAGGGATCTGCTTCCTCTCTTCTTGGATTTGAGAGTTGGAAGCCTCCAAATACATAATGTCCAGAGCCCTGGTGGGACAGGGTGAGAGGTTGCTGGGCAGTGGTGTCCCAAAGCCAGGCTGGGCACAGAGCCTAGTGAGTAGACACTGGTTCTGAGTATGACATCATGCCTCTGGGTAGATGCCAGGTCTCATCCGTCACTCCCCACTGGATCTAGGGGGTGGCGGGGCGGGGGAGAGATGTTTGGCTCTGAACACAGATCTATTTGAAACCATCCCCTTCCTGCCCATCAATGGAAAAGCCCCAACTTTCCCAACCCTCTCCCAAGACTCCTGCTTCCCTTCGTTCCTCAACTTGCTTTTGGAAAGGGTCATATGTACAAGAAAATAAAGTATTAACAGAAGAGAAGATGCAGGTGGACCGGAAGTGGCTTCCTGGAATGACAGGGATGTGTGCTTTTAAATATTTGAGGTGGGGTCTGCAGGTAAAGATATTCCTGGCACAGAGCCAACAGTGCTGCTGACTAAGGGGCCTGCTAGTTGGTGCAGGAGTTTGACCTGGCCTAGGGCCCAGGGGCAGCTCAAGGTCTACTGAGGAAGGGAGGCATAGTCCCTGCAATGGGTCTAAGTGCTCAGCTCACTCCTGTCCACAAGAATCCTATTGAAGAAAATGAGACAACACGGCCAGCTCTACAGCTTCTCATGCTTAAACCCAGCTGGACTGACACTCAATGTCCCGAGGCTCCAGGAGTTCAAGTACAGACCTGGAGTACAGGTAGCAGTGCCCAGATTCTAATGCCAGGTCTAGAACTGCGTTGACACCTAAGCACATGTCACACCCTGCTTATGCCTCTGTTTCCCTTTCTGCAGTATCAAAGCCTCTAAGACACACATTCTGGCTTAATTCAGGTTCCAAGGAAATCAGTGCCTACAAGTTTAGCTGTTCTGGTGGCCTGCGATGGATGGAACTGGGCCCTGGGCTCTGGGCCCACTGCAGACTGGAAGAGCCCTCCAGAAAGGAAGGAACGAAGCTGACTCAGACTGCAGAACACAGACAACCTTTCCCCCAGGCTGCCCTGGTGGTGACTATTAGCCACTTCCGCTGAACCACTGCCGATCTTGATGCATCCACCTATTGCTCTAGTCATGACTGCAGCTGGAACAGACAGGCTTCCTTCAGGCCCGCCACACCCAGGGTCTCACTGTTAGTGCCTTTGGGGACTACACATGAGTGAAAAGGTAGTAGAGGAGTTAACTGTTCCCTGGGGTGAAATGCTGTCCAGTGCAGGGTGGAAATCAGTGGATTAAGGCCTCTTCTCCAGAAATGACTTCATCCGATAAGGCATTTCAAATTGCTCCTTGGTCACTTCCAAGGTACAGAGCCACAAGGAGTCCTGAAGGGCAGCTGATTTAACAATGCACCCGTCACACCTGCTCTCCCTCTTGCCCTCAGGAAGGATCACTTTCTAATCTGCCCATAAGCTTTAGGCTCTGCTGTTCGGAAAACCAGGGCTAAGATATTTATCTGTAAGCTGGGCATGCTACAAGTCTATGACCTAGGCTCACGAAAGGCTGAAGTGGGAAGACTGAAGAGTTTGAGGCTAGCCTGAGCTAGACAGTGAGTTTAAGGCAAGCCTGGACTACACAGTGAGATTCTGATTGAAAATAACAGCTCTTGGGGCTGGAGGGATGGCTCAGTGGTTATGAGCCCTGACTGCTCTCCCAGAGGAAGCGGGTTCAATTCCCAGCACCCACATGGCAGCTCACAACTGTTTCTAACTCCAGTTTCAGGGGGTCTGACACCCATGGCAAAACACCAAAGAACATAAAATAAAAATAAATAAATAAATAGAACCTGCTGTACATGGGTTACCAACAATCATAGAAAGGGCCAAGTCCTCGAACCTTTAAAAAAGTTCCAGTCAGTTCAGGAGAGAACTGACTTCGCACATGTCAGCCATGTGTGCGCATCCACACACTAAATAATATTTAAAAAGTAGACGTTACAAAAGGATAAGCATATCGTCTAGAGAGAGCGTGGTTGCCCAGCATGAGACTGTGAGTAGATAAATAAAAACACTTCCTTGCTTCTTCTCAGAGATAAGTCCTGTAACTGACCTTTAAGTTCTGATTGAGGAAAGTGAGGCGCAAAGCGCTTTACTGACGCGGGCTAATTAGGCCGCTACTAAGTGCCATGCTCCGAGATTCAGATCTCGGCCTTCTAGTTCCAAGTCTGAGATTTCTGTTCTGTTTCCCAGTGTGAGCTCTCCCATGGGACCTCTGCAGCCACTGTGCTCAGAAAACAGTCCAAGATGAGCTAGTGAGCTAAGTCCACCCACCCATTACTTGCAGGTTGGTCCAAATAACCCAAGCAGCAAGGAAGTCTGAGGGAAATACAAGGAGGCTGCAGGTTGCTCCAGGACCATGTAAAGATGCTACTACTGCATACATATGAGACCACGTATGAGAAACATACACACGGGACCACGGAAAGAGCCTAGCAAGACACGCCAGGCACTCCAGTTAACCCCAATTTTGCACTTGCACCTCTTCAGTTCCTGCCTCTGCCAGCTATGGAGGGAGCATTTAGGCAGGGAAACATGACTGTCCTTCCCCTCTCCATTCTTGATGGCCGCAGGGGGACCTTCTATCTGGAAGCCAGGGGCCCTGAGGGAATCTAAGGCTGGGCAAAGGGCCCAGCGTGTCAGTTCCCATCACAGCCACACAGTCCAGCATGAGTCACCACTCAGCCAGGTGAGTCATGCAGGCCGGACACCCTGAGGACAAGAGGTGGCTGGGCACAGGATGCTATCAGGGGGCTAGGGAGGAGTAAGGGGGTCCACCTTTTGGCCAGTCACGCAGTGAATGTAGTTTCTATTGTTCATGTAGGGCTATTCTGCAGGATCACTGTTCTACCCTGACCTTTAGCCTTGCTCTTTCCTTTCAGAAGTTCACAGCTCTCCTCAGAATATGGGTTCTCTGTCTAAACATAGGCAAGGTGTCTTTATGACCCCATTCCCCCACTGTGCTGCTCTGACGGCCAGAGGACGGATGATGCTTCCCTGTCCTGTCCCCTGTACCAGCTAACCAGCAGAATGAAGGTGGGAACAGCTGCCACTTCATCACTGGACGCGGCGTCAAAAGATCTCAGTTAGTACACTGTCTGATGACACGGACGTAAGAAAAGCAAAACAATGACCTAGGCCAAGCTCGGACAGTGGCCGTAGCCAGTCGTGATGCTCACACTTGAAGTTCAGTACTAGGAGGCCAGTTCAAGGCCAGTCTGGTGAATTCCAGGTCAGCCTGGGCTAGGGTGTGACTCTGGTCTTTTTTTTTTTCTCTTGTCTTGAAACAAAACTCAAACAAGGTGGAATGTACAGACTGAGGAGAGGGGCTCCAGGGGTCCTAAAGCTGAGTGCTGACTCGAAAGCATTCAGTTCTAATATTTAAACTTCAGATACATGACTGTTTTGTGCATTTCACAGTAAAAAAAAATGCTGAGAATAAATAAACTATAGTAAGTTACTTCAGCACTTGTTAGGCGTGTGATCTAACATGGATCAAGGAATCTAACAGACTTTTGGAGGCCCCTATGACACAATGCATGTACATTAATGTGCTCGACACACTATGAAATGTAGGAGGAAAACTTTAGCTTCCCAAGGTGGGTGGTCTCCTGGGGGAGATGATTTAAGAATGGACTACTTAGGTCAGGTAGTGGTGGCACACCCCTCTAATCCCAGTACTTGGGAGGGAGAGGCAAGTGAATCTAAAATGAAGGCCAGTCAGGTCTATAGAGTTCCAGAACAGCCAGGGTTACTCAGAGAAACCTTGTCTTGAAATAACAAACAAACACAAATGAGTGAATGAATGAATGAATGAATGAATGAATGAATGAATAAAAAGGACTACTTAAGTTTGTGAGGACTTTAAGACTTCCTGGACAGAATCATGTATCTCTGTTTAGATACATTGTTATCACTTTTAAATGATTGTAAATTATGTGTGTGTGTGGGGGGGGGTTGAGTGATTTGCAGGCGCCCCAAGCGGCTGGAGGTGACTGACAGAGCTAGAGTTACAAGAGGCTCTGAGCCACCTGACAGGGGTGCTGGGTCCTCTGCAAAAGGAGGTATGTATTGGTCAAGTCTGAGTCATCTCTCTAGCGCCCTACTGTGTATACCATAGGAATAGCTTTAGGACCTCGCCCCCCTCTCCCCTCCCAGAAACCAGAATAGTTAGGGATGAGATAAAATCAACTCTAGGCGGCTAAATAGGAGGAAGTGGGTGCCATAATGTGGGCCTCTTCCTCCTCAAATCAGCCACTCTAGTTACACCCTGGTCCCAGAGACACTCACCAGCTGTCAGAACCTGGACCTTCCACGGATGTGCAGCCAGGGCTCTCTGGTATGCCCGCCAGAGTGCCATGCCTCCTGCCAAACCAAGAGGAGAAGTTACTCCACTGCCCATCCTCACAGTAAAAACCACGCCTGCCATTTCCTATGCTCACTCTCTTCACTTTGAGAATCTGTAAGTGACAGAGGCCTCACAAAGGCTGCTTACTGAGCGGTGTCCTGCCTCAAGACCACTTCAGACAACTGCAGAAGAGGCAGTCGGGTAACTTTAGAATTCCAGAGGCTGCCTCTGCTACCCCAAACCCGGTCCTGAAGCAAGGCTGACAGGGCTGCAGACCTGATCCAGACACTCACGAGGTCAGGTTTACACTAGCTTCCATCCAGAGTCTAGTTTTCCTCGCCCACCCCTGGTAAACTTGATAGGTCTCCAAATGCAGACTCAGTTGGAACTAAGCCGCATCCTTTCTGAGTGCAACTCCACACCGGAAATAAACCACGATCTGAGTCTGGAAGGTCACATGACTTGCGGGCGCTTCTGGCCCGCACCGCTTCAAAGCACTGATGGCTAAGAATCCTCCACTCACCTGAATGCTAGCAATGCGTGGAAGCTTCTCCCACGTGACTGGAGCTGGCCGAGGGACTTCCGTATTGAGCCCCGCCCCTTCCGTCCGCATGCAGCCTGTCATTTGGACACTTGCAATCCAGGAGAAATGAAAATGTCTGGGGCCCTTGATACCCATTAAGGTCACCTAGTGGGTAGCCCCCTTCTTGTGGATGGCAGCAAATACCAGTGTGGAGTCTGATCTGTGCTTCGGTATAGCTCGTCTGGTCCCGGGTTCCCAGCCTGTCAGCCTAGAGGTCCCCGCTATCCCAGTCTCCCAGAGCTGGCCCGGTCTGGATCCCTTTGTTTGGAAACTTGAATGCTGGACTCGAACTTGTTCTGTTTTTGGACTTCATAACAAAATGTTAAGCTTTGTCCTTAAAAGCGTGCACCACCACTGCCCAGCCAAAATCTTTTTCAATATGCAGTCGACTTCTACTGGCCTGGGAGAACCCGAGAGTGCCTGGTAGCTCCGTTAACTGAGGCTGCCCAGCCTTTGTCAGGAGAGTTTGTGTTCAGTATTGTGTATCAGGGGTCCTAAAATTCTAGATGTGCAAGAGTGAACCTAATGGAGTTTTTTTTTTTTTCTATGTTTCTGGAGTCATTTTAAACAAAGAGGCATACAACTGTTTGAAAACCAGTTTGGGGACCCTTAAGCCCTCGTTCTGCTGTAATATACCCAACCCACTGCAATTACCTTCCCCCAGGTAGGGTAAAAATGTATCTACTCAAATGTCTTGAGAAAGCTCAACTTTCCTGTTCTGTCTGCTTACACCCAGCTCATGTACTCAATTCCCATATGACTACAGGAGGATGAATCCTATCAGCTACTAGAGAATTTGGATTCCTGTGTATAGAACATGCTAAAGGAATTTGTATCAGTAGATGTAATAGGTCAAATGTGCAAGGTTGGAAAAGTATTTTTAAGGAAGTGTATGGATTAAAATCTCAGTGCCAGTTTTGGTAGTTATATGACCTTATTTAGATTGCTCAGCTTCTCAGAATCTAATCATTACATGAAACAGCATAAAGCTCATAACGCTCAGTAACATATGTAAAGCACACAAAATAGACAAAATTCATCCGTCCAGCCTTCTCTAACACATGAAGTCCTGGCTCTGTCCACCATACCCTTCTTTGGAGAAATACAAAAAGTTCCCAAGTGAAATTCGATCTGGTTTTTTTTTTGGAGGGCAGGGGTATAGGGTGGGTGGGAACTGAACCAAGGGCCTTGTACATGCTAAGCACATGCTCTTCCATTGAGCTACAACCCAGCCCTGGGTGGGATCTTGAAGGATGAACAGGATTTGGGTGATGCTGGGAAAAGACAACTGGAGAAGGCGACAAACTAAGCTAAGGCCCAAGAGAAGAAAAGAGCAGGAACCAATGGATTATAAAGTGGATATACAAGGAAGGAAGAAAAATGAGAAAAGGCCCATGGGAGAAGAAAAAAAGAGCAGAAAACATCATCCACAATGTCTTCAGTTCCACATAAAGGCTGACTCGGTATCAGGAGCAGGCTGCTGGCACCAGCCTACAACCTCTGTCTTTAGTTCCCAGGCCCCACCTTCTCTACCACTGGAAGCAGGGAAACAAGAGCTGTGTCAAGGGGATGCTCTGCAGGACAAGCCAAGCTTCTCTGCAATGGAAGGCACTTCTTTATTAGTTCAAAAAGCAAGCCTGACACAGCCTAAGCTGGATCACAACAGACTGGTACAATACTTGACTCCTTCACACCAACATGAGTTGTGGTTCTTCTGTGGCTTAAGGACCTGAGTTTCCTACAGGCCTGCTTTCTCTTTTGTATAGGAAGGCGACTGAACTACTGATTCTCTTTTGAAAGATTTTCTGGTATTTGATAAATCTTCTATACTACTCAGGCAGAAGGCTGTTCCCAGATATGACAGACCAGACTTGAGTGTGCTAAAGTCTAGGTTTGTTTCAGGCAATATTAATCTAGACTGCATCCCTTCCAAGAGGAAGCAGGCGACCTATTTGCTTCCTATTTCCTAGTAAGATGGTCTACTTCCTTCCAAACCTCAGTCTGTACCCCTACGTGTTCCATGGCTGTGACTTGATCATTTCCCATCACTGGGCTGCCTGTGTTTTCGAGGCAGTATCAGTCATATGAGGTGCAGCTATCCACGAGAGGACTCTATCCAGATGACAATACATTATTGGGTTCTAAATACTTTCTATACAGTTTAAACATGTTTAATATGTCAACAGTGTGACCATATCATGAAGATCAAAAATCATGACTTGTAAAAGAATGATTGAAATAACTAAAGATATTTAATCTAGAGAAAAAATGACTTGAGAAACACATGATAGCTACTGTTAAGTACTGAAAAGGGCACTCACAGGGAATGACTACATCTCCTAATGACCATTAGTAAAATTAATAGAGGTATACTCTTGACTTGATATAAAGGAAGATTTTTTTTCTTACTTTTTGGTTTTATGAGATAGCCCAGACTGAATACAAAATTATGATCCTCCTGCCTCGGCCTCCCAAGTGCTGGGATTACAGGTGTGCACCATTATACCCAGCTTCAAAAATTTTAAAAACACTACTATTTAGGAGTGTTCAAGTAGTGTCAAATGACCGATGATTGGGATATTTCATAAGCAGGAGCAACTAGGAGCTGGCCGCTGTCCTGATAGGGAGTTTAGGATGTTCCTCAGTTAAAGTATAACAAGCAGCTTCAGTCCAATAAATTACTGTCACCCACTGGGCCTGTGTGTTGGTTATTCTAAAGAGGAAGGAAGATTGGAAGGCAATAACATCAAATCCTGGAATTCGACAGGAGCCTTCATGAAGATCCTTTCCGACTCTCCAAACACCCACTCACAAGTGGTCTCAAAAACACCCAGTACCTTTACTTAGCTTTACCTCCTTCACAATATGCTCAATATGAGCAATTTGACTCCCAAGCCTAGGTCAGGCCTGAGTGTTTCTTGTGAGCCACGGTTTTAGGCATAGGAATTGTTGTAGAGGGGGAGCCCCCCTACCTGCAGGGAGCTGTGACCATAGAAGTCTGTGGAAGGAGAGGGATTTAAGGAGTTCTGGGCAGGTAGGCCTAAAGATCTAGGCCTGGCACCATCACTGTCCAGGAAGGGCCCAGGTCCTATGCTCTGTGCATGGGGGCCATTTGTTCTTGGCAGACTTCAATCCAAGAGGTTCTGTGTGGACCAGACTAGGGATTGGGGGGAAGGCAATGGCTGGTTGGAGAGAAACCAGGCCCTTCAGTTGAAAAGGAGGTTTGGAACATAGCATTGAAGTGGGCTCGGCTTTCAAGCTGTACACGGTGGGCCAGCGGGGAAGTGAGTCCACGGACAAAATGGATCCGAACCAGCCCTGACTGCCCCCCAGATACCAGCCATCCATAGGAGTCCAGGTTTGGGCTGAAACGTACCTGTGAAGAGAACAGAAAACCAAAAAGAGCCTCAGAAGTTGTATCTTAAGGTGACCCCTAGATGTGTGAGCTTTAAAAACAGGTCACCCACCTTTAACCCCAGTACCCAAAAGACAGGAAGATATATACCTCTATCTCTGTGAGTTTCAGGCCAACCTGGTCTACAAAGTGAGCTTCAGGAGAGCCAGAGCTACATAGAGGGAACACTCAAAACCAACCAACCAAATAAAATCAAGTCACTATCAGAACTAGACCATGAGATAATCAATAAATGAGCTCTCTGTACCATGACCCAGGTCACCAAGGTTGCTTCTCCTCTAGCCGTCTCTGCTGCCATTTAGTCTCTCACCTTGTGAATAGCTTCAAGTTGCAGCCTATCCAAGCAAAGCTGAGAATGCCCCTCTCCTTCCTGCATGCGCAGCATCGGTTCTCTACGGAGTAGATTGTGGAAGGAACTCTGGGGAACACAAGTAGAATTCATTAGGATTGCCTGTTATCTTAAGGTTTCTATCTTTTCCTTTAAGATTTATTTATTTATTTATTCATTCATTCATTTATTATGTACATTCAAGCAGTGTTCTGCTTGAATGATAGAAGAGGGCACCAGATCGCATTATGGATGGTTGTGAGCCACCATGGAATGCTGGGAATTGAACTCAGGACCTCTGGAAGAGCAGCCAGTGCTCTTAGCCTCTGAGCCATCTCTCCAGCCAAGTTTCTACCTTTTCTAATGCCACACTGACTTGTAGCCACAGCTTACCAGATCTGTATCCTGAAAGAGTAGGTAGTGGTGATTGATGGTCTCAGTATACGTTCTCGCTTTGGGAGGATTGGGGGTCTCAGAGGTGGCCGAGGAATCTTGGTCTTCAGGGCTGTCCTGGTATGCTATCAGATCTGCTTTATAGATAGGCTAGGAGAAGACCAAACATTAGTGTCTTACAATTTTATTTTTTATTTACAACTGCATGCATTCACACATGCCAGTATGAGGAATTCAGGGCTAAATTCAGCACATGGGCTTAGCAGACCATCTCTCTAGCCTTAGATTTCTTTTGTTTTTCTTTTTTGTTGTTTGTTTGTTTTAAGGCAGGGTTTCTCTGTGTAGCCCTAGTTGTCCTGGAACTTGCTTTGTTGACCAGGCTGGCCTCTGCTTTCTGAGTGGTGGGATTAAAGGCATGTACCACCACCTGAGATTAGATTTTAACATACTGAACACAAAAGCAGAAAGTAAACTGGCTTACTGTGTGTGGCAAAGTCTCAAAAGTAGTAAGAGTAAAAATACACTCCATGCCAGTCTGTGAATGGTGCACCCCTTTACTTATGAGGCAGAGGCAGACGGATCTCTGTGAGTTTGAGGCCAGGACTACAAAGCAAGTTCCAGGACAGCTAGGGCTATCACAGAGAAACCCTGTCTTGAAAACCCAAAGCAAAACAAAACACCGGAGACAGTGCGGTAACTGTGGGTAAAAGCTCTAGATGCTAGGCCTGGTAACTTGAGTTTAATCTTCAGGATCTATATGGTGGAGAGAGAGAGACAGAGTCAGAGAGACAGAGAGACGGAGAGAAAAGAGAGAAAGAGACAGAGAGAGAAAGAAAACTGACTTAAAAGTTGCCTTCTGGCATGCACATCACCATCCATACACATATACACAAAATAAATATGATGGAAACAATTTTTAAAAAAACATGTTCAGGCCTGGCAGTGGTGGCGCATGCCCTTAATCCCAGCACTTGGGAGGCAGAGGCAAGCGGATCTCTGTGAGTTCGAGACTAGCCTGGTCTACGAGAGCTAGTTCCAGGACAGGCTCCAAAACTACAGAGAAACCCTGTCTTGAAAAACCAACCAACCAAACAAACAAACACACATGCTCCGTTCCAAAAGGGCAGAGAAGATTATACCGAATTCCTTGCCATAACAAGGACAGTATCAGAGCTTGGAGACCAAGCACTAGTTTGCATTCTACCAAGAGCTGACGAGGCAAGTAGATTATGACCTATAGATAGATGTTCGTATACTCACAAATCTTCTTTCTGCAGGTTTCTTGACATTAATTGGGTTTGATGCCATGTCAGGTAAAATAGCTGCAATGAGCTCCCCAGATATATCTCCTGCAGCTACTGTCCCGAGCCAGTCTGAACCTGAAAGACTCTAATAGGAAGAGAGACAAATTTATTTCATCCATCCACTCATTCATTTGCCTGTGATGGTGACTATACTGTGTGAGGTTGGGGAGAGAGATACGGAGAAACAACTCAAATCCCTAATGATGGAATTATCCTATACCGTTAGTTCCTCCTTGTGCCCTGACTACTACAGTGAGCAAACGAGCATCTCCTGCATACTAAAGCTGGAAGAAGGAGCAGCTCACCCAGACGGTGCCTTTTCGTGGAGCAGTAAAGTAGGCCTTAAAACCAAGGTAACCAGCATCGATGTAATGAATTCCACAGAGTCCGTAACTATGAGAAAGAGAGATAGAATAAACTGTCCTTCTTCTAAGAATAATAAATCCTTTTCCTACAAATTCAGAACCCAACCCTCCTTTCTCATTTCTGCTCCAACCCTTAGAGCCTGTCCCAACTCATAGCTTCATCTTGCCGTACGAGGCATAGCAGTTGTCCTGAGCCACGGTGACACCATTGTAGGGGAGCAGCCAGGAAAGCTCTGTACTCAAGAAGCGCTTGATACAGTTTATTGGTTCATAAGGTCGCCGAAGATCCCAGAATTTGATTTTCCGGTCACTCCCCGCAGAAACCAGGAAATGACTGAAAGACGGGAGAACACATCAGAGCCAATATGGAAGAGGCAGCCTGCTACAGCATCCCCTTCCACAGCCCTCCTACTCTGTACCTGTTGGCTTTGCACCACTGAATTGTACGGACAGCCTGGTCATGGGCTAGGAAACACTGGAAGGGGTACAGCTTTAAGGAGCCATCAGAGAGACGTATCCGTTGGAGGGGTGAATTAGTGGGAAGATTCCAGAAAACCACCATGCCTAAAGTAGGGATAGAATACGTAGACATTAAAGCAGTGGTTCTCAACCTGTGGGTCGTGACTTCTTTGACAAACCTCTATCTCCAAAAATATTTACATTCGGATCCAGAACTGTTGAAATAATTTTTTTTTTTTTTTTTTTTTTTTTTTTGGTTTTTCGAGACAGGGTTTCTCTGTGGTTTTGGAGCCTGTCCTGGAACTAGCTCTTGTAGACCAGGCTGGTCTTGAACTCACAGAGATCCACCTGCCTCTGCCTCCCAAGTGCTGGGAATAAAGGCGTGCGCCACCACCGCCCGGCCTGTTGAAATAATTTTATGGTGGGGTCACCACAACATGAGGAACTGTGCTAAAGGGTGGCAGCGTTAGGAGGTCAGGAACCACTGTGTTAAAGTGGTTAAAGGAAGGGTGCTGGTTCTCTGTTCTCTCAGACTTTGTCTCCTGACTCTCAAATCCAAACTACAATGAAAGAGCAGGGATGATGACGACCAGCTGAGTTCTCCTGCCCAGCTCTAACACCCAATGCAACGTCAACTAAAAGCGACAGTTTAGTCCTGGACCTGCACTTGAAATTTCAGTTTGAATGTATCTGACGGCTGCTAAATAAGTGAAGAAATTTTTTAAAATTTGAATTATGTGTTTGTGTATTTGTCTGCGTGTGGGTATGCGCCTATGTGAGTGGATGGATGCCAGAAGAGGGCTTTGGATCTCCTAGAGGAGGATTTACAGGGGGCTGTAAGCTGCCTGATGTGAACACAGGAACACAATTCAAGTCCTCTGCACGAGCAATACATGCTCTTAACTGCTGAGTCATCTCTTGGGCCTAAAAAAGAGTTTTAAAAAGTGCACATGGCTGACAGTGGCACATGCTTATAATCTTGGCATTCGGGCTGAGGTAGGGTGACCTGGGACACACCATGAAATCCTATCTCAACCAAACAAACTAAAAGCTCTTTAGAATAGTAGTTGGCAGACTACAACCAGCAGATCTGACAGAGTCAGTTTTGCCTGTTTTCACTTGGGTACTAGGGAATAAACGTGCTTCACCTCACAGGAATGGAGTTAGTGTCACACTCTTTGGAGACAGCATCTTAGTGTGCAGCCTCGGCTGGCCTCACACTCACAGCATCCTTTGGGCTCTCCTCCAATGTCACTATCAGCCATAATGTCTCGCTTAGGCTGCCTGTTCTGGCAAATTATACTGAAACAGTGTCATACCTATTCATTTACACAACGTCTTGGGTTGATAACATACCCAAATAACAGAATTTAGCACCAATAATGGCAAATTAGCTTAAAAAGTCTAAAATCACTACTATTTGCTCATTACAAAAAATTTCTTGCCTGGGCAATGGTGGCATACACCATTAATCCCAACACTAGGGAGGCAGAGGCAGGCAGAACTCTTGAGGCCAGCATGGTCTACAAAGCAAGTTCCAGGATAGCCAGGGCTGTTACATGGAGAAACCCTGTCTCAAAAAAAACAAAACAAAAAACCCAGAAAATTTCTAATTCTGCTCTACAACAATAAAAACGACAGAATGGAGAGGAAGAGACAACAGATGTACAGACAGAAAACGACTTGACTTAAAACAAGGCTGGCGAGTGAGGCAGTGGTGGCACACACTTTTTTTTTTAATTTTTTTAAACTTTATTTAATGTGAATTGGTGTGAAGGTATCAAATCCCCTAGAACTGGGGTTACAGACAGTTGTAAACTGCATGTGGGTGCTGGGAATTGAACCTAGGTCCTCTGGAGGAACAGGTGGTGTCCTTAAGCTCTGAGCCATCTCCTCAGGCCCAGGCACACACCTTAATACCAGCACTTGGGGGGCAGAGTCAATGGATCTCTGTGAGTTCAAGGCTAGCCTGGTCTACAAAGTGAGTTCCAGGACAGGCTCCAAAGCTAAAGAAAAACCCAGTCTCGGGGGGGAAAAAAAAAAAAAAGAAACAAAACCAAAAACAAACAAAAAGCAAGGCTAGCAAAGAAGAGGTATTCAGAAATGTAACTCAGAGAAAAAGAAAAGATAAAAGACATTAAAAATCTTATATACATAAACGTAGCAAGTGTAGCATTTATGAACCTTTTTCAAAAAACAAAACCAATGCAGTGAATTGTAGGCAGCGGAGGCAGGAGATTGAGCTGAGAGATCTCAGGGAGACAATCATTAGATCACTTCAGCTACAGCAGCTTTCTCACACATGCAAGGGCTGTGTTCAATCCGGAGTACTGGGAGAGGTGTAACAATAGCAATACAGCACAAGCCATGCGTCCTGAAGATGAAATACCATCCGAGAAAAGCAGAAAACAGACACAAGAGTGACGCAGGTCTAAAAAGGCATGAATTTCCTCATCTTCTTGAGAGAAAGTACACTGATCTCTGAAAATGACTGTTACTTAAAGACAGTAAGAGGAGAGATGGCTCAGTAGTAAGGCTGTCTGCTGCCAAACCCGACAATCTGAGTTTGATCCTACCTACATGGTTGAAAAAAAGAACCAAGTTCTGTAAGTTGTCTTCTAACTTCCACACACCACCCCTCCTTGATTTAACAAGTAAATGTAAAAAATATGTAATTAAATACCTTTAAATTGTACTTATTTGAAGAACTGGGGGATTATATCCAGAATCTAATGAATATTATGTAGGCACTTGCTAATCTTTCTATTTTTGAGTGTCTAAAATGCCTATGTATTCCTTGAGCTTGAGCCTCCTACCTCAGGCTCCAAGTAGCTGATTATAGCCTTGTACAGCAGGCCCACCACACACTGGATCCTGGAGCACTACGGTCAGCTGTGACCTGCCTGTAGATGCCAGGAATCGAACCCAGGTCCTCTGGAAGAGCAGTCAGTGATCTTAACTGAGCCACTTCTCCAGCCCCAACACCTTTACATTAAACAGCTTACATAGTATGATCTTTTACTATAAGGTTGTCCTTCTTTAAATTCCCATGATGAACTCCTGTATTATCAGAGAATTTTTCTCTTTTCTATTTCATAGTGGAAACATTTATGTTAAGTACATTTCAGGCACATGATTCCATGAGTCTGACAGGTACTTGCACCAGGAAAAAAAAACCCACAAACAAGAACCCAAATATTCCCATCACTGTCAAAATTCCTTATGACTCTTTATGAATGAGGAAAGCCACTATCTGCATATCACACTAGTGACCAGCAGGCATTGTGGTAGCTGTTCTGAGCTGTATCCATGCTATATGTCAGGAGACATCATTTTTCTAAATTGCTGAGTACTTTATTATATGTATATACCAGTTCTGTCCATCTAATTATTTATTTGAATTATATAAATTTGTTTTGTATTTGTGTGCCACAGCATGTGTATAGAAGACCATCTTGAGGGAGTCAGTTCTCTCCGTTGACTGTGAGAATCCTGGGGATCAAACTCAGATTGTCAGGCTTGGCAGCAATTTTACATTCTGGGCTGTTTATTCAGCTGCCCAGTACTATCCCCCCCCCCCCCCCCAGACAGGGTTTCTCTATGTAGCTCTGGCTATCCTGAAACTCGCTATATAGACCAGGCTGGCCTCAGACTCACAGAGATCCTCTTGTCTGTTTCGGAGTGTCGGGATTAAAGGCATGTGCCACCACAAGCTAGCAGTGTCCAGTCCTTCTTAAAATTCTTTTAATTGAGCCGGGCAGTGGTGGCGTAGAGGCAGATGGATCTCTGTGAGTTCAAGGCCAGCCTGGTCTACAAGAGCTAGTTCCAGGGCAGGCTCCAAAGCTACAAAGAAATGTTGTTGTTGTCAAAAAAAAAAAAAAAAAAAAAAAACAATCAAACTAAAACTTTAAAGTAAAAAATATTTTTTTAAAAAATATTTATTTATTATGTAGACAATATTCTGTCTGTGTGTATGCCTGCAGGCCAGAAGAGGGCACCAGACCTCATTACAGATGGTTGTGAGCCACCATGTGGTTGCTGGGAATTAAACTCAAGACCTTTGGAAGAGCAGGCAATGCTCTTAACCTCTGAGCCATCTCTCTAGCCCCCCAAAAAATTTTTAAAATATGTATGTCATGTGTGCCCTGACAGGCTGGAAGATGTCTGATGCCCTGGAGATGAGTTGCAGATGAGTGGGCTGCCCGACACTGGTGCTAAGAACTGAAGATGGGTCCTCTGGAAAAGCAGCAAGGACTGTTTGTTTACAACTGAGCCACCTCTCCAGATCCCCTCAGTTATTCTATTAACTTAAAAAATTATTATATTTCCTTCTTTCATGTGTGAGTCCAGGCATGTCACAGCTGGTGTGTGGAGGTCAGAGAACAACCTATAGCAGCTGCTTCTCCCCTGTTGTGGGGTCTCAGGGATCAAACTCAGGTTATCCGGCTTCAGGGCAGATATCTTCACCTAATGAGCCATCTAGCCAGCACCCCCATTTAACTCTGAATTGGCTTTTAACTCGCAAATATTCAATGTTTTCTCATCATTATAGAGGTTGTTCACATCTTTCTTTCTTTTGAGATAAGGACAGAATAGCCCAGGCTAACCTCAAATAGTTTTAGGTTGTTTTGTTTTGTTTTTGAGATAGGGTCTCTCTGTGTAACTCTAGAAGTCCTAGAACTTGCTCTATAGACTAAGATGACCTTGAACTCAGAGACCTGTCTGCCTCTGCCCAAGTGCTGGAAGTAATGGTGTGTGCCACCACTACCGGCTCACTTATTTTCTTCAAAATTCTGCAGTCAATGCTCTACTACTGAGTTATACCCCCAACCTTGAATTTCTGATCATCCTGCTTCCACCTCCCAAGCGTTAAGATTACAGACACGTAACATTATGCCTAGTTTATGGAGTGTGGGGATTGAAAAAAGAAATGTAAAGTAAGCATTCTACCAACTGAACTATATCCCACCCAATAATTTTCTAACTGGAAAAATTATAGTGACATTTCTTCTTTGTGTAATTTTTTTTTTTTTTTTTTTTTTTTGGTTTTTCGAGACAGGGTTTCTCTGTGGTTTTGGAGCCTGTCCTGGAACCAGCTCTTGTAGACCAGGCTGGTCTCGAACTCACAGAGATCCGCCTACCTCTGCCTCCCGAGTGCTGGGATTAAAGGCGTGCGCCACCACCGCCCGGCCTTCTTTGTGTATTTTTTTTTTACAATGCTTGAATTTGTATAAAGATTTACTCTATTTTATGCATATGAGTATTTTTGCTTGCATGTCTGTTTGAGCACCATGTGCATGCTAAGGGCCCTGAGACCAGAAGGCTTTGGATCCCTTGGAAATGGAGTTATAGATAGTTGTGAGCTATAGGTAGGTGCTAGAAATCAAACCCAGGTCCTCTGCAAGAGCAGCAAATGTATGTAACTGCTGAGCAATCTCTCCAGCTCTGATTTTCAATTATAATATAATGTTACGCTTAATCAAAAGAGGACACAATCCAAACCCAAGCACATATAAAAAGCTTAGAGAGCAACAGGTCTTGGTTTTTACCATTATAGTATCCTGCAGCCAGGTGGTGGTGGGGCCTGGTAGGCATCCAAGCCAGGCTAAGGCACTGACCACACTCAGAGGGGTCTGAAGCTTGCACAGACCCCACCTGAAGGGTTGCCAAACACTGTACCTGTAAGGACAGAAGAGCTGGGATTAGGATTAGGAGCTCTTACTGTTTGAAAGGAGACTCTAATTAGTTTTTTTTCCCCTCAAGGTTTATTCTACGTGTCTACGTCAGAAGGTATGTGTGTACCACATAACTGCTTGGTGCCCACGGAACTGAGAAGGGGCAGGGGCAGATCTCCTGGAACCAGAGTTATGGTTGGTTGTGAGCCTCCATGTAGGTGCTAAGAACCAAACCTGGGTCCTCTACAAGAGGACAAAGTGTCTCCAACCCCCTCAAATCAGTTTTTCTTCTCTTTCTTTTTTTTTGTTTTTGCAGGGTTTCTCTGTATAGCCTTAGCTATCCTGGAACTCACTCTGTAGCCAGGCTGGTCTCTAACTCAGAGTTCTGCCTGCCTCTGTCTCCCAAGTGCTGGGATTAAAGGCGTGTCCCACCACCCAGATGAGAAAGGGAATACTTTCAGAAGTGAAAGACTCACTGTAGACTCTGTAAAATAAGGCTCTAGGCAGATGCAGCCTCAGCTAAACTAACAGGCTCCTCACTCACCTTGTAGATGGCAGGCTTCATAGCATCTGTAAGGAAGAAAAACAAGAATAGTAGATAGTTGATGCTTTGGATCCACAGGACTGAGCTCCTCTCTCACGCCTCAGCAATGCCCTTCTTTCTCTCACTATGTCCACCTGCCCCACTCTTTCCCCAACACTAGCTTCCCTTCTATGAGAAACGCTAACGCCTCCAGATGTTCTTCTCTCCATTCTGTTTCTAGAACTCTGTTTTCAATATCCATGTGTTCTGTCCTTACTGACTTGTTCCTACATTTCTATGTAAATATGTTCTACTGTCTCTTCTATAAGAGTTATTAAACACAGAGACAAGTGTGGTAGTGTAGACCTATAATCCCAGAACACGAAGTGGAAAAAGAAGGAAAAGAAGTTCAAAGTTATCCTCAGCTACATGGTAAGTTCAAGGCCAGTCTGGGCTACATGAGACTCTGCTTTAAAAAATTCAACTAAGAGCCGGGTGATGGTGGCGCACGCCTTTAATCCCAGCACTTGGGAGGCAGAGGCAGGTGGATCTCTGTGAGTTCGAGACCAGCCTGGTCTACAGAGCTAGTTCCAGGACAGGCTCCAAAGCCACAGAGAAACCCTGTCTCGAAAAACCAAAAAAAAAAAAAAAAAAAAAAAAAAAAAAAAAAAAAAAATCAACTAAAAGAAGCACATAAAACCTCCTTTGGCCCATATTCACTCAGTGGCATCCTCATTTATCTGCCTCCTTTTATATCCAAACCTTTTTTTTTTATTTGTTTTTTTTCAGACAGGTCTCTCTACAGAGCTCTGGTTGTCCTGGAATTCACTTGAAGTTCAAGGTGGCCTTGGACCTACAGAGATCCAAGTACACACCTGTCTCCCAAGTTCCCTATTATCTTCAAACTTTCTACAGAAATTATCTATGAGACTTGTCCAATCTTTTAAGCTGCATGCAGCTAAGAATAGCTAAGAATGTGGCTCAACACAAAATAGCAACTCTATTGAACACATTACCAGCTTTTTCATGTTTTGGTAATTCAAGTGTGGAAATGAGCTTTGTACATGATATCACATCATGATGTCACGGTACTGGACAGGCCAGATGCCCTATGTCTGCCTCAACCTGTTTCTCCAACAGACTATCAAACACCAAACACTCAAGGGCTTAAATCCAGATACCTTCCCTTTAAATACTTAAGTATTGTTGGGGAAAAAAAATAGGATCTGCCTTTTTTTAACTCTTCCTAAAAGATACTGATGGAGGAGGGTCATATATCTATGTGTTACTCTCACTGGTTAATAAAGAAACTGCCTTGGCTTTTTGATAGGGCAGGATTTAGATAGGTGGAGAAGACAGAACAGAATGCTGGGAGAAAGAAAGCATAGTAGGTCAGACGCGATGAAGCTCCGACCCAAGATGGATGTAGGCTAGAATCTTCCCGGTAAGCCACCACCTTGTGGTGCTACACAGATTATTAGAAATGGGTTAATCAAGATGTGAGAGCCAGTAAGAGGCTAGAGATAATGGGCCAGGCAGTGTTTAAAAGAATACAGTTTCCGTGTAATTATTCTGGGGCTAAGCTAGCTGTGCGGGAGCTGGGAGGGGAAGAAAAGCAGGCCTGCTCGCCTCATCACTACAAATGGCCCCTACAAGATACCGCCTAAACATAGGTGAGGGGAATCCTGACACCAGCACAAGGGAAACAGAGGCAGGTGGATCTCTGTGAGTTCAAGGCCAGCCTGGTCTACAGAGCTAGTCCCAGGACAACTAGGGCTGTTACACAGAGAAACCTTGTCTTAATAAACAAACAAAAAGAAAAACTGAAGTCATATTTCCATCACAGAAGTCTGCCTAATTAAGCTTTTATGCTCGAGACTATCTGGGTCACGGGAGTTAGACAAGCTGAGAGTCCAGCTCCACTGTAGTAGTTGTGCTACTTGCCTGGAGGCTGCTGAGCCAGGAGGGCCTCAGGATGCGGCAGACTGAACAGCAATACCTTCCCATCTGAGCAGGCCAGGGCTAAAAGACCCAGCCGAGGCAGAAGAGGAGCCTGGGGGGGCGGGGTGGGGGGGAGAGAGCAGATCCGTGCTGAGGTTTGCTGCTTTCAGGTGCCTCTCAGAAAACTTGAGGCTCTGTCTCTCAGAACAGGACATGGGATTTCTGGAAAACCCCCACCCACCACACTCTAACATTCCTTCCTCCAGCCCTAAGACCTCCAACAGCTAGCCCACAGTCAACTAGAAGTACCTTCCGAGGGGTTTCTGGATGTTCCCATGCCCCACTGGGGCAGAATTTGAGGTCCCAGATACATCCACTGTCACAGGCAATCCCATAGACAAAGTGGGCCCTGTTGCCAGGACTGGGGAGAGAAACATGGGACACAGTAGGTAGGAAAAGCCTAGGACTAACAGGTCCATTTCCTCGTCTCGTCTCAGCACAATGCAAGCCCTTTCCCAGCCTCGTTTCTCCCTCACCCACCTGCCTGTGGCAGTGTCCCAGCCCCACCTCACCAGCTTTCTTGCTGCAATGTCCCAAGGCCCCAGAGCTGCAGCAGCCCAGGGCCTGAATGAAGCTGGCTCAGTGGGTGTGTCTCATTCATGTCTGGGCTGGAGAAAAGGGCCACATACTGTGAGGCTGCTGACCCTTCAGGCACGGGGCACCAGTCCAGAGCCCAGAGTGGTCCTCCTGTGAAGAAGGACACATCCCAGCGCTCTGGGTGTGCTGTGATCGAGCTAAATCTAGAGAAAGGTCAGAGAGTAACAGAGATATTAGGAAATGGAAGGACAAAATGGCAAGTCCCACTAGAACAGGTGACTGGCTTATACGAGGTTCTGAAAATTAGCCTGTTGCTGGAGGAGGACTCGCCCCCACTCACGCTTCCCTCCCTTCACTCTCAGAAATGAACGCCAGCTCACTTCCAAAGATAAGAAGCTGTTCTTTCATGTTAAATACATGCCATCTTGTGACTTGGACTGCCTGAGTCTCCAAACATCTCTAGCCCAGCTTGGAGAGAGCTGAATACTGTACATTACAGAGGACTAGCTTGTTACAGCTGGACTCTAGTCTCAAAACCAACCAGACCAGCCCTCAGGAGAGGACAGGGCTAATCTGTTAATCCTCGAAACATCTGTTTTTCCTATTTCTCTCCGAGAATCAGAGAAAGGGCTGAGTAGCTATCTTTTACCTGTTTATTCTGTAGATTGTGCCATCCTCAGGAATTCCTTCGCGGTGTACCGAGAACAGGGGGGACTTCTCCTCCTGTGGCAGGTAAGGAGCTGCTTCACTGCAGGAAGCAAAAACATTAGCTTCAACTCAGAAGAATTTCCCCGCCATAGAATTCCCACTGTATACTAAAGAATTCTTGATTGTGGGCTGGGGAGATGGCTCAGAGGTTAAGAGCACTGACTGCTTTTCCAAACGTTATGAATTCAATTCCCAGAAACCACATGCATCGTAATGAGATCTGGTGCCCTCTTCTGGCCTGCAAGCATATATGCAGACAGAATACTGTATACATAATTCTTTAGAAAAAAAAATTCTTTGTCACTTGTCTGTCCTCTCCCTCTCCTTCAAGGACTTTGGTGGTTTTTCTTGACAGGGCCTAGAATTACCAATTACGTAAG
Organism: Chionomys nivalis; assembly: GCF_950005125.1. NCBI lineage: Eukaryota > Metazoa > Chordata > Mammalia > Rodentia > Cricetidae > Chionomys > Chionomys nivalis. The sequence goes on along the minus strand of NC_080086.1, from coordinate 136,038,132 downwards.
TCTGGGGGCATACCTGTGAAGGCTTACCTAGATTAGATTGGCCTCTCGGTAAGTCTGTGAATGATTTTATTAGGTTAATTAAAATGGGACAATTCACCCTAAATGTTCATGGGCTTGGGTCCTGGACTGGATAAAATAGCTGAACACCCACTGATCTCGACTTCCCAACTGCAGATAAAGAGCAACCAGCTGCTTCCAGGTTCTGCCAGGACTTTCCTACCATGACTCGCAAGTGCCTTTGACTCTGTGAGCCAAAAAAAAAAAAAAATGCTTCCCACTTTTGTCAGATTTTCCTATCACAGAAATGGAAAAGTAATACAGCTTCAGGGATGTCAATCCAACTTACAGTTCCGATAACAGCTGCCACTTCCAGGCTACTGGAATCCATTCAGCAAACTCCCAGAATGAATGCTGCTGTTCTCGGCTAGAGAGACAGAAGCATCATCAGTGGAAAAGGAGACAGGTTCTACACGGCACTGTCTAAAACCATTTTCTGTGAGGGTGGGAGTAACCAGCCCTTAAAACGTGGTCAAGTAAAGAAAGATCTTGCCCTCAACAGTTTTTCTCAGTAAAGATGTTACCACCACTTTCTACATTAGCAAGGGCTTCCCTCTTTTCAGATGGTCCTTATATTCCTCCTCCATCCCCTCACCCTCAGTCCCCGTCCCCAAAGCTCACAGGTCCTTGGTGAGGTGCAGGCACTTCCAAACAGGAGCCATGATATAATTGGGTAAGCCGTTGGGAGCCATGCCCCGGCAGTGTGGTTTCTGCTTCTGAGGATCAAATTACAGAAAGTATAAACGTTCTAGGTTGGAGAAAGTCCCAGAAGATAGCTTTCTTTCTCACTTTTTAACTTTCTTTGGTTTTTACGTATCCTCCCAACTGCCCTATTAGCATCTACATAGACTTGTGGTCCAATTAAACTCTAACTATTGAAGCATTCTCTGGTCTTCTCCCCAGAGGACTCTCGTACACTGTGCCGAAACTCCTGCCCTGAGGGACAGTGCTAGTGATTCCTCCCACTGCACTCCTTTAAAGACACTCACTCCTCGGACAGGCCAAGGAGAGCACTCTTTACACACACAGTCCTGGAATCTCACCCATATTCCAGGGATGACTATCACCTTTAAGCCCAATTATAAAGCTTACAACATTATAAATTTGGCTCTGTCACAACTTTTCTACAAGTTGTAGATCTACAGAACTAAATCAAGGACTAAAGTAAAAAGAAAAACCAGAAGTCAATTAAATTAAGAAATAAGTGAATAAAAGTATGGTGGCTCATGCTTCTATCCCCAGCATTTGGGGGAGAAAAGAGACCTGATCTAAAACAAAACAAAGCAAAAAAGCAGTGGAGAGAGGCTGAGATATGCTCAGAGGTTAAGAGCACTGGCTGCTCTTCCAGAGGTCCTGAGTTCAATTCCCAGCAACCACATGGTGGCTCACAACCCTCTGTAATGAGATCTGGTGCCCTCTTCTGGCCTGCAGGGATACATGCAGGCAGATGCTGTATACATACATAATTAATAAATCTTTTTAAAAAAAGCAGTGGAGAATAACAGAGGGAGACATTCAAGGTCTAGCTCTAGGCCCCCCCCCATGCACATACACTATGCATGTGTACCAAGTTTCTTCCTTTCTATGCTGGCTGAGATGGTGCACATCTGCAATGCTAGTACTAAGACAACTGCAGGAGGATCATGTCTGAGACCTGTCTGTACTAAACAGAGTTAAAGCCCAGCTTGCAGTATAAGAACATGACTAAAAAAGTTACTAACATGTCTAAAAGGATGGCTCAGCATGCTTAGTGCTTGTTGCCAAGTCTGAAGTCCTAGGTTGGATCCCTAGGACCCACAAAGGAAGAAAGAACTGATTTCCGAGTTGTCTACTGACCTCCATACTCATTCTGTAGCGTTCAAGTACCCACACACTATTTAGATGATATTCTTAATACATATGTATAATATATATGTTATATACACAGACATATATAGACATATATACTTTTTAATATTTTGGATTTGTTGCATTTTTATTTTTAAAAAATAAATATTTTTGATCTCAAAGGATCAGTTTCTTAATTACTGAGGGTCTCAGTGCTCCCTTAAATGTGCTCTCAAGGCAAGGAAAGCACTGGGAGACCATACAATTATACTATGGACTCATAGCCCATAGGCACTTCCCAAATTCCACCTATCAGAAAGGCAGTTCATCTTGTCCCCAACATCTACTTCACCTGATGTTCCATAGCTGGAACGCACCAGTTTCTCCCTTTTCTCTTTCTCTCTCTCCAAGTCCTGTGAATTCTCTTATCTCCCTAAAGGGGTCTCACCTCTGCTTGTTTCATTGGTTGGTTTAGGACTCTGCAAACTTTCATCTGGATAAATGAAAGCTTTTGAATGTCAAGTGCAGTTTGTCCTATTTCTTACCAATGCTCTTTTTCAACTTAAAAAGAGTCTGCAGCTTTAGCTGGAAATGTTAAAAACAGTTTTGGAAATTCTCAGGACTGGTGGCTCAGGCAGAAGGATTGCAAGTGCAAGACCTGCCTAGGCTGCACAGTGAATTTAGAGCCACCCTAGGAAACTGAGTGAAACTGTGTCTCAAAATTTAAAATAGAAAAGTGGGGCTGTAGTGGCGCACACCTTTAATCCCAGCACTTGGAGGCAGAGGCAGGCAAATCTGTGAGTTCAAGGCCAGCTGGGTCTACAGAGTGAGATCGAGGACTGGCTCCATAGCTACTGAGAAATCCTATCTTGAAAACCAAAAAAATTAAAGAAAAGAGAACTTGCCTAACATACGTGAGTGCTTGGGTTCAATCCCCAGTACCACAAAGAATAAAAAGTTCCAGACATGGCTGGTAATGACAGCTACACAACAGTATAGATATGTTTATGTTATGTATTTCTCAGTCAAAACCAGCATGTGTTGGCACGTACTAGTGCAAGCCCTTCCATCCTCCCTACAACATCATTCACCTAGACCCTGCTCATGTGCTGCAATCACCTTCTGGGGAAGCACCACCGCCCCTGGAAACCTGTACTTGCCCTTCAAGGCCCAGCAAGTGTCGTCCCTCTGTGAAATTTGTGCAGTCAGTTCCCCTCCCCCATCTCTAAGTCATTTTGTAGCATTCAGTAGAGAAGCAGGATCCTTTTCTAGCAGGAAACACTCTGGCGTGAACCATTTTATTCACTGTGTTCTTCCCCTATAACCTCCCCAATACATCACATTTTTGAAGTCTTTCCCTCTTTTGGTACTAGTTTTGGTTATGAAAGAGCAAAGGTCTCTTGGGTACTCGATGCTTCCTAAAATTCTCATTTCCCCATACTTTTACATCAACTCAAGTTACCCCTGCAGTGGGTCCTCGTGGGGTGCTTCGGGGTGCAACAGGCTCAGGATCAGATGAGTTCTCACTTGGGGCCTCACTTTCTTCCTCATCTTCACCCTCGACCTGAAGAACAAAGTCTTCATCCCGAGCGCTGCCATCTTCATCACCCTGAGAGGTTGCTTGCCGGGTCTTCTTCGGCTTGGTAGGGCTGCTCACCTTGGGACTCTTAGGACCTGACAGCGGAGCAGGCAGGGCTGTTGAGAGCTCTTCAGCCAGTTCCTGAAGGTACAGAAGTGCCCTGTGGGACAGGGTGGAGTCAGAGCCATGCTCACAAGCACTGAACAGAGCCCACATTTCCAGACTTTATTATTATTTTACTGATCTCAGAAATGCTGGGAAGCAGCTGCCAGTTCCCCTTCCCTCCAACAGAAGCAGAAACAGAAATCCAGGAAATTAAGTGATTTGGCATAGGCAAGCCAGATATCAAGGAATATGAGTTTAGGTTTTCTAATTCTAGGCCAATACATTCTTTACTCTACCACATAGAACATGAAGGGCAAGGGAAAGAAGGAAAGGCACATAAACACTGAAATATATTGAGTGGTAAAAGCAATGAAGACCTGGGGGAAGTCTGTGAAAAATGTGATGGAGAGCCAGGTGTGGTGGCGCACGCCTGCAATCCCAGCACTCGAGAGGCTGAGGTGGGAGGATCGCAAGTTCGAGGCCAACCTGGGTTAGGCCGCGACACCCTGTCTCAAAACAAAAACAAAACAAACAAAAAATGTGATGGAGTATGAGGTACAGAAAGAAATCACTTAGATCCAAAAGTTAGCAACACACACCACAAAAGTGGCTGTAAGAGCTAAAGGGCTGCCCCGCCCAGAACCCAGACACCACCCCTACTTACCTGACACCTCACCAGTCTTCCCATCTCTCCAACATCTGCCCCACCCTCCCCTTCCACCACCACCCCTCCACCAGGCTGTGCCCCAGAATCCTTACACTTGGGCAGCCCTTCGACGGGGTCGTTCCCCAGAAGGGGTCTCAAAGTCCTCAGGGGGCCTCTTTGGATGTGGAGACTCTGGCTGATCTAGGCCTTTGGACAACTTCAGAAGTAGCAGGTCTCCCTTGGACTTTTGACTTCGTTTCTTAGGCATGGGGGTAGACAGAGGGTTGGACTGATCTAAGAGACCAGGAACCAGAGGGGTGGATGGAGGTTTACGCTGCTGAGGCCTTTTAGGGCCTCTTGGTGTCCTACCACCTCTCCTCCCGGAAGGCTTTGAAGCCCTAGGGTTTGAGACCTTTGACATCTCTGAAGAAAGATCTGTAGAGAAGAACATGGTCTATGAGATGGGATCAGAGCTCAAGGTTCTCTGGAGTACAGTATATGGTACCCAAGTTTGTAAGAACCCATGAGCTCAGCATGCTAAGCAAAGACAAGAAGAGCAAGGGCCAGGCACATACCTTGCTGTTCCAACCTGGTGAGGCTTTCCTGCTCTGGAGGAAGCCTCTTGTCAGAAGAATCCTCAAACTCAGGCAAAGGAGTAGGCAGTGACATCTCGATGGAAGTCTCCACACTGGATGTTTCTGAGGAGGCCTTGACATCCAGCTGGTTTAGTTCTTCATGTCCAGGAGAGTCTACCACAATCATGTTTCCCACGGGGTCGGCCTCCCCCAGGGCAACATAGCCGACCCCGCAGGTATCCATCAGCACCCCCCAAAATGGCTGCCCTGCATACAGAGATACAACAATGAGTGGAACACTGAAGATATTTGTAGGGGCTCAGATTTTTCCCTTCCCTTCATCCCACAACCAGAACCAAGCATCCGGATCGATCATTCACTCATTCAAATAACTACTGGGGTGGTAAGATGACTTAGTAGATGCCTTGAGTTCAATCCCCCATCCACATGGCAAGCTGTAAGGAGAAAACCAACGTGTCCAAGTTGTATTCTGACTTCCACATTCTCATGTGTGCCCCCTCAACAAACAAATGCACCCCCAACATACAACTATTATGTTAAGCATTGTTTTGGGAACTAGTAAATGACAAGACAAACAAGGAGCTGAACATAGTAGTGCACACCTGTAACCCCAGCTCCCTGGAAGCCGAGGCAGGAGAGGTGCTTTGATTTTGAGATTAGCCTGGGCTACACAAGCCCCTGTTTCAGAAAAGAAACAAAAAAACAAAAAAACAACAACAGAAGACAGGCAAGATGCTACCTTCTTGAGATTTACATTCTCATGTAGCAGACAATAAGTAAACAATAATAAGCTACCGTTTATTAACTGCTTACTATATACCAAACATTATACTTTATGAACATTACTTAAGCCTCATATATCTTCACAAGGATATGGAAGTGAATATTCAATTAACTTAGTTATTACTAAAAATAATAAAATAAATCATATTCAGATTCCCCACCACAAGGGAAAAGGAGATGAAAATTATGCACCTCTAGGGAAGAATTGTAACTTCCTAAAAAACAGACTAAATAACAGCTCCCAAGCAGGTGTGACGGTGCAGAGCAAAGTCCTAGCTATTATGGAAACTGAAGCAAAAGGAATCTGGGACCAGCTTGGGATATAATACAGCAAGTCTCTTAATGATTAGATATACAGAGTTGCCAGATACTATAAAACTGACACCAAGCTAATGTAGGGTACCCAGAGGCAACATCCACTTCTGTGAATATTTAGTAAAGGGACAGATTTCCTTAAGAATAAGAGTAGTACTGAACTAAGTGGGATAGCACATTATGAAATCCTAGCACTTGGGGGATTGGAGGCAGAAGTTCATGGCTAGCCTGGGCTACATGAGATCATGACGAGAGTTAGTTTTCTGGAATCTAGCCATCAATGTACATTTGAATTGGGGAGAGGAGGTGCCTACTGGCCAGAATATAATTAAAAATCATCCTATCACATTAAAAGAACTTCCTCACATCAAAAAATGGACTAAAGTGTCCCAAATCTTTATGAACCCAGAAAAATCAGATAGATAATCACAGACCAAGGAGATTGGCAGAAGTAAAACATTGACCACAAACAAAAAAATTGGCCAAATACAACTTTGTAAGGATCTAGATTTTGGTCAGGGCAACCTGTTTGCCTTTGACAAGAGGCAGAAATAGTTCAAATCCCAGAAGGGAACCCTCCATAGGTTAAGACAAAAGATAAAGAATTAATCAGCCTCAATGGAAAAGTGTGCTCACAAAAATTCTAAAAGACAAATACACGCTCAGGCCCCCACCCCTCCTTACGAGTACCTCTAGCAATGGCAGCAGTAAATCTCTAACCCATGTGTGAGGACACAATGCAACCTCATAAGCTAAAGATACTGCGTATGGTAGCGCTGCTCTTTGAAGACCTGTATCTCATTCAAAACTAGTAATAAGTAAAAAAAGAATCCAATGTAGGATCTATTCACAGACAGGACAGGAAGAAAAAAAAGTTGAAAAGTACCTTTCAAAAGAACTATTCCAGAAAACAGAAGAAAATTTTCAGCAAACACAAAAACTACAGGATCTAGGAAACAAGAGAAAACAATGGCAAGATGGTTTGAGTAAACGGTCAGCCATAGGGAAAGGAATTAAGTAAAAATAAGTTCTTGGAAATTATATCCACAGGAAGAGAAACAGCAAATTAAAACTATACTGCTAAAAAGTGAGATGAAGGGCAGGTTTGATAAAAGCCACAGATTGCAGAGAGGGAAAAAGAGTTAGTGACAAAAAAAAAATGACATAAATGGAGGACAGGTGAGGGGTTAACAACTAGTAATTATGGCTTTGCTGTTGTTTTTGAAATAAGGTTTCACTATGTTGCCACAGCCTGGCTTTGAACTGCCAAAATTTGCCTGCCTCTGTTGGAATTAAGCCTGGCGGTGGTGGCGCACGCCGTTAATCCCAGCACTCGGGAGGCAGAGGCAGGCGGATCTCTGTGAGTTCGAGGCCAGCCTGGTCTACAAGAGCTAGTTCCAGGACAGGCTCCGTAGCTACAGAGAAACCCTGTCTCAAAAAACCAAAAAAAAAAAAAAAAAAAAAAAAAAAGTGCTCCACCATCCCTGGTTTAAATAATTTAGGTTTTAAGAAAGAAGGCAAATGTAAGGGCATATAATACTTATAATCCAAGGCCATCTTGGTTTACATTAATATAGTTAAGACCCTATATTAAACACAAAAAAATTAATAGAAGAGAGGGAGGACTAGGTGGTAGGCACCTGTAATCCCATCAGTAGAAGGTAGCAGAGGCAAGAGGATAGAGGCTTCCAGACCATCAGAGATACAGTAAGACCCTGTGCCCTCTCAAACATTCCCCACTCCAAATACTGAAATAAGGAAGACATCAATTTATAGATCAAGAAGGCGTGGGCGAGGAGTAGAAGGCTGGAGAGATGGTTCAGCAGTTAAGAGCACTTGCTGCTCTTGCAGAGGACCTGAATTTGGTTGCCAGGACCCATGTGGTGGCTCACAATCAACCAAAACTCCAGTGGTGCACAAACATACAGGCAGGCAAAGCCCCCCACACACGTAAAATAAATAAATGGCTTACTGTGCAAAAGAAAAACATGATCAATAAAGAATTATTAAGACCAGAGTCAGATGGTGGTGGCGCGCACTTTTAATCCCGGCACTTGGGAGGCAGAGGCAGGCGGATCTCTGTGAGTTCGAGACCAGCCTGGTCTACAAGAGCTAGTTCCAGGACAGGTTCCAAAACCACAGAGAAACCCTGTCTCGAAAAACCAAAAAAACAAAACAAAACAAAAAAAGTTATTAAGACCAAAAATATTTGAGTGACAGCGCTAAATTTCAAAAAGTACATCTATGTACATCTCATCTCTTTTTTTTTTTTTTTTTTTTTTTTTGGTTTTTCGAGACAGGGTTTCTCTGTAGCTTTGGAGCCTGTCCTGGAACTCCCTCTGTAGACCAGGCTGGCCTCGAACTCACAGAGATCCGCCTGCCTCTGCCTCCCGAGTGCTGGGATTAAAGGCGTGCGCCACCACCACCCGGCACATCTCATCTCTTATAGAGGAAACGGCATCAGGCCCACTTCAGAGTTCTCAAACAAAAACAAAAACAAAAAAAAACTTGAAGTCAGAAAATAAAGAAAGGCTTGAGAAAAAGTCTTTACTAAGCTGGAAGTCATTCATGTAAAGGCAATAGCATAAAATTCTTTCCTATGGGCTAGACAAGCAGTTCAGGGATAAAGCACTTGCCTAGCACCCCCCAAAGCCCTGGATTCAATACCCAGAACAGAAAGGGAGGGAAGGAAGAAAGGAGGGAGGAAGATTTTCTGATAGAGAAGCTGTGATATCGAAAGACTGCCAGTATTTACAACAGTGACACGGTAAATTGAAATTAAGTAACTATGGTAACTATATATTTATGAAACAGATTCTAATGTCAAATTTTAAAGTTTCAGTTGGCCGTGATGGTGAATACTTGTAATCTCAGCCCCAAGGAGCTAAAGCTAAAGGATTTGGTGTTCAAGGCCAACCTGGAATAAAAACCTGTCTAAAACAAAGGCCTTGCAAAATGAACAACAACAAAAAACATATTTTGGTTGTAGTGAATAAGACAAAATCTATCTTCCTTGAAAGTTTGTATAGAGCACTTGTTGCTTGCCTGATTTACTTCAATATTCAAATCTGATGCACGGTAAATACAACAATTAGCTCATAGATTTTCCACCAGGTGGTTCAACATACAAAAACATCCTTTAGAAGACTCACTTCTTATGAAAGGAAGTGGCAATGAGTGGTTTATTTTTTCATTCGTTTGTTTTGAGATAGGGTTTCTCTGTGTAGCCCTGACTATCCTGAAACTAGCTCTAATTGACCAGGCTGGCCTTGAACTCACAGAGATCTTGCCTTTCCTTCCAGAGTGCTGGGATTGAAGGCAAAAATGCCACCAATGCCCGCTGAGTGGTGTAATTTCTACTAAGGAGTTTACAACACAAATTTTGGACAGGCAGTAAAGGAAGAACTGTTCAGTAAACTCTAGTTAAGAGTTTTTACATTCCCAAATTGTCTGCTTTCCTTGCTGCTTCAGGCTGCTAACCTGACTATTTGGGTAAAAGAAAAACAATTAGATAACACTACATCATAAACATGGAATCACTTCACATACACTGTTCCCCAAAGTATTTTTATCATACAACTAGTGACATATCAGATAACTAATTTTACGAGTACACAAATGAACACTTCCATTTAGTTGCATTTTTATTTTAACTTGCACAGAAATCTGCAACTCACGTTACTCAGTTTATACTGCTAGAAACTAAGGAGTGTAAACTTGAAAAGAACAATCTAAAACTCTAAGAAAACGGCACTACAGGTGAAACCGGTAAAAGGCAACGATAGCAAAAGATTGTTTAAATTTATATAACAATATGCCCCCAAGGGCAAACCTATCTGATTATATCCTAAACCTCTCCAGCAAAGTGAATTACCTCCTGAGGGGGTGAGGTTGCCATCTCTGTCTTGCCCAGCCTACGGCCAACTTGCCGCGGGATAAAAAGCCCAGACAAGGAAACATAACTGGCCCGTGGCTGCGCCAATGGGGTTGCAGCGCGCGGGGCACAACCCCCGGGGTTAGAGCCACTGAGAGGAAAAAGGCTGGGACACAATAAGAGGGGACTGAGCACAACGAGGGGGACTAACTGCAATCAGTCTAAACGCCACCACCTGCCATTCCCCAATCCTGGCCGTGGGGGCAGCTTTCTCCACCCGCCTGTGCAGCGGGCGAGCCTGATTTCCCTCGGCCTGAGAACAGCGGGTTCACCGAGCCCAAGGGGAGCAACGTAAGCAGCGCGGAAGTCTGGAGCCAGCTTACTGCGCTGCACGCACCGCATGGGGGAAGAGAGGCTGGCAGGGATGGGGGATGCTCAGTGGCCACAGTGGGGACTGAGGTGAGAGCGCGACGGTTTTCCGGGGACGCGCGGAGGCTGGGAGGCGCGCTGCGTTGCGCGGGAATCAGAGCGGAATCGGGAACCGGTTCCCAGTGCCTTAGCGCTACGGCGAAAGAAGGGGAGGAGTATTTCTGGGTCCCCCGCACACCCCGTTGCGGTACACTCACCCGCGCCAAAGTCCTTCCGGAAGTCCAAGTTCGAAGATGGCGCCGCCTGTCGGGTCGCGGTTTTATGACGAAACCTGGAGCGGCTCTTCCTTGCCCCACCCCCGGCACAAGGTAAACGCAAGCTCGGTCGGGAGTGCGTTCCCTCCCGAGTTTTCTACTAAACTCTGTGTTCCATAATGCAGCGCGGCGCAGCGCTGAGCCCTCCGACGCCCGCGAGCTGGAGCCTGGCTTCCGCGGCCCTGGGACACTGCAGAGCCTTCTGGGAATTTCAGCAACCGGAAGGGGAGGTCGGCGCCTGCGCGGCACCGTGGCTTCCCCAGCGGCCTTGCTGAAAAGCTTTGAAGGTGAGGTTGTCGCGCTTTAGCTGTCGCCCAGCATTCCGAGCTGCCATTACTCAGACTGTGGCGAACAGAGCCAGACCACGCTGCTGCTTAACGGCAACCCCGAGCTTCGACGGACTAGGAGAGGATCTACTGATTTTCTACTGCTAGTGAATGAGCAGAGATAGGAAGAAAATAAGGAGGGCTTGGAAAGAGGCCAAGAAAAGGAAGCGGGGGGAACCTAGTCTGGGTGGGTACGCTGCGCTCCTAAAGGGCTCGTCAGCCCGACTGCCTGGCCTCCCGTCTCCGGAGGTAGCCTATGATGGAGGAAACAAGTGCAACAAGTTTTCTGAACCATTTAAAACCAGATAAGGGCTGGAGAGATGGCTCAGAGGTTAAGAGCACTGACTGCTCTTCCAGAGGTCCTGAGTTCAGTTCCCAGCAACCACATGATGGCTCACAACCATCTATAATGAGATCTGGCGCCCTCTTCTGGTGTGTGGGAAGCAGAATGTTGTACACATAATAATAAATGGGGGCTGGGGAGATGGCTCAGTGGTTAAGAGCTTTGCCTGTTCTTCCAAAGGTCCTGAGTTCAATTCCCGGCAACCACATGGTGGCTCACAACCATCTGTAATGAGGTCTGGTGCCCTCTTCTGACCTGCAGTCATACACACAGCCAGAATATTGTATACATAACAAATAAATAAATATTTAAAAAAAATAATAAATAATTAAAAAAAAAAACATAAATTTTCCAGGTCTGCCCATACCTGTGCGGACGAGGAGGGTGAAAAAAAAAATGAACAGGAAGGGGTGGAATAAGCCAGTCTTTTCTTTTCCAAATACTCATGTCCATTAATTCCCTTGATTAAACATTTAGGAAAAGTGTAGAAGTCGGGTATAATGGTGCACACCTATAATCGCAGCACTGGGGAGGTGGAGGCCAAAGATCAGCAGTTCAAGGTCATCCTGGACCAAGAAGTTGGAAGCAGCCTTGTCTCAGAAAAAAAAAATGAAAAATAAATGAGGGGAAACTGGGGTATGCTTGCTCCCCCTTGTAGTCCTAAGGTACTCAAAGCTGAAGCAGGAAGATCTCGAGTCCAGGACTTAAGGCCCTACTTGGGTAACCCTCACACTTAAAAGTATGGAGTTAGCCAAAACCTATCGGAGGAAAGAAAGGGGACACCCAGTTCTCTCCTGTCCCCTTATGCCCAGGGGCAGCATTTTGAATAGATGTCTTCTCCCCTCTTTTAGGTACTGGCTCCTCAACATTGTGTAGGGAGTTACAGATTTACTTCTGTAGTGAACACAATCTCTTAAACTCCTGCCTCTGGCTGGGTGGTGGTACGTGGCTATAATCCCTGAACTGGAAGGGAGACCAAGGCCAGCTTGGTCTACAGCCAGGGATGTGCAGAGAAACCCTGTCTTGAAAGAAAAACCCAAACAACAAAACAAAAATCTTCCTGCCTCTGATTAAGTTCCCTTTCATTTTGTCACAAAATTAATGGCTTTATTTTTGAAAAAAAGATGCTTTGTAGCTCAGAGTTCAAGACACAAAGGGCATCAAGGCTATTTTCAAACTTCGCTAACCCAGGGACAGTTAACCCCTTTCTCATTGTAGATTGTGTTTATGCTCAGATTCCATTCTTTCTCAATCTCATTCCTTTACCCTAAGTGCCCTGGAGCTAACCACGGACCTGCCTCAGCCTCCTAAATGCTCTAGTATAAGCACAAACCTCCATATCCAGTTTGTCTCAACAAAACAGACCAATGCTTTCTTATTTATGTGGAATAGCGTATGCACACATTCATGTCGATGCCTTTGGAGGCCAGAAGGGTATGTTAGGTCCCTGGTGCTGTAATTAACAGGTAGCTATGAGCCATTTAATACAGGTGCTGGAAATCAAACTCTGGTCCCCTTGAAGAACAGCAAGCACCCTTAACCACTGAGATAGCTCTCCAGCCCCTATCTGGCTACTTTTAACTGCGTATACTCATATATTCTTTTTTTTTTTTTTTTCGGTTTTTCGAGACAGGGTTTCTCTGTGGCTTTGGAGCCTGTCCTGGAACTAGCTCTTGTAGACCAGGCTGGTCTCGAACTCACAGAGATTCACCTGCCTCTGCCTCCCGAGTGCTGGGATTAAAGGCGTGCGCCACCACCGCCCGGCGTATACTCATATATTCTATATCTGTATGAAAACCTTCCTTATTCTACGTGCCTATTTGGCATGTAACTATATGTAGTGAATTACTGAGTGGGTAACTGTAGTTAACTATTTTGTTATTTACTGATTCTGCTGAGTATTTGTGTGGTTTCTGGTCTTTTGATGGTGTTGCATTGTTGCTATAATTTATGTCTAAGTTACTTAAGACATGCTACATGCTACTCTGTGGCTAGGATGAATGCCTCAAAGCTGAGTTGCTGGCTCAATGTTTAGGTAGGCACATTTGTAGTTTTCATTGAAAAAAATATTTTGTTGAGTGTTCTGTGTCTTGGTCTAATGTCTTTTTTGTTTAGTTGGTTGGTTTTGTTTGGGTTTGGTGCTTTTTTGTTTTGTTTCATTTTGGTTTTGGGACAAAGGTAGCCTTCGGTGTCTTGGAACTTACTCAGTAGGCCAAGCTGGCCTTGAACTAACAGATCTGCCTGCCTCTACCTCCCAAGTGCTGGGACTAAAGGTGTGTGCCACTACCGCCCAAGGTATGCGCCACCACCGCCCAGCTACGTCTTCAATTTCTTAATAGTTACCTTTCTGAGCATGAGGTTGACCTTGTTGATTTGCTTAAATTTGGTGACTGAGTGGTACATTCAAAAAGCCCACCAGCTTATACTGACCTAAAAGTTAAAAGACTCCACTCGTAGTCCAAAGCCTGTAGGCCTACCCCTGAGATGGCCAAGATAGGTTTAAGGGTAGCCTGGGTTACATGACAAGATCCTGTCTGGGAGAAAAAAAAAAAAACAGAAAACACAGGGACCAATTAAGTGCTTATATTGCCTTTCCAGTACTATTTAGAGTTTAGAAAAACAAACTGATGTGAGGTTCTTACTCCCCACCCACTTCCTTTTTGAGTAGGCTCTCTTGCTAAGTAACAGCCGGTGCTGTCCACAGATTCGTAACTCTGCTACCTCAGCCTTCCCTGGGCTGGAATACAGGCACATGTCTCCACACTCTTTAAAATGATTGTCATTGCTAAATATGGAATGTGTGAGAGTTAGAAAAAAGACACTTTTATATCCTGGTGAAATTACTATTCATTAGCATTTGGATAAAACTACTAAATAATAAATAATATTTATAAAAATATTTTAAAAAGCCAATTTTGAGTCAACCATGAACATTTGATTTTGGATTAGATAATCCTAAGGAAGCATCATTTAGTATGTGCGAACTGTATTTATTTATTTATTTACATTTATTTATTTATTTTTGTTTTGCTTTGTTTTGTTTTGTTGGTTTTTTGAGACAGGGTTTCTCTGTAGCTTTGGAGCCTGTCCTGGAACTCCCTTTGTAGACCAGGCTGGCCTCGATCTCACAGAGATCCGCCTGCCTCTGCCTCCTGAGTGCTGGGATTAAAGGCGTGCGCCACCACCGCCCGGCTTATTTTTGGTTTTTTGAGACAGGATTTCTTTTTTTTTTTCTTTTCTTTTCTTTTTTTTCTTTTCTTTTCTTTTTTTTTTTAATTTTCGAGACAGGATTTCTCCGTAGCTTTTGGTTCCTGTCCTGGAACTAGCTCTTGTAGACCAGGCTGGCCTCGAACTCACAGAGATTCGCCTGCCTCTGCCTCCTGAGTGCTGGGATTAAAGAGAGACAGGATTTCTCTGTGTAGCTTTGGAGCCTGTCCTGGAACTTGCTCTGTAGACCAGGCTGGCCTTGAACTCATAGGCCCGTCTCTGCCTCCTGAGTGCTGGCATTAAAGGCTTGCACCACTACTGCCTGGCATGAACTGTATTTTTTAGGAGACATGCTGAAGTCTGCAATAACAAAAATGATCAGTGTCTGGAATTTTCTTTACAATAACTTCAGCAAGGGAAAAAAAATGAGGACTGGGGAGATGAAGTTGTCATCTGACTGCCATCCCTGTGTACCCCTCCACAGTTCAATATAATAAAAACTAAAGTGTGGCATATTTTAGCCCTCAGGAAATGGCAATGGGAGGAGCTTGAGTTCAAGGCCAGCACCAGCTATACAGTTCACTGTTGTGAAACCTTGTGTCAAAGGAAACAAAAAATGGCAAGTTTTGATAATTGTTGCATCTAATGATAAGTATTCTCACACAGTTTACTCTCCCTTTGTCCTATGTAGAAATAAAAAACCTGGGTGGTGGTGGCAGCACACCCCGTTAGTCCCAGTGCTCTGGGAGACAGAAGAAGGTGGATTTCTGTGAGTTTGAGGCCAGCCTAGTCTACATAGTGAATTCCAGCAAGACCGCTGTCCTAAAAAACAAACAAACAAACAAACAAAAAACACTTTTACAGATGATTTCTATTCCAAGGTTCAGGATCTCTTGGCTCTCACTAAAGCCTCAGTCTACCTTTGTAGCTTTATCTGTGAACATCACCGAACTTTACTCTGCAACTGGCTAGTCCTGTTCTTTCTTTGTTTCTCTCTCTCTCTCTCTCTCTCTCTCTCTCTCTCTCTCTCTCTCTCTCTCTCTCTCTCCTTTCTTTCTTTCTTTCTTTCTTTCTTTCTTTCTTTCTTTCTTTCTTTCTTTCTTTCTTTCTTCGTTTTTTGTTTTTTGTTTTTTTGTTTTTCCGAGACAGGGCTTCTCTGTAGCTTTGGAGCCTGTCCTGGAACTAGCTCTTGTAGACCAGGCTGGCCTCGAACTCACAGAGATCCGCCTGCCTCTGCCTCCTGAATGCTGGGATTAAAGGCATCGCCACCACCTGGCAAGAACTGTTTTTTCACATGAAGCTATTTCCTCTGCTGATCTGCCTCCTGGTTCTTTTACTGAGAAAGGATTTTCCAAGGACTACATCATGTGTCCTCATTGAAGACAACTATGCTAGGTAGAGCCAGTCACATCGTTCAAGGTCTTATTTGTGTTGCCTTGAGCTCACAGTGAAGATAGCTCCTCTGCCTTCCTACGCTGTCCTTTAACCCGAAGGCCATGAAAGCAGAACCAGGCATTGTGACTCAGCCCACAATTCCCAGCACTTGGAAGGCGTGATTTAAGCCAACACCTTTTGTTATGGAATATTTTCAGATGTGTTACAATTGCTTATGCTGTGGAACATTTATTTTAATGATGCAAAGATGTGTTGCATTCTTTTATATTGTATTTGTGAAGCTGTGTTATTTTACCTGACTAAAACACCTGATTGGTCTAATAAAGAGCTGAATGGCCAATAGCAAGGCAGGAGAAAGGATTGGCAGAGCTGGCAATCAGAATAAAACAGGAAGAGAAATCTGGAATGAGGAGGATAAAGAAGCAAGAAAACTAGGAGAAGAGTGAAGAGACCTAACTTAACATTAGTGCAGTCATGATAGGCTGCAAACTAACAATACTGGAACTAGACGTCACCCTTATAGTAACCAGGAAAAGCCACAAACTGTACCCTGTGGGAGACCAATCAGAATTGAGACAAGTACTAAATGCTCTAGAACATTAAAGATAATTTACATAATCTGTATATAGATTGCCAATTTCCTTGCAACAAAACCAGTACCAATCCCTGTTTGACAAAACTTCTGTTACCTCACTTCTGCCCAATCAGAAGTTCAACTCCCATCTGAATCCAGAATTCCCCTGTCCCCCCATTCTTTACTCCTTAAAAACCCTACCATGGCTGAGCTCAGGGCTCTCTGATCCAGTCGCTGTGTCAGAAGGGACAGCCGGAGAGTCCAAGCTCGAGCTTGCAGTAAAGGCTCTTTGCTTTTGGAGACAAACTTGGACTCCTGGTGGTCTCTTAGGGGCTCATGATGTGGGCATAACAAGGATGCTAGGGCCAGCCACCCAGCTATGTAGCCAGACACAGAATAAGGAGGAAAATCAAATAGAGAAAGATAAAAGGCCAGGGTCAAAAGGTAGATAGGATAATTTAAGAAAAACTGACTAGAAACAAGCCAAGCTAAGGCTGGGCATTTATAAGTAATAATAAGATTCCGTGTAGATTTATTTGGGAGCTGGATGGTGAGCCCCCCCAGAAAAACCAAAAAGAAAAAAAAACAACCACAATCTTTTTTAAAATTATTTTTATGTGTATGTGCTTATGCCTATGTGAGTTTATTTGCCCATGTTACATGTTCAGATGCCTGTGGAGTTCTAAGGGCATCAGATTCCCTGAAACTGGACGTAGATAGTTATGAGCCACATTCCTGGTATCAGAGCCAACCAACAGTGTCTCAGAAAGTTAAGTGGTGTCACTTAAGTCATTTCTTTAGGCCCGGTAATTTCATATCTGCCTTATGGGTCAAGGTACCCATATATTGCTTTGTATCAGGAAGCAAACAATGATTTATAACTATTTTATTTTGTAGCTAGCGTCTAATTATGTAGCCCAGACTGGTCTCAGACTCAGAAATCTGTCTCTGCTACCTGATTGATGGGATTTAAGGTGTGTCACTTCAGGCACAAGGTTGTTCTTGTCCACAGCCCTAGGCTTCATAAAACCCTGACCAAAACAAAACAAAAACTTATAGATTTGGATTCAGACTGCTTGTGACCACATGAACAACTGTGTTAAATGAGTTTTTTGTGCCTCAGCTGGGTGGTCTTGGCTGAGTAACCTAACCTCTCGGTGACTCCCTTTCCTCACCTTTAAGAGTCAGAAAGATGTGTTTAGATACAGGCTTTCTCTGTGTAGCCCTGGCTGTCCTGGAACTCACTCTGTAGACCAGGCTGGCTTCGGATTCACAGAGGTTAGTCTTCCCCTGCCTCTCCAATGCTGGGTAAATGTAGCTCAGGCTGGCCTTGAACTTGTGATCCTCCTGCCTTCACCTCCTTCAGCAAATCCTACCAGTGTTAGCCATCAAAACCGGCCTTTTAAAAAATTTTTGTTTTTACTTTATTTTTGGTTTCGCGAGACAGAGTTTCTTTGTAACAGTCCTGACTGTACTCACTGAGATCCACCTACCTCTGCCTCCCAAGTGCTGGGATTAAAGGTGTGTGTCACCATTGCCTATAACAAATAATTTTTTTGTTTAAAAAAATAGTTTTTTTAAAAATTATTTAAGGGGCCGGGCGGTGGTGGCGCAGGCCTTTAATCCCAGCACTTGGGAGGCAGAGGCAGGCGGATCTCTGTGAGTTCGAGACCAGCCTGGTCTACAGAGCTAGTTCCAGGACAGGCTCCAAAGCCACAGAGAAACCCTGTCTCGAAAAACCAAAAAAAAAAAAAAAAAAAAAAAAAAAAAAAAAAAAATTATTATTTAAGGGGCTGGAGAGATGGCTCAGCAGTTAAGAGCACTGGCTGCCCTTCCAGAAGTCCTGTGTTCAATTCCCAGCAACCACATGGTGGCTCACAACCATCTATAATAAGATCTGGTGCCCTCTTCTGGCATGTGGGCATACATGGAGGCAGAATGCTGTATACAAAATAAATAAATAAATCTTTTTAAAAAATTATAAATATATTTAGGTTTTTATTTTTGAGGTTTAGTTTCTTTACGTAGTCCTGGAATTTTGCTGACCTCAAGCTCTTCTTGCATTTGCCTCCTGAATGCTGGGATTAAAGACGTGTGCTACCATGTCCAGCTGTTATTTTATGTGTGTTCCCATTGTCTGTGTATGGGCACCATATGCACACCTGAGGTCAGAAGAGGGTATTGGATATTCTGGAACTGGAGGTACAGATAGATAAGAGCCACCCTATGGATGCTGAGTTGAACACAGGTCCTCTGGAAATTAGTCAGTGAGCTACTTCTGTAGCCCTAGTAGTTGTTTTTGAAACAAGGTTTCATTTTCTAACACTAGCTAGCCTGGAACTCATGATGTAGACCAGGCTGGCCTTTGGTTTTACAGAGACTGGCCACCCCATCCGGGATTAAGGAAAGCTCTGCCAGTGCCACCATGCCTGGCCCGTGAATACATTTGATGCCTACACAAACCATCATGCTCCCAGCACCGGCCTGGAGCTCACCACCTGAGAAGGGTTTCCACAGAAGAGCTTCACAGTAGGTGATGAGGGGTTGCAGGGTGTGGGTTCCTGACCCCAGAGGTAGAGATGCTCAAAGAAATACAAAGGCAGTAGAGTTATGGCAATCGGGTAAGTTTTTATTGACCCTTGCTCCCTTTCACTGGTCACTGCTCTTGACTCGAAGGACAACAGGCACAGAGCTACAAGGGATCATGCCCAATTCTGTGATCACCAGATCCACAAGCTCAGGAGGAGTCACGTCATAGACCAGATTCAATAACCGGAGCGATGGATGGTTCTGCCAGTTCGCCAAGACCACCTGTTCTCCTCGCTTACACTGCAGATCATCAGGGTCATCTGCAATGAAGAAGTGGCACGGTTTAACTTCCCCTCCCCCTCAAAGGCTTCTCCAGTCCCTGAAAACCTCAGTTCTACTCTACTCACCTAGCTCGTTAGAGACAAAGGCATCAGTCTGCACACGTTCACAGAACTTGTATGTTTCACAGCAGACCAGTACTGGAACATTATGTGCTCGAGCTACGAGGGCCAACTGTGCTGTCCCTACCCGAGACATCACAGATCCATTGGCCAGGAGTGCGTGAGCTCCCAATAGCACCTTGGAAACCTGTTTGTTTTAGACAATGAGGAAAGGGAAGAAAAAATGTCATGTTCTATCAGTATATAACAAGGTCCCCTGCTACTGTGCACAACAGCGCACTAAGCAACAAACCATGTTGGCTGCTCTTGGAGAACACCCTGCCATCTTGTATCATCCCAGAACAGGGAAACTGCCCTGTTCCTTTTAGTGGCTACTACATTAATAGGATTTCTTCCAATAACTAGACTGTGCTATTGCATGGAGCAGTTGAATTTTTCTTTTATCTATCTATCTATCATCTATCTATCTACTTATTATTTATGCAGTGTTTTGCCTGCACACCAGAAGAGGACATCAGATCTCATTACAGATGGTTGTGAGCCACGATGTGGTTGCTGGGAACTGAACTCAGGATCTCTGGAAGCATAGTTAGTACTCTTAACCTCTGGGCCATCTCTTCAGCCCCCTCCCCCCTACTTTTTTTTGGTTTTTCAAGGCAGGGTTTCTCTGTGTAGTCCTGGCTGTTCTGGAACTCTGTAGACCAGGCTGGTCTTGAACTCAGATCTACCTGCCTCTGCCTCCCAAGTGCTGAGATTACCAGGTTATATAGGGCAACTAGTTGCTTTTTTCTATTAAGGATAAAAGATGTTGGGTTTGGTGGTTTATACCTTCAATCCCAGTACTTGGGAGGCAAAGGCAAGCAGATCTCTGAGTCCAGACCAGCCAGGACTACATAATGAGACCCTGTCTCCAAAATAAACAGATAGGTTACATGAGAAACCCTGTCTCAAGAAAACAATAATTATAATACTAATATAACAAGGTCATAATAATAAAAAGGCAAAGGCCATGAGATGGCTCAATGGGGGAAGTCGTTGCCGAACCTGACTATCGGAGTTCTATCCTCAGGATGTAAATGGTGGAAAGAAAACTGACTCTTCCAAAAGGTGTTCTCTGATCCACATGGAGCCAGAGCATTCTGCCTTTGTCAACCCCCACCCCTCACATCCTCCACTCCCCTACTACTTCACAATGAATAAATAAATGTAAAAAAAAAAAAAGAATAAAAGATTATGCCTGTATTACCTCACCCTTTCCCTTCATCCTCAAGGTTCCTTTTTTTGTGAGAACCCTCACCTCTGGGAGCACATAGGAGGCTGCAGGAATCAGCAGGTAGGAAGTTGGGACCCCGGCACGGACAAGAGAACGGAGCATGTGCCTTCCCTCAAGTCGGGGCCGGCTGTCCACCACCACCACTCGAAACTGCTTACCCTCAACCCATGCTTCCTGAAGAATCCGTGACACTAGAGAGGAGCTAGATATGGAGGAGAAAAGTGTGACTAACTGGTGGCCAGCCTGTTTGCAAAGGCAAGGGGCAGGCATTTCTCTGACCACAGGTGTTGACCATACCATCCATATACCAGGATCACGTCCCCATTACTGATCTTCTTAGAAGCAAATCGTGAAATTGCCTGAGCTGCAAGCACGATCTTCTCTTGCATATACCGATCGATGGCTTCTCTAAGTTCTGACTTGGCCTAAGTGTCAAGAGAGCATGGTGGCACACACCTTTGATCCCAGCGCTCAGGAAGCAAGAGGATCCCTGAGTCTGAGCCAACTTGGTCTATATAGCAAGATCCAGGACACAATTGAGACTAGATAGACTATCTCAAAGCAAAAATCATGCCATATGCTTGAATAAATACATAACAATGGGCCTGAACTGGGCCCCAATATGCCAAGAGCGCAAGTCACTTCCCTAGGCAGTGACTAGGGTCATATGGCATGCCAACACATGTCTTTTGAGAGTTTGGAATGTGCTGTTTATCCTAACCACAGGCACATGCCTTTCCCGTCCCCAGAACCCTTCATCACCTCCTCTTCCCGCTTGGAGCTGCTCATGCCAGTGATTTCCTTGTTAAGGAACTTGATGGTGTTGCACATGCTTGCCGACAGGGGGCGGCACTGGGCCAGGAAGCTGCAACAACAATACTTCAAGTTTGTGCAACTGATTAGGACTTAAAGAGAACAGCAGGATGAAGATAATGATGGACATAAATAAAGGCCCTGTACGGCTGTGCTCACCTGATGTAGGGTTTTAGTTTATTTATAAGATCCCTGGAGAGTTCCTCACTGGGAGGTGTTGTGTAATCCTGAATCACCTAAAGAATACACACTCAGATCAGCAAAATGCCCCCTAACGAAGGTCTCTGAAATGGGGCAGAGGCAAGCTTCATTAGAAAAGTGTTCAGTGTGTGAGTTGTTACTTCTTTGCCCCAGAGATGACTTTGGGGAGACATGCTGGGTAGTCCTACAGAGTCAGGTAGAGACAGAGAACAGGACATACCTGCTGCAAGGTGTGGAGGAGTGCGATGCACCGGGCATTGGAGCCACTGATGAGACCCTGGGAGTACTGCAGACCAAGTCGCACCATGGCTGGGTGGATCACAGAGGATGGGATGCTGATGGGATGGTGGTGTCACATGCTTTTTAAGGGAACTTGAGTACCTCTTGCCCCATGCCCCTGATGAGAAGGAACCCTCTTCACTAGTACAGACTCCCCGATTCCTGTAGATTCACCCTGAGTTGTACCCCCCACCCCACACGTCATCTCTAATTTCCAGCTACTTTTAACACTGGGTTCCTCAACCCCCTAGACTTAGAACAATTTCCCTAAGATCCTACCTCATGTACTGGGTCAAGGAGTTTTGTCTGCTGTACTGGGGTAGGTGGGAGAAGAGACTGACTTTGGATCCATAATCCTTTCGTGTAGGAACCTTGACAAAACCAAAGGAATGTGACCAATAATTCAGAGTTCAAAACTTCCGGGACAGAGCTGGAAAGAAAGTAAACTCACTTCTTTGACCCCACTGCTCAGGGTGTTTCCAGACCTTTACTTTGCTAGGGCACTTCGGCACCCCCTACCTGTTGTCGCTCTGGCTTTCTAATAAGCCTCCTCAGAGGTGAGGGGTCGTCGACCTGGGTGGGCTCCGGGAGGCGCTTCACACCTGGAAGTTAATGGGATTTTGTTTTTGTTTTATTTTATTTTTGGTTTTTAGAGACGGAGTTTCTCTGTGTAACAGTCCTGACTGTCCTGGAACTCACTCTGTAGACTAGGCTGGGCTTGAACTGAGATCCGCCTTCCCCAGGCTCCCAAGTGCTGGAGTTAAAGGTGTGAGCCACCACTGCTTGGCCTTGACATGTGTTTTTAGTGCATATGGGACAGCAGGAAATTAATAAGTTGGGAAGATGGAGCAGGAAGAGTCAACAGAAAAAGTTCAAACTCTGTCTCCTAAGGTAAGAACGGGAGTCCATGCTGGCACAAGAAGTTGGAGAAATTGGAGTTTTAACAAGAAAAGAAGATACCTGCGGAGGCTTCTCCAGCTGTACTGGGGCAGGCCTGAGGAGGGGGCCCTTCTTGTTCCCCTTTCCTTGCCTGTTTCAGGGCCCGCTCTGCCTCCTGCTTGGCTCTCCTTTCAGCACGAAGTTCGGCCTTACTCCGGCCAGCTGGAACTTTCTCCCCAGCAGTGCCTCCCGACTGACTACCGGGTCCTGGGAGTTCTCTGGTTGGGTCTACTAAAGACAGGAAGAAGTCCAAGCCTAAGGATGGTCTCTGTCCCAACCAATGTTCTCCCCATCCCCCCCCCCTTTTGTCACTTTATATATCACTGGCTGGCCTGGAATTCACTGTGTAGACTAGGCTGGCCCCATTTGTCTCTGCCTCCCACATAATCTCTTCTGTACTTGCTCAGATCAACTTTGTTCTGTCTTCCCCACCAAATCCCTCAACCAGCGTCCTACCCCAACTCTTTAAAGAGTCGCCGCACCTTGCCGCTGAGCTGCAGATACGGTAGAGCCAGCGTTTTGGTCTGCCCCCTTTTCCTCCTTCCGCTTCTTCTTCTGCTGTTTCTTTTCTTTTCGAAGCTGAAGCTTCTCTTCTTGGGTCATCTCCCGCCCCGCTGCCTGAGACATAGACACAGTAACTGCTCTTCCCCAGGCAATGCCAAAGGTGTATCAACACTACTGGACACGTACTAGATTCCCACAAGGTTAAGTCCCTAATCCTCTCTGACTTCTGTTACAAGTCTAAATCTCATACGGAGAGAAACTTCTTCAGAGCCATAGTTACATACTGTTAAATTCTGTAAAAATCTGGTTCTACTGAGAAATGAACTGAAAAGGGACGGGAGACGGGGCTGAACGGTGACACAGCTTTCTATGCAGCGCTTGACAGCCGACTTGGGAGGTCTCCCTCACTTACCCCTGGCCGAGGAGAAAGTTCTGTTTTCATCTCGGATCTGGACTCTGCATCAGAAAACAGGGCACAAAGTGAGCCAGAGAGGCTCCGGGAGGGCTTGGGGAGACTTGTCGGCGCAGTAGGCTGCTGGGTTGGCATGACCACAGCTCGGGGGCCCGGCGCCAGGCGCTCCGGGTTCCGCGTGGGGACGCACTGCGCGGCAGGATCAAAGGACGGGCGGGGGAGGAAAAGGGTCAGTCACCCTTCTGGGAACAGCCGGCAAGCAGCACCGCGCTGCGCCCTAGATCATTTAAACCAGTCCAGCGATGAGCAGAAACTGGGAGGCAAGGCCCAAAGGCGCTCGGGGCTCCGCACCAGCGACCCGACGCTCATCTGCCCCTGTACCAGTTGGTGCATCCAGCCTTTCACTTACCTTCGCGAACGGCCACCGCCACCGCAGCCATGACTGTCGGTCCTAGGCTCCTCCCGCCGAGGTCACTCAAACTACAGCGCCACCTGGGTTACAGGCTCCTCTGCCGCCTCCGGCGGAGTTAATCCCCAGAGGACTACAACTTCCGGCGTGCACTGGGTCCCGCCCCGGACTACGGGTCGTGGTGAGGACCATAGGACTTTGGGCTGCCAATTAGGATAGTCTTTGGTCCTCGACTACAGCTCCCAGCATGCCGAGGTTGCTGCTCGCAGAGCCTACGTCCTACAGCCTTCCCACCTCGGAGTTCAGGCCCCCCCAAAATGGCGAGCTGGGCTGCGGAGACGCGCTGAGTGGCGGAGGCGAGCGAACAGAGCCGCTACGGCCCTGGTAGTCCGGAGCTCTGCCTTAGGGAACATGCACTTTTCCATTCCTGAAACCGAGTCCCGCAGCGGGGACAGCGGCGGCTCCGCCTACGTGGTGAGGAGCTGCTAGAGCTGGGCCGGGGCGGGGATAACGGGCCGGAGCCCTCGGAGCGGCCTCCAGCCTTCGAATCTCTCTGGGAGCCATCTCACGTCTCAGCTTCGTACAGAAGTCATCCCAAGCTCCAATAGGTTCTTTGGGCGATTCCTTTCCCCGGCCAGGCCGCGACTGGTGGTGGGCATTACTGTCATCTCCGGGAGGCTGCCGCACAAGCGCCCGAATTTCCCCTGCACTGGGCCTTCTGCTTGGAACCTGTCCCGGGGGGGTGGGGGGGGGAAACAGGCCAAGTCCTGGGAAGTTTCGGCACGTTGCGCAGACGGCCAGGCTTCTGGGGGCAAGAGGTGATTCGGACTTCGACCCTGAGCTGTTTGCCTGCTTTTGTGTCCTCAGGCCTATAACATTCATGTGAATGGAGTCCTGCACTGTCGGGTGCGCTACAGCCAGCTCCTGGGGCTGCACGAGCAGGTGGGAGGAGAGCCCCTATCTAGATGCAGCTTCAAGCCCTTCCATACTCATGGACATTAGTCCCCTTTCACTGCATTCACCTTTAACCCCTGCCACAGTGGAAGGTGTGTTTTGTTAGCATGACATTCCGGGGACCTCCCTAAGCAACTTGTCCCACAGTACCTGCTCCTCCCTATAATCACGCCCACCTTCCTTTTCTGAACTGCTTTTTCATCCTTTGCCCCTGCATGGGAAAAAAAACAAAAACAAAAACGAAGCCAATTAGCCCAAGCACGTTCCTTCTGTCACTCCAACCTAGAACTTTGAAATTTGTTTCCCTCCTTACTGCAAACCGTTGACTGTTTCTTTCGCTTGTTCTTGGCTTCTTTCATGTGTAACTGTTCGGATAGTCTTGTATCTGTGATACAATGTTTCCATTCCTCACGATACTCTGTAGACAGCCCTCGTTCTACTGACAGCTAGTTGTCAGTCCTGAGCAAGTTATCTAATTTCTCCAAATGAAAACTAGGTAATTAGCAAAGTCCCTTCCTCACTGTGTGAGTATACTGTGACTTTATTATTTGTGCGCATGGATGTTCCCTGTAAATGCTGTCTACTTCCTGTGAGGGTTCAGTGAACAGTCTTGTTGGATACATCAAAGGGGCTCCTGGACCATGAAAACCCACCCTACAGTGTGGAGGTGCTTATACATATTAATATATCTAAGAATTTATACCCAGGATCCTTGAGATCCTGACTCTTCCAAAGTCATCTTTCCTCAGATGACCACTTGGAGAGGGGAACTCAGGACTTGGCAAGTCTCAATTGCCACTTATCCGCTTACATGAAGAATTTTCTCTCCCTCTCTCTCTCTACATAGCTTCGGAAGGAGTATGGGGCCAATGTGCTTCCTGCGTTCCCCCCAAAGAAGCTTTTCTCTCTGACGCCTGCAGAGGTAGAGCAGAGGCGAGAGCAGTTAGAGAAATACATGCAAGCTGGTGAGTGGATGGATGAGCTCGAGGACCCTGGGAAGAGAGTAGGGCAGGTGGCTCTGTCATAGTTAGAAAGCCTCCTGTCTGATGTTCCCTAATTAGTAAAGTGCCCTCACGGATTTGAAACTCCAGACTAGTAAAGCAACCTGGAATTACGAGTAGAACACTAGCTGTTTTTTAAAGACAGGGTTTCTCTGTGTAGCTTTGGCTGTCCTCAAACTCAGAGACATCTGCCTGCCTCTGTTTCCCAAGTGCTGGTATTACAGGCATGTGCCACCACCGCCTGGCTGTAACACTAGTTTTAGGAGTAATTTAGATGGGCGGGGAGAACTTTGTATCAGATATGCTTTAGGTTAACATCATTGTTATTTCCCTAGTTCTGTAGACTGGACTCAACTAGATGGCAGCCAAGGGTGGGACAGGTGAAGAATTTATACAAACTGTGTGTGAGGTGAGGCCAGCTGGGGGATGTGGCAGGCCACCATCAGCCCAGGAAATGGGGTTGGGATACTTAACGAAGAAGAGGACTTCGGGAAGCCAAGAGTGAGTCCTAAGTTACTATGATATCATTCTCTTGACCCCACAGTTCGGCAAGACCCATTGCTTGGGAGCAGTGAGACCTTTAATAGTTTTCTACGTCGGGCCCAACAGGTAACCCCTATTTAAGAGAAAGACCTGATGGGGGACCATGTCATTTTAATTACACAGTTATTATCTGGCATTTAAAAGAAGGGTTTTGTTTTTTTGTGTTTTTTTTTGGAACAAAGCTGTTGCACCACTGAAATTCAGAAGTCCAGTCTGAGTTTAAGAACCATACCAGCGGGGTTAGGAAGTTAGGGTGCATCTAAGCAGGACCCTAGGCCTACACTAATAAGGTAGTGCCTCCCGTCCTTGTCTGTCCATGCAGGAGACACAGCAAGTCCCCACAGAGGAGGTTTCCTTGGAAGTGCTGCTCAGCAATGGACAGAAAGTTCTGGTCAATGTGTTAACGTCTGACCAGACTGAAGATGTCCTGGAGGTGAGATGCAGGTTTAGTGCAGCCCCTCTGCCCACTGAGCACCAAGTCCTACACTGGAACTAGCCGGTTGGATAAGCTGTACTTCCTGTTCCCAGGCTGTGGCTGCAAAGCTGGATCTTCCGGATGACTTGATCGGGTATTTTAGTCTCTTCCTTGTTCGAGAAAAAGAGGATGGAGCCTTTTCTTGTGAGTGTCTCTGGCCCTTGCCGCCTGAGCGCTGCTTCTGGCAGTGAGTTCCGTCTGCCTCTTGTCAGAGGGAACATTTCCTCCAAGCACTTCCATTGGTTTCCCTTCCTCTTTAGTCTGACCACACTTTTCTTTTTTAATCCACAGTTGTACGGAAGCTGCAGGAGTTTGAGCTGCCTTATGTATCTGTCACCAGTCTTCGGAGTCACGAGTACAAGATTGTGCTAAGAAAGAGGTCAGGGCCCAGGCCTGGGTTGGATTGCTGGCCACATGCTGAGGGGGCTTTATCTGGCCAAGGGAGCAATGCTGGATGTTTTACCCACACCTCCCACCCTCCTTCCAGTGTACTACAATTAATTAGCCCATAGTTGAAATTACTTCTGTTTGCCCATTTCCATCCTACCTTTGCCTTACCCCCTTACCCCTTACTCCTTTCCACCCCTTGGCCTCACAGTTACTGGGACTCTGCCTATGACGACGATGTCATGGAGAACCGGGTTGGCCTGAACCTGCTTTATGCTCAGGTGAGCTTAGAGCTACGTCAGAACCCTTGCCCTGAAATGACTATGGTACTCCATTTTCCCAAGAAAACTCCTTCCATGTCTCTGGTCCCCATTCATGGAGAAGTTCGTAGAACATGATCGGAGCTCCTAGCACACTCTGCCTCTCTGAACTGATAAAAATCAGGGTCTCACACAGGTGCTTCTCAACTTATTTTGATTACTGCATTGAAGCCCCAGCCTAATTGATTGTCTCCGCTGTATGTAGACGGTGTCCGATATTGAGCATGGGTGGATCCTGGTCACCAAAGAGCAGCACCGGCAGCTCAAATCTCTGCAAGACAAAGTCTCCAAGAAGGAGGTGAGCTTTTTGCTGTCTCCCCTGAACAGCCAAGTCTGCGCTACCCCCTCGTGACTAAGCACACTTGGTGACCGTCTTTCAGTTCCTACGACTGGCCCAAACCCTGCGGCACTATGGCTACCTGCGCTTTGATGCCTGTGTGGCTGACTTTCCAGAGAAGGACTGCCCTGTGGTGGTCAGCGCAGGCAACAGTGAGCTCAGTCTCCAGCTGCGACTGCCTGGCCAGCAACTCCGTGAAGGCTCTTTCCGGGTTACCCGCATGCGATGCTGGCGGGTCACCTCCTCTGTAAGTCGAGTTTTGTTTCTGTTTTTGAGACAACTTCTAGTCATGTCCGTTACTGACCTGGAACTATGTAGCCCAGTTATCCTTGAACTCATGATCCTCCTGCCTCAGCTTTTCAAGGCTTAGGATCAGCACACCTGACTTTCTTCTGTGACTTGGGATGAGAGGGAAGGCCTTCTGAGATGGGACCTGGCAAGCCTTGCGATCCCAGGCTGCAGAGGTCCACAACTTGACCACAATGAAATCAGCCCGAGTCCTATTCCTCTTTTAGGTACCACTCCCCAGTGGAAGCACGAGCAGTCCTAGCCGGGGTCGGGGTGAGGTGCGCCTGGAACTGGCTTTCGAATACCTCATGAGCAAGGACCGGCTACAGTGGGTCACCATCACCAGCCCACAGGTGTGAGCCCATAGGTCCCTAAATCTAGGCTTCCAGGACTCCATGTGAATGGGAACCCTTGTTAGGAGATCTGGCTAGGGATAGTATCTCTAATCAGGCTGAGCTTCTTCCCCTCAGGCTATTATGATGAGCATCTGCCTGCAGTCCATGGTGGACGAGCTGATGGTGAAGAAGTCCGGGGGCAGTATCAGGAAGGTAAATGGCACCAGAGGCCAAGCAGCTGTGTGGCCGTGCTCTCCTGTTGTGTTCTGGGAATGATGTTTCTCTTGGGAGGAAGGGGAAGAGACTGGGCTCTGAGGAGGTTTCTGCCCTTTAGCAACATTTTGGATCTGTCCTTAGATGCTGCGTCGGCGAGTGGGGGGTACCCTGAAACGTTCAGACAGCCAGCAAGCAGTGAAGTCTCCACCGTTGCTCGTAAGTTAATGTCCATCAGTGCCTTGGCTCTTAGCCCTGCCTTCCCATCCCTGTTCCTAAATCTAACTGATCTGCCTCCTTTTCCCAGGAGTCACCAGACGCCAGCCGGGAATCCATGGTCAAACTCTCAGTGAGTTACTGGGTTGGTGAGGTTGACTGCAAGGGGTGGCACACAGGCTGCTGCCCTCTGACTTTCCTCCCACCTCTGTTACAGAGTAAGCTGAGTGCCGTGAGCTTGCGGGGAATTGGCAGTCCCAGCACAGATGCCAGTGCCAGTGCCGTCCATGGCAATTTCGCCTTCGAGGGCATTGGAGATGAGGATCTGTAATCTCAGCTGCCTGGATGTCTGCCCTCTACCCCAGAGGAAATTTACACAAACTTGCCCTGTGCCTATGCTCCCAAGTTAGGGGAGTCTTTTCCTACTCCCTTCCTACTTTTTTTTTTTTTTCCTTTTGGCCAGGGGCCTCCTAACCTACCTTCCTTTTCCTGGGCTGGCTACACAAAAGATCACTCTTTTTCAGAGCTGGCTCTTTATGCCAAATTAGCATTTAGTATTTTGCACAAAGTCCAAGGGACCAGGACTGCTTGCCTTGGGGAGAAGCTAGTGCTCCCCATGGGCTGTCTCTGGCTTTTTAGGGCCAGGCCATGGGCAAAGGGTGGGCAGAGGTCTGTGAATGGTCTGACCAACTCCCCATCATTAAACTCAGCCTGACTGCTGCCTACCTCTGGTTCCCTCACTAAGGGTAAGGCCTGTGTGCCATTGCCAATTCAGCATAGACATGGCTTTGTTAGTGTTTCCTTTATTATAAAGCACTGAAATAAGTTAAAACAGGTGAGAGGCTGGGCAGTCCCCAACCAGTTCATCCATGGCCCCTGGGAACAGTGACGGTGAATCCAAGGTCCTAATCACTGAGCTCATTAAATTAAGTACATGAGCCAAGACCAGGCCCCCTGGTCCATATGGCCCCTGCCCATTTGATTGCGGCTAGTCCATATAGCGCCTAGGTTAGTCTGTGTGGAGCCCCTGGCCAGCGGGGGAAGAAGGGGAAGGTGGTTTCTAGTCCATTTGTATAAAATGCAGGAGAGTCAGGGCTAATTCCTAGGACCCCAGGTAAAAACCTAGTTCAAGGTGAGTCTGTATGGAGAGCCCTGCTACCAGTAGCACCCAGGGCTGCCGGCCCCCGAGTGCTCATAACAGAGGGTGGGCTATGAGGTGGGGCCCAGCCCTCGGGGGCAGAGAGACCAGGTCCTCCTGCCCCACCATGGCCATGCACTTTCTGATGGCGCTTGTAGTTGTCCCAGTGGCCTGTGGTGTAGGCGCAGGTGGCACAGCGGAAGGGCTTCTCGCCCGTATGGCGCAGCATATGACGTTTGAGGTTCATACTCTGGTTGCAGCTGTAGTTGCAGAGGCTACACCGAAAAGGTTTGTCACCAGAGTGGATGCGACCATGACGCTTGAGGTTGGCCAGGTTTCCACAGGCGTATGGACAGAGGGGGCACTTGTAGGGCTTCTCTCCTGTGTGGACACGCTGGTGCCGTTTCAGGTTATCCAGATGAGCAGAGGCATAGGGACAGCGGGCACAGCGGAAGGGTTTCTCACCACTGTGAGTCTTCATGTGCCGAGCCAGGTGGTTGGGATAGTGAGTGGCAAAGGGGCAGAGACTACAGGCAAAGCCTTTGTCACTGGGGCCCTGGGGTCCCCCACTGGCACCCCCTCCAGCCTCTCCTCGCACGCAACGCCCACACATGGCAGTTCCCAACCTGCTGCCCTCACCCTCCTCCAGTTCTTGTCCACAACCCCGGCAGGTCCAAGGGAATAGCAGCTCTGGCAGTGGTTCTGATCCAGTTCCACACAAACCCTCCCCTTCACCCCGAAGCTGCCCACAGTCTGGCAGGTAGCTGGTACCACCTGGTGGCACATGGAGGCTCAAATCTGGGAGGAGCAGAGCATCTGTGGGAACAATGAGACATGGGCTATGAATCCAAGTATCCCTCTTACTACCCACCCACGTCCCACGCCCCAGGATCTCTGCTGGTCTGCTTACCTTCCGATCGCCGGGGCATTGTCCCCTCCTGCTCTGTGGGACTGGGGGGCCGAGTTGGTCGTGGAGCACAGCATCGGAAGCCACAGGTCGGGCAGGGAGGAGTGGGAGGCCCCGCGTGGGTGCGCTGATGCCGCCTCAGGTTGCCCAGGCTGCTGCAGGCAAAGGGGCAGTGGGGACAGCGGTAGGGCTTCTCGCCAGTATGGGTGCGGGTATGTCGTGTCAGGTTGACGAGCTGGGCTGAGGCGTAGGGGCAGCGGCCACAGCGGAACGGCTTCTCCCCGCTGTGTGTCTGCATGTGCCGCTTCAGGTGGCTCGAGTAGTGGGACACGAAGGCGCAGAGGCGGCATGAGTACAGAAGCCGTGGGGGCAGCGGGGGCCCCCCACCCGGCCCTCCTGCCCCACAACACGGCCCCTCACCTGTCGGCCCCCCACACAGCTGGCAGGCTGGGCCTGGCCTCTCACCCCTGGCTTCCCCTGGACCCCTGGCTGGTTCCTCAACTTCACTCTCCGCACTTAGTGCCCGGCCGCCCCCAGACTCGTCGTCACTCAGCCCATAGGGAAGTCCAGGTCTGGCCCCCTGAGAGTCTCCTGGTGAGACAGAAATAAGGGGGAGAAAAAAAAAAAAAAAACACGGTTTGGAAGTCTAAGTTCCAAATTGTCATTTCTCCCTTATGGCCGCACTTAGCAGCCCCACCCTTCATTTTATAAAAACAAAACCTTTTAGATCTCTCCCAGGAATCTGTTTCCCTATAGAGACCCCAGAACACTCCATCTATCTACCTCTTTGAGCCTAATTACTGACAATAAGGTTGACCCCCACACACCGTTTCTGCTAAATAGAAAAGATCAAGGACTTGAAGAAGGGGTACAGGCTGATGTAAAACAGCATTAATTCTTGAGATAAAGTAAAAATTCAAAAGTCCCTGAGACCCT
Source organism: Chionomys nivalis (assembly GCF_950005125.1). NCBI lineage: Eukaryota > Metazoa > Chordata > Mammalia > Rodentia > Cricetidae > Chionomys > Chionomys nivalis. Next base: position 136,006,012 of record NC_080086.1, on the reverse strand, counting down.
TTTAGTAAGCACCGGCTGACAATAACATGAAACCCATCTCAAGGCGGTACAATTTGGAGCAAGTGGAAACAATGTAATGCAAATTACGTTGTTTTTCTAGACAGGGTTTCTCTGTAGCTTTGGAGCCTGTCCTGGAACTAGCTCTTGTAGACCAGGTTGGCCTCGAACAGAGATTCGCCTGTCTCTGCCTTCTGAGTGCTGGGATTAAAGGCGTGCACCACTGCTGCCTGGCGAGCAGATTCTTTTATATGGGGGTTCGTTCACTCCCCGTCTTAAAAATATTTGGGGAAGAAGAGACTTAAAGAGTGGAAACGGAAACCTCTCAGTCCAAAGGATCTGCCGCTACAGGTCAAAGACTAGCTTATTTACAGAAGTCCCTTCCATGCACCTCCTGAGGCGTACATACAAGGAATGGGGTAAGGGGCAAGGTTAAGGGGCAAGTTAAGGGCACTAACTCTCACCATGGTCACTCATCTTTGTATTCATGACACTCAGCCCGGACCCAGAACTTAGCCCCAGCAAAATGATGCTGCTGAGGGACCCTTAAGCAAACCAAGTAATCAAGTGGGAAACCAAGCCAGTCCTACACTGTAGCAGGAAGTGGTGTCTTGGTCACTGACACTGACTTCTAAAAGGCTTGAGTCACCACGAATAGCCACTAATCCTTAACCACGACCCCTAAACACACCTTCGGAGTCTCTCTCAAAACCCATGAGCTGGTCGTTGTGGCCGTCACCTTCCTCCTCTTCCTCTTCCTCCTCAAACTCCAGATCTTGGCCTAGTAGCAAATCACTCTCCAACACCAGGGCCCCAGGTCCTTCGTCGAAGGAATCTTCAGTATCCACTAAAGAGAGGAGGGAGTTTGTGGACTCTCCCTCCCAAGCCGTGCTCATAATCCGAATCAGGGAGCCAGCCATTGTAAACTGCACTTCCCATACTCGCTGACCCTTTCAGGTTCCCTTAATACTTTGGAGGTAGCTATGAGCCCAGATCATCCGCCCCCAAAACCTCAGGAGTCCCCCTCCACCCAGACCTGAGCCCACTCTACTGACCCCACCCCTGTTCCTCCCCACTCAAGGCCCCTGACCCCTGACCTTTGACCCCCTCGCATTTCACGGGCTGCGGGTGGCTCTGCTTCCTCCGGGGCATCGTGACCGGCTCCAGCCCGACGCGCCTCCGGCCCGAGGCCGCCCGGCCCCGCCCCTCCCAGTTCGGCCCAGTCGCCGACCCTCGCTTTCAGGGTCCAGGAGCCGCCCCCATACACCAGTGCGGGCCCTGGGCAGCCCCCGGCCCTGGCCCCGGAGCCAAGCTCAGGTCGCTCCCGCCGCCGCCGCCGCTTCCATTCATGGAGCCCCCTATCCCCCTCCGGAGACCAGCTGGTACCTCCGTACCCGCTTCCGCTTCCGCCGCCGCACAGCCGCACGGGACGCGTAGTTCGTGGGATGCACAACGGGAACGCGGACGCAGCGTGACCGGGAAGTGATTGTGATGCTCTGCTAGCCGACCAATTGGAGGCTGCAGGAGTAAACCGACCAGCCAGCCAGGCAGAAGGTGCCCTGCCCCCTCTGCGTACGAACTAGGAAGTCGCACCTGAGAGCGAGAGGCGCCAGGGCGGCCTCCAACAGGCCGACTTAGCTCCTGCTTCCCACTCACTGCCCCCTGCCAAACGCGCGGGATTGACTCGCAGGCACACGCCAAGAGCTCCCCATGTGCTCCCCCGTATGACCCAGTTTGGGGCCAAGGTAGGAGAGTAAAAAAGGACACTGTGGGCACGATTAGGTTTTGTTTGGCCTTTAGTCTGAAAAAGTGTTGCTCGAAAGTGTACAACAGAGAGCGGGTGCAAGCGGCTAGGGGTCACAGAGCCGCCAATAAAAAAGAATGTCCTTAAATAAAGTGTTCACAGAGTAAAAATCAGAACTACTAGTCCTTCCCTCCAACACAACAGAGCACAGGCACAGAACCGACCGTCGATGAGCCCGAGTAAAGATGAGGCTGAAGAGGACAGCAGAGGCTCCCAGGCTGCCGCGTGGAGGGAGAGCCCTCTTTGGAATGGGCTGAGGAAAGCCACCCAGCTCCCCCTGCACACCTCATAACCACTGCTAAGGCTAAAAGAAAAAGACAAAACTCAGTCTTGGGTCCAAGGGCTCAGAGAACAGTCCTGGTGGGCAGGGTCAGGACGACTGCTAGTCCCGCTTGGCCTTCTTCTTGTCGCTGCTGCCATTCTCTTCGGCTCCCTCCGCGCAGAGCGCCTCCCCGAGTTTCCTCTTGCCACACTCTGGCTGGAGCGCTACTGTATTTCGGGGCTTGAAGCAAATGATGATGCATGTCATGTTGTCACACCCTGTACCGTCCCCAGAAGTGTCTGGCGCTAGGCACTGATCCAGCAGCTACAAAAAGGTTGAGACAGTTTAGCACAAGGTTTGAACCCCTTCCTGGGAACCAGCACCACAGGAAGGCCTGGCCTTGCTGACACAGGGTTACAGAAGGGAAGGAATGGGCAGCAGGTATTATGAAACTGACACTTGTGAATTTTTTAATCAAGGTCTTCTAGTGTCTGTGGGTGATTAATACCACTCCCAGCCTTAAGTCTCAGCTCAAGCAGAGGAAAAAAAAGTTGTGGCTGTGGGGCTGGAGAGATGGCTCAGCGGTTAAGAGCACTGGCTGCTCTCCCAGAGGTCCTGAGTTCAATTCCCAGCAACCATATGGTGGCTCACAACCATGAGATCTGGTGCCCTCTTCTGGCCTGCAGGCAGAATACTGTATACATAATAATAAATAAAATCTTGAATGTGTAGTACCCTCCTCTAACTTCAGACTTACCTCTTCCACAATGGAGGACAATAACCGAAGTTCCCCATTTTCATCACGTTGGCTGATCTTTGATTGAATAAAGTCTACAACCTCCTGGCTGCTCATCACATTCCTGGGGTCAAAAAATGACAGACAGAATTCTTAGTCCCACCAAGGCAGAGCAAAGAGTCATGTTGGCAGCAGTACTGATGCAGGCCAATGTCAACACCTGAAAAAATGTTCCTCAGCTCTGCCTTAGGCTTCTGTGACTTTAATTCACTGAGAAGCTGACCTTGAAGCTACTGCCCCCTACTGTAGCTCCAAGCCTTAAAGTAAGGTTGCAGAAGGGCATTTAAGGGTATTCACCAGTGCTCACCAGATGCCATCGCAAGCAATGACCATGAATTCATGGTCATCAGTGAGAGTCAGCACCTTGATGTCAGGAAGGGCAGAAATCATCTGTTCCTCAGGTGGCAAGTTTTTGTTCCTCTTGTAGAAATGGTCTCCTGAAAGGTAAGAATGGTCAGCAGTTCGAACGCTTCCCAGACGTATATTAGAGGCAGGTCCATGACTTAGTAGACTAAAGAACTAAGTTCTAGCTTTTCTAGTTTCAGACCTGCTATCAGAACAAAGACCTCATCTGCCTTTTTTTTTTTTTTTTAAACATCCAGGACAGTGAGAACTATAACTTCACTATTTCACAAAGATGTTTTCAATTATTCTGAACGGCACAGGGCTTAGAATGTTAGGTAATCTGGGACAGAGGGCGAGACCCCAAGATTTCCTTATAGCTTCTTAGTCCTTACCAATGGCCCTGGAGAGGTTGAGGCCTCCATTGACACGCCCATCCATCGTGACCTTGCCACCAGCATTCTTGATGCGTGCCAGCTCCACTTCATCCTCTGGTTTATGGTCGTAAGACATATCTAAAGCTTTGCCAGCTTCCGACACCACACAGCGAGAGTCTCCTGCATTGGCCACAATCAACTGCTTCCCCCGTATCAGAGCCACCACTGCTGTTGTGCCGCTGTCAGAGCCAGGCTTAAGAGGAAGAAAAGGAGCCTTGAGGGAGTGTCTAGGCACGAGCACACTCCTCACCAATCATCTATACTAAAGAGCTGTCCAGAGACAGCATGTTTCCTTGCCATCTTAAAGGCAATTCTATCCAGATTTCCCTTGAAGTTCCCACTGTAGAATACTCCTAAATTAAAGACTAAAATATTGCCAGGGGTGGTGGTGCAAGTCTTTAATCCCAGCACTCAGAAGGCAGAGGCAGGTGAATCTCTGGGAGTTCGAGGCCAGCCTGGTCTACAGAGTGAGTTTCAGGGCAGGCTCCAAAGTTACAGAGAAATACTATCTTGAAAAACAAAAACAAACAAACAAAAACAAGACTAAAATAGCAAGGGGATATACTACTTAAAATCAAATCAGGAGATTTACACTTGTTTCTTGTTCTTTCCAAAATCAACAGTTCCCGCCTCTACACACCTCTTCTTTGCCTTCCATTCCAGGTACCATCATCTCTTCTTCCTCCTCCTCTTCATCATCCTCTTCAGCCTCCTCAGTATCATCCTCATCTTCCTCGTTCTCTGCCTCCTCACTGCTGTAGCCATCCTCTTCCTCACTGCATTCCTACCAGGAAGATTCCAAGATACTGAGACTGGGATACTAAGATACCCCCTACTCTGCTCCCCTTTCTCAACATAGACTCAAAATAGAAATCCTAACAACTGTCAAAAGATATAACCAATGTTGTCATGAAAATCTGGGGCAGCAGAGAGACTAGGATAAGCATGATAAATCGACATTTTGAACTGGGCACAGATGTCATCAGCAAAACAAGTCCTGGGGAAGATCAAAGCAGCCAGTCAGAATACCTTCCAGAGAATAAATTGTTGGGAAAAGAAGACACCTAAACACCCAAACTAATGAAAACTGCCTTCCAATTCTCTCTCTAGGAGACAGATCCTGAAAGGCCAGAAGTAAATCACTTTATTGCCAGCGAACTGGCTCTGGGTAAAGCCTAGTGACCTAGGTTCAGTCTTCAGAACTCGCATGGTAGAAGAAGAAAGCTAACCCTCTCAAGTTGTCCTCTAACTTCCAAGAGCATGCCCTGGCACTCAGGTACACACATGCACACAACACAAAATTAAATAAATGTTCATATTAAAATCTTAATTTCTTCTTCTGAATTTTAAATCAACAAAAGAAAAGGGGGTTAAAGGTCCAAGACAATGCACTCAAAGGCAGCTTAGAATGCAGCGAGTCTTGGGAAATGAAGAGGGTAAATTAGGTCCTGGCTAGCAAGCCTGATAAGCTGATATTGAACCCCAGGACTTACATGAGAGAAGTAGAGAACTGACTCACACAAGTTATATATCCTCTGACCTCAACAGACAAGCATGGAAACACACATACATGCAAAATATAGTACAAACTTGACAAGAGTTGAGGCTAGGGATGGCACTACACAGCCCTCACTGCAGCTTTACAGGCCCTTACCTCACTGTCATCCTCTTCCTCCTCCGCCTCATCTGATTCATCCTCACTGTCCTCAAAGAACTTGGACTTAGCAACTCGAGGCAGCTTGTCAGAGGCTGAAGAGCAGGAAGGTCCAGCCTCACCAGTAGCAGTACCAGGCTCACCAATTTGGCCTGCCTCAGTCTCATGTTCTGAGTTAGAGGAAAGGCCTGTGTGACCTTTGGCTGTGGGGCCATTTTCCTGGGAAGGAGTTTCCCTAGATGGGTCCTCAGGTCCAGCCTCCCCATTGAGGCCCTGAGGCCCTGGTTCGTCGCCTGTCCCAGTTCCAGATTTGGCGTGGGTAGGTCCCTTCTGACAGTTCTGCCCGTATCGTGTCAGCAACTCTTCAATAGTCATGGTAGCCTCTTCATGCAGCAGTGCAGCCTCCTCATTGTCCACTGCAGGGAAGAGGCTAAATCAGCACTCCCAGCCCAGACTCCTCACAGGCTATCAGTCCCTTTAACTAGTTCAACACCTCCTGTGACGTGACGATGCACTTCCCGATTACCTCCCACTTATGAGGCTCCACTACTCACTAATCAAGTCTCACTGTCTCCTCAATAGTCCTCTTCTGGTCTTTCTTAGTCCGAGGAACACCAGTTTATTTCCCTATTGTACTCTCATTTGTATTGTTAACTTGAAACCTTTACACTGAGGAGCCAGATAGCCCATATATTAGTTTAGAAGGATTAAGTTGTAATATCTGGCCATCAAGGTTAATAACCGCCCCAGCCTTGAAAAAAAAAAAAAAAAGAACATATATAATATATAACATAGGTGTATATATAACATATATATAGGAACCAGGAAAACCACATCAAAATAAAACATGATATATGCAAAAATGCTTAGAGCTATGCACTAGACAAAGATTGATTCTCTTTGCTACAGCAACATATAATATAGAACACCATATAGGGTTCTTAATGTGAAAATTCCCCTGGTCCTTAGGAAGACATCCTTTATTAGAATGAATAATAAGCTGTTTATTTCTTTCTTTTTCTTTTTTTTCTTTTTTTTTCTTTTTTTCTTTTTTCGAGACAGGGTTTCTCTGTGGTTTTGGAGCCCGTCCTGGAACTAGCTCTTGTAGACCAGGCTGGCCTCGAACTCACAGAGATCCACCTGCCTCTGCCTCCCGAGTGCTGGGATTAAAGGCATGCGCCACCACTGCCCGGCCTGTTTATTTCTAACAGGATGCCACACTCACCATCATCTTCATCTGCTACTTTTTCTTTATCATCCTCGTCTTCTGTGGGTCTCCCTGCAATCTGTGCCAGTTCCTTAATGACTTCCTCTGTGGTCAATTTGGCATCAATAGCCAAGAATGCATCTTCTAAAGCCTGAATTTAAGAAAGGTAGTGTAAGACAAAAGTAGTGGGTACAAATGAACTGCCTAATATACACATTCACATGCACACAGTTGGGATGCAAATTCAGGAGTGATCAATCCCACTAAGATACACACAAATAGAGAAAATGGTTTAGAGACCCGAGGATAAGGTAATTCTGAAAATATCCAACTGGGAAGAAGCTTGTTTTGAACATAGGACTCTTGAGGAAAAAATGCAATAGATAATCAATAGCTAGAGAGCAAAGAGAAGCCAAAGGTTAGAAAACGAGGGAGAACCCTCCAAGAATTAAGGTGGAAAATTAACAGTGTAGAAAGACAGACCTTCTGTAGCTTGCCTTCCTTGTAGGCCTTCTGATCTTTGATAATATCAGGAAGATATTTGGCACAGTACAAGGCAACTTCCTCACCTAAAAGAAAGGTTTTATTAACAAAACAACGCTGCCCACATGCAAGGACACAGGTGATAAACACCTTAACATACCTGAGACCTAGCTGTAGAACAATGAGAAAGTCTGACCCGGACAACAGATTTCAATATCATTTCTCTGAGGAGTATATTAACATATCCCTTGAGTTTTCCTTACCTATTATATTTAGTTCAATCCTGGAAAGTAAAAGAACAAAAGCATCCCTTCTCTTGCCCGTTAAAGTCTAGGGTTACCAATAAGATCTGCTAAAGTTACCTCCATGTCCATCGTAGACAGAAAACATGGCTGTCTCGTTGTCCAGCTCAGGAATACAGTTGTGAGCATCCTAGAAGAAGAAAGAACATAATCAGCATGTCTCAAGTTTAAAGCTATTTCTCCTATATTTCAGGCCACAAGGTACTTTCCTATCTTCACAGCACAATCCTTCTCTAGCTGGGCAAACATGGACTAGAAATGAGATAGGTTGATAAAAATACAGGAGAGGAAGGCAAAGAAGGGGACAAAAGGAATAAGAAAAGCAGATTTGCCAGACGGTGGTGCACGCCTTTAATCCCAGCAGTTGGGAGGCAGAGGAAGGTGGATCTTGGTGAGTTCGAAGCCAGCCTGGTCTACAAGAGCTAGTTCCAGGAGAGGGTTCAAAGCCACAGAGAAACGCTGTCTTGAAAAACAAAACAAACACAAAAGCAAAAAAACAAACAAAGAAAGAAAAGCATGCTCAGATCATTACCTCTGTAATAGAGCATTTTCTCTAGATCTGGATCCAGAGAAGAATATTTGGTTACTGGATGTTTAGTAAATGTAGACCTGACCCTTCCAAGCTATAGAATCGGAATACAGGCTCTTTACAGTTACTTCGGGTCCATGTGATGGCTCAGAGAGTAAACATGCTTGCTGCCAAGCCTATATACTTGAATTTGAGCACCAGGACCCACAGGCATGGTAGAAGGAAAATAACCAACTTCCAGAAGTTGTCTTCTGACCACAATGCTATCACAGCTTGGGAATACCCTCCCTCCAAACTAAACAATACAGGAGATTTTAACAATAAAGTTACAGCCTCCTATACACAAATTATAGACAGGCCAAGAGAAAATATCAGAGGAACATTACCCTTCACAATAGCCACAAATATAAAATATCTTGGAGTAACACTAACCAAACAAGTAAAAGACCTGTATGACAAAAACTTTAAGTCTCTTAAGAAAGAAACTGAAGGGGCTGGAGAGATGGCTCAGTGGTTAAGAGCATTGCCTGCTCTTCCAAAGGTCCTGAGTTCAATTCCCAGCAACCACATGGTGGCTCACAACCATCTGTAATAAGGTCTGGTGCCCTCTTCTGGTCTTCAGCATACACACAGATAGACCATTGTATACATAATAAATAATAAATAAATATTTAAAAAAAAGAAAGAAAGAAAGAAAGAAAGAAAGAAAGAAAGAAAGAAAGAAAGAAAGAAAGAAAGAAAGAAATTGAAGAAGCCGGGCAGTGGTGGCGCACGCCTTTAATCCCAGCACTTGGGAGGCAGAGGCAGGCGAATCTCTGTGAGTTAGAGACCAGCCTGGTCTACAAGAGCTAGTTCCAGGACAGGCTCCAAAGCCACAGAGAAACCCTGTCTCGAAAAACAAAACAAAACAAAACAAAACAAAACAAAACAAAAAAAAAAAGAAAGAAATTGAAGAAGACATCAGAAAATAGAAAGATCTCCTATGTTCTTGGACAGGTAGGGTCAACATAACAAAAATGGCAATCTTACCAAATGCAATCTACAGATTCAATGCAATCCCCATCAAAATCCCAACATATTTCTTCACAGACCTTGAAAAAACATTACTCAATGTCACATGGAAAAACAACAACAACAACAACAAAAACCATAATAGCTAAAGCAATCCTGTACAGTAAAGGAACTTCTGGAGGCATCACCATCCCTGACCTCAAGCTCTACTATAGAGCTATAGTAATAAAAACAGCTTGGTATTGGTACAAAAACATACAGGTGAACAATGCAATTGAAGTGAAGTCCCTGACATTAATACATGCACATATGAACAACTGGTTTTTGACAAAGTCAAAATGATAAAATGGAAAAAGGAAAACATCTTTAACAAATGGTGCTGGCATTTGACTGGATGTCAATGTGTAGAAGATTGCAAATAGATCCATATATATTGCCTTGCAGAAAACTCAAGTCCAAGTGGCTCAAGGACCTCAACATAAAGCATATTTAACAAGTGGTGCTGGCATAACTGGATATCAACATATAGAAAAATGAATAGACCCATATCTATCACCATGCACAAAACTCAAGTCCAAATGGATGAAAGACCTCAACATAAAACCAGCCATACTTCCTAAATATAACCCCAGTAGCACAGACACTGAGAGAAACAATTAATAAATGAGACCTCCTGAAACTGAGAAGCTTCTGTAAAGCAAAGGACACAGTTAACAAGACAAAATGACAGCCTACAGAATGGGAAAAGATCTTCACCAACCCCACATCAGACAGAGGGCTAATCTCCAAAATATACAAAGAATTCAAGAAATTGGTCATCAAAAGAACAAATAATCCAATAAAAAAAGGGGGTACAGACCTAAACAGAGAACTCTCAACAGGAATCTAAAATGGCTGAAAGACACTTAAGGAAATGTTCAACATCCTTAGTCACCAGAGAAATGCAAATCAAAACAACCCTGAGATTCCATCCTACACCTGGAAGAATGGCCAAGATCAAAAACACTGATAACAACTTATGCTGGAGACGTTGTGGGGAAAGGGAACACTTCTGCATTGCTGGTGGGAATGCAAGCTGGCACAACCCCTTTGGATGTCAGTGTGGCAATTTCTCAGAAAATTAGGAGACAGCCTTCCTCAAGACCCAGCAATACCACTTTTGGGTAGATACCCAAAGGTATATAATAAAGCTTCCTCACAGATACTCTCTTCAAACAGAAGGAATAAATGCTAATAAGCACTGTTAGTGGTTACTTACCTTGTGTGAGTTAATTTCTTTTTTTGGGGGGGAGGGTTTGAGACAGTGTCTCTGTGTAACCCTGGCTGTCCTGGAACTCACTCTATAGACCAGGCTGTCCTCAAACTCAGACATCCACCTGCCTCTGCCTCCCGAGTACTGGGATTAAAGGTGTGCGTCACCACCGCCTGTCAGGTGAGTTAATTTCAATCATAATTCTCCTTCCTCTTTCAGACATCAGCATTTAAAAATTTTTATCAATACTGAAAAATCTGAATGTAGTAATTCTTTTATTGGAGTTGAACTAAGACTATGGCATAGTTCTTGGCTAAGAAAATAAAACATAAGGTAGGGAAGAAAGACATCGAAAAAGGAATTTCCCCCTCTCATGTCACCAATACAAAGGTCCTAGAAACAAATAGCATATCTATGGTCATCATCAACTGCAGTGCCTTTTTTGTCTCATCTCCAGGACCTAGTTAAGTACCACAGAGCAAAGGTCACATTCTCCCTCTTCCATGACTCCCCTATGGGTCACAATAGCTAGTCTTCCCCTAAGCCAGTGTTTATCTTCCTAGACTTTCCTACTCTCTTCTTATCATGTAAGAGCATTCTCATTTGTATTTAGGATTACCTATTGCTCTGCACCATCTCAAACATCAATGTTCCTAAGAATGCAGTTACTAATCAAATATTTGAGAATCTATTATGCACCAGAATGTGTTCCATGTTTGAGCTAACTCAACAAACAAAAGGAGACAAGGTCAAGTGATTCATGAAAAATTTTCCAGTAAGATATATACATAATATATAGGAAGCGCTAATAGGCAAGCTGGCTTGTATTGTAACCCAGCACTTGAGGAGGCTAAAGTAAGAGAACTGTAGTAAGTTCAAGAACCGTCTGGACTAGAGTAGACCCTGTCCTACATACTCAACACCCTAAAGGAGAACTAGCTTGAATTACAGAAAAGCAGTAGAACTGAACTGACATCAGATAAACACAGGTAAGTGTGTGCATGCTAACCCCTAAGAGCTTCTACCTCAGCAGTAACCACTAATTCCTGAGGACCATCCAATTCTGACATGTACAATTGTATCATTTTAATATTGGTTTTATAATCCTGCTAATTTTGTAGTTTTGTTTGTTAACATAAAATTTGTTTTGTTCGTTTTTGAGACAGTGTTTCTCTGTGTAGCCCTGGCTGTCCTAGAACTCCCTCTGTGGACCAGGCTGGCCTCTAACTCACAGATCCACCTGCCTCTGCTTCCCAGGTGCTGGGATAAAGCCATGTCCCACCATGTCTGTTCACATTTAAGTAACATTAAAATCAGTTTAATGACCACTGGAGTCCAGTTTAAACACTAAAGCAGAAATATCCTTTCGTACAAAATTAGAATTAGAAAGTAATAATATCCAGTGGCAGTAAGAGTGAAGCAGAAACACCTTCTTATAGCCCAAACAACCAGGTTGTAAATTAAGTTTCTTGGAGAACAACTTGCTAACATGTATCAAAGTTTCTAAGCTTAGGGCTGGAGAGATCCTGAGTTAAAATGCACTTGCTGCTCTTACACAGTACTGGGGTTCATTTCTCAGTACCCTGCTGAGACTCACAATTACCTGTGATTCCAACTCCAAGGGATCCAATGCCTATTTTTGGTCTCCATAGGTACTTGCACATACATGGCATAAACTCATACAGACATAGAAATATACACATACATAGAAATTTTTAAAACCTTTCTAAAGTGATCTAGAAATTTGACAATTGTTTTATGAAAATAATTAGACGAGGATGCAGGAAGTATATGCATGAGAATATTTAAATTTAAATGCTGAACATGGCAGTATATGCCTATAATCCTAGCACTTGGGAGGCTGAAGTGGGAGACTTGCCATGATCTTAAGGTCAGCTAGGGACACACAGCAAGAAGTTCACAAGAGAAAGCAAAACAACTTATTATAGCATTGTTGAATATCAAAAGCAATTTTAAACTGGGTTTGTTACAGATTCAACGCAATGTCCATCAAAATCCCAGCAAAATTCTTCAAAGATCTTGAAAGAACGGTATTCAACTTCATATGGAAAAGCAAAAGACCCAGGACAGCCAAAACAATCTTTTACAACAAAAGAACTTCTGGAGGCATCACAATCCCTGACTTCAAACTCTACTACAGAGCTACAGTACTGAAAACAGCCTGGTATTGGCATAAGAACAGACAGGAGGACCAATGGAACCGAATAGAAGACCCGGATATCAATCCACACATTTTCGAACACCTGATCTTTGATAAAGAAGCAAAAAATATCAAATGGAAAAAAAAAAGCATATTTAACAAGTGGTGCTGGCATAACTGGATATCAACATGTAGCAGAATGAAAATAAACCCGTATCTATCACCATGCACAAAACTCAAGTCCAAGTGGATCAGAGACGTCAACATAAAGCCAGCCACTCTGAACCTTATAGAAGAGAAAGTGGGGGAAGTATACTTGAACGCATTGGCACAGGGAACCACTTCCTAAATAGAACCCCAGCAGCACAGACACTGAGAGAAACAATTAATGAATGCGACCTCCTGAGACTGAAAAGCTTCTGTAAAGCAAAGGACATGGTCAACAAGACAAAACGACAGCCTACAGAATGGGAAAAGATCTTCACTAACCCCACATCAGACAGAGGTCTGATCTCCAAATTATAATCCAATAAAAAATGGAGTACCTAAACAGAGAACTCTCAACAGAGGAATCTAAAATGGCTGAAAGACACTTAAGGAAATGTTCAACATCCTTAGTCACCAGAGAAATGCAAATCAAAACAACCCTGAGATTCCATCCTACACCTGGAAGAATGGCCAAGATCAAAAACACTGATGTCAACTTATGCTGGAGTGGTTGTGGGGAAAGGGAACACTTCTGCATTGCTGGTGGGAATGCAAGCTGGCACAACCCCTTTGGATGTCAGTGTGGTGATTTCTCAGAAAATTAGGAAACAACCTTTCTCAAGATCCAGTAATACCACTTTTGGATATATATCCAAAGGATGCTCAATCGTGCCACAAGGACATGTGCTCAACTATGTTCATAGCAGCTTTATTTGTCATAGCCAGAACCTGAAAACAACCTAAATGCCCCTCGATCAAAGAATGGATATGAAAAATGTGGTACATTTACACAATGGAGTACTACACAGCAGAAAAAAAGTAATGAACGACATCTTGAATTCTGCAGGAAAATGGATGGAGCTAGAAAACATTGAGTGAGGTAACCCAGACCCAGAAAGATAATATCACATGTACTCACTCATAGGTGGTTTTTTAAACATAAAGCAAAGAAAGCCAGCCTATAAACCACAATCCCAGAGAATTTAGACAACAGTGAGGACACTAAGAGAGACTTACATAGATCTAATATACATGGGAAGTAGAAACTAGAAAAAAACAAGATCTCCTAAGTAAATTGGGAAAATGGAGACCTTGGGGGAGGATTGAAGCGGGGAGTGAAGAGTCAGGGAGGGGAGCTGAGAAAAATGTAGAGCTCAATAAATATCAATAAAAAATTTTTTTAAAAACAAAACAAAACTGGGTTTGTTGGCATACACCTTTAATCCTAGTACTCAGGGGGTAGAGGCCGACGGATCAAAACCTGCCTGGTCTACACAGTGAGACCCTACCTAAAATACGAAAGAAACTATAAACCACCCAAACTGCAACTAATGATTGCAAATGGAACTAACTTCTCCAATAGAAGATAAATAGCTATTAGAAACAATAAGTACCGCAGGGCAGTGGTGTCCCACCCCTTCAATCCCAGCACTTGGGGAACAGAGGTAGGCGGATCTCTGTGAGTTCGAGGCCAGCCTGGTCTATAGAGCAAGGTTCAGGACAGGCCCCAAAAAGCTACAAAGAAACCTTGGGGGGGGGGGGGAAGAAATGGTTAAGTACCAAGTCAAGCATCTAGTTTACAGCTGTAACTGCATCACTAAGGAGACTGAGGCAGGAGGATCATTACTTTGAGATCAACTTATGTTACACAGTAAAACCTTCTCTCAATCAAAATAAATAATATTAAAGGTATGTTTATGTACACAAAAAATGATTCATGTGTGTTAGAGAATAAGTTCACAATGTATCAAATTAATAAAGAAAAACGTTAAAGGTGTATTTAGTGCCTGGAATATAATATATTAAACTTAAAAGCAGGGGATGAATAATTTTTTTTCTATTTTTCAACATACACTTAATTTTCTACAGAGTAATAACCTTTTTTTTCCAATCTAAATAACGACAAGCCAAGACCTTGGGTACCATTCTACCACAGAGGGTCATTTTTTTGGTATCTATGGCGTACTGCTTTTCTAGAACACTTTGTTAATACTAAATCTACATATGTTCCAGTCCCTTTCACAAAATGGCACAGCATCCACTGCAACCATCTACACAGATCCTCCTATATACTTGAATTTTGTTGTTGTTGTTTATGAGACAGGGTCATCACTATACAGCCATGGCTGGCCTGGAACTTACTATGCAGATCTGCCTGCCTCTGCAGATCCTGAGTGCTGGATCAAAGGCATTCATTCACCACCATGTCTGGCCCTATCTGTACACTTTAAATCACTTCTAGAGTACTCACATTATTTAATTCAATGTAAATACTATAAAAATACTTGATATGTTGTATTCTTTAAAGAATAACATCAAGAAGTAAGTATTTGGGTTCAATTAGGGGGATTAATACATATTCAACATAGCCACGTTCCCCCTCTCCCAAATTTTTGTTTTGCTATGTTTTTTTTTTTTTTCTTTTTTGGCTTTTCAAGACAGGGTTTCTTTTTTTTTTTTAAAGATTTATTTATTATGTATACGACATTCTGCCTCCATGTATGCCCGCATGCCAGAAAGAGGGCACCAGATATTACAGATTGTTGTGAGCCACCATGTGGTAGCTGGGAATTGAACTCAGGACCTTTGGAAGGGCAGCCAGTGCTCTTACCCTCTGAGCCATATCTCCAGCCCCATTTGCTATGGTTTTTGTTCCTGCTTTCTTGGTTGGTTGTTTTTTCAAGACAGTGTCTTTCTATATAGTCCTGGCTGTCTTCAAACTCAACAACTTGCTTCTGCCCCCCCAAGTGCTGGGATTAAAGGTGTTCACCACCATGTCAGGCCAGCTTTGTTCTGTTTTTGAGATAGGGTCCCCATTACATGGCTATCCTCAAACTCATGGTTCTCCTGTCTCATCCCCGAAAGTGCTGGGATAACAGGATAAGTCACTTTAGTTAGCCTTTTCCAAATATTTTTGATATGCGGTTGGTAGGATTAGCTGATACAGAGGAAAGGGTGGACTGTACTAAATGATCTTCTGGGAACTTCCTTGTGTCAATTTTATCCTCTTTTATAATATGTAATAACAGTAATGGTTTAATCATTTTATCTAGGACAGTCACCAAGATGACACAAAATTGTAAAATGCCATTTGCTATACAGATATTCTGCTCTGAAATTGGCACTTGGTTCATACTTTTCTTGCCTATCCTTTTTCTTAAAGAGAAATGCCCACAATAGATTCATCTCATATCCAGGTCTTAGTTCCTAGAATGATTCTACATTACTTTTTCACTTTTAATGAGAATATAGATCTAAGTTATTATTTGGAATTATTCCACCTTCTCTAAGAACTTTAATTTCATTTACATCTTTACTCAGAATCTTTACCCTGAGCTTTTTTGTCCTTTTCTGAACCACAGCCAAGTATTTCGACACTATCTCTTAGCAATCTAGAAAACTCATCCAACCTTGTATAACTGCCAACTGCTTTCTTTAGTCAGTCCAGAATCAGAAGCACTAAGAGTACTGTGGTCACAAAATGTATGAGATCATGTTGACTGTGGCCACGACTTTGATTCAGTATTTCGAGTGTGTGTATTCTGTGTACACAGCTAGTCTCAGGTCTTTCCCACACTGTCCAAGTTCTCCAGTGCCACTCGCTCTCTCTTGGCTGAAAGGCTAACCTCTCACATTATTTTCCCTTAGCAGAAATACTTCGTCTTCAGTGTTCTACCTCAGGAGTTTTTCCCTACTTACCTAAACTTTCCTTTATTTCTAGTTCTTCTCTTCCTAGACTAACATTTCTTATTTAAGTCCTGATCTCAAATCCTTCTCTATCAACATTTCATTTACAGCAAAACTATGTTACAAGCAATCCAAACAACCTTTTTGCAGGCTTCATTCTCTAGTACTTTGAAGAACTGACAAGTACAAACCATGTTGTCACTGTTTCAGGTTCTCTTGAATTTAGTGAAGAACTATACTTCTATACTTTCAACTGATTGTTCTTGAGGCTGTCTATTCCACTTCAATACTCCTACAAATAGGAACACAGAAGTCTCCAATAAGAACAATAAGGTGGGTGGTGGTGGCATGTGCCTTTTCTCTGTGTACTCAGGAGGCAGAGGCAGGCAGATCTCTATGAGTTCAAGGTCAACCTGATCTACAAAGCAAGTTTCAGGACAGCTAGAGCTGACATACAGAGAAACAAACAAAGAAAGAGAGAAAAAAAAATCTTCAACTATACAGTGAGTTTGAGTGCAGCCTATACTACACTGGACCCTATGTCAAATAACCAAACAAAAGGGCTTGGTATTTTGCTTGCGCTGTAACAAATAAAGCTTGTCTGAGGATCAGAGTGTGAAGCAAGCCTCTACTTAGCCATAGAGGCCAGGCAGTGGTGAAAAACATCTTTAATCCCAGCACTTGGGAGGCAGAGGCAGACAGATCTCTGAGTTCAAGACCACCCTGGGCTCACAAGACTGACTCATCTTCAAAGAGAAACAGAGTCAGGCAGTGATGGCTCACACCTTTATTCCCAGTATTTGAGAGTCACATGCCTTTAATCCCAGCACTAGGGAGGTAGAGACAGGAAGGGATATGGCTAGGCAGAGAGAGGAATATAAGATGGGAAGACACAGAAGCTCAAGGGATTTGGTTTGAGGACTTGTAGACGGATATCCCATTTGGCTTGAAGATTTCATCGAGACTAGTAGCTGGCTGATCTGCTTCTTTGATCTTTTAGCTTTCACCCCTTAATATCTGACGTCAGGTTTATATTCAGGCCAATTAGAAATTTGCACTACAGGCCACTGAGATGGCTCAGTAGGTAAAAGGTGCTTGCCACCAAGCCTGATAATCTGATATTGGGTTTATGGGTCCCACATAGAAGGAGAGAACAGACACAAGTTATCCTCTGACCTTCATTATGTACACTGTGGCCTGTGCATGGCTCTCCATACACACACATAAGAAACAGCAAATACATTTAATAATAAACAAATAAACCAAACAGCCCTAATATATATATATATATATATATATATATATATATATATATATATATATATATATATATATATCCCCTTAAAAATTAGGTGCATTCAGCCTGGAAAGATGGCTCAGTTGGTAAAACGTTACCATGCAACTGATTCCTAGTACTCACATAAAAGCCAGTCAGCACAGGGCTACATAAGTGAGAACCTGTCTCAGAAAACAAAACAACTGGGCAGCAATCTCTCTGTAATCCCAGCCCTGGGTGTATGGGGATGAGAGGCAGAGATAGGTAGATCCAAATGGATGACCTCAGGGTTCAGTGAGCAACGTTTCAAAAAATAAGATGGCAATGAGATTCAAGGAAACACAGGAAACCATCTGATGCCAGTTTTCTGGCAGATATTCAAACACATGCATACCACCACATTGAGTAGGGAGATACTGTACAAACACATGCGCACACACACTATATGCATTTTTATTTTATATATTTATTTTTATTTGTATTTGATGAAAAATAAAAATTATACCAGGCACAGTGGTACATACCTCTAATCCTAACACTTAGGAGGCAGAGGCACAAAGATTATGGCAAATACAGTACAAGGAGAGCCTGATACAAGTAGATAATCCTAGGTCATTTAGGGCTACATAATGGGATAACATCTCAATTTTCCTACCATTTAAAATTAAAAAAAAAGTCATTCAGAGCATAAAAGAATGTACCAGGGACTGAGAACTGTCTGTGATTACAGACTTCCAGCTTTCCAGAATGAAGAGTTCTGAAAACTAATTACACAAGTGTGAATATATTGAACACTACAAAATGCATTGTTCTTTTCCTTCTGAAATGGGGTTTTGTCTCGCATAGATAATCCTTGAATTCCTGCCTCAACTTCTCAAGTGAGGATTACAAACATACACTATCACATTTAGCTTTAGACTGTACACCTAGCTAGAACACGGCAATGGTGTGTACCTGGGAGGCAGAGGCAGGTGGATCTCTGAGTTCGAGGCCCAGCCTGGTCTACAAAGTGAGTTCCAAGACAGCCAGGACTACTCAGAGAAACCCTGTCTTGAAAAACCAAAAACAAAAAACAAAAAAAAAAAAAGAAAGAAAAAAAGAAAAAAAGAAACAACACTTAGCCAGAAGTGTTAGCCATACACCTATTGTTTTTAGTTAATTTGTTTGTTTTTGGTTTTTTTTGTTTTGTTTTGTTTTGGTTTTTTGAGACAGGTTTCTCTGTGTAATAGTCCTATCTAGTTGTTAAGGAACTAGCTCTTATAGACCAGGTTGGCCTTGAACTCACAGAGAGAGATCTGCCTGCCTCTGCCTCCCAAGTGCTGGGATTAAAGGCCACCTTGGCCCAACACCATACACCTATTTTAATCCCAGTATTAGGAGGCATGAGGACTGTTCTGAGTTAGAAGTCAACTTGGGTTAAATAGTGAGGACAGTCTCAGAAAGATCTGAAAACAAAGAACACAACTTCCTACAACAAATGTCCAAACTAAGATGGCTTCCCAGGTGAACTCTACCAAATAGAAATATTATAATTGAAGCCGGGCGGTGGTGGCGCACGCCTTTAATCCCAGCACTTGGGAGGCAGAGGCAGGCGGATCTCTGTGAGTTCGAGATCAGCCTGGTCTACAAGAGCTAGTTCCAGGACAGGCTCCAAAACCACAGAGAAACCCTGTCTCGAAAAACCAAAAAAAAAAAAAAAAAAAAAAAAAAAAAAAGAAATATTATAATTGATCCAATTGGGCAACATAAGTAACCTAGAGACAATTTAAACTTTATGAGATGGCACAGTTGAATTATATGTAAATAACACTATTATTATTATTATCATTAATTTGGTTTTTGAGACAGGGTCTTACTATGTAGCCTTGTCTAGCCTGGAACTCACTATATAAACAAGGCTGGCCTGAGATCTGACTGCCTCTGTCTCCAGAATGCTGGGACTAAAGGCATGTAACAACACATCTCCTCATTTTATATAAGGGATTTGAGAATCTTAACAGGACATCCTGAATACAAGAGTCTTTGTTGATTCCAAGAGACACCTGTACCAATTCTTCCCAAATTTCCAAAACATAGATTAAGAGGAAATACCTCCAACTAATTCTACGAGGTCCTATTACCCTTATACTAAAACTAAACAAATATATCTCAAAGGAACTACAGGTAGGGCTGGAGAGATGGCTCAGAGGGTAAGAGCACTGGCTGCTCTTCCAGAGGTCCTGAGTTCAATTCCCAGCAACCACATGGTGGCTCACAACCATCTGTAATATAATGAGACCTGGTGCCTTCCTTGCCAGCAGTACATTGTATGCTTAATAAATAAATCTTTAAAAAAAAAAAAAGAAAGAAACTACAGGTAGATAACTTATTATTAACAACAAGGTCGAGACACATACCTTTAACCCTAGCACTAGGGAGGCTGAGGCAGGCTGATCTCTGAGTTCAAGAACAGCCTGGTCTACAAAGTGAGTTCCAGGACAGCCAGGGCTCTGTAGAGAGACCCTGTCTCAGAAAAACAAACAAAAAATATCAACAAAATGGTAGTCAACCAAATCCAGCAACTTTTTAAAGTTTTAAGGCTTATGCTCAATGACCAAAGCAATTCATTCCCTGAATATAAACTAGACTTAACATTCAAAATTAATTAAAGTAGTATATCACAATTATAAAGCCACGTGGTTATGTTAATAGATTAAAAAGGAAGGGGAAGAAGAAATAAAGAAAATGCTGTGGGATAGTGTTCTTTTTTTATTTCTTTTCCTTTTTCTTTTTTTATTTTTTTTTATTTTATTTTTTATTTTTTTTGGTTTTTCGAGACAGGGTTTCTCTGTGGTTTTGGAGCCTGTCCTGGAACTAGCTCTTGTAGACCAGGCTGGTCTCGAACTCACAGAGATCCGCCTGCCTCTGCCTCCCGAGTGCTGGGATTAAAGGCGTGCACCACCACCTGGCTTCTTTTCCTTTTTTTAAACATTTATTTATTTATTTATTTATTTATTTATTTATTTATTTATTTATTTATTATGTATGCAATATTCTGTCTGTGTGTATGCCTGCAGGCCAGAAGAGGACACCAGACCCCATTACAGATGGTTGTGAGCCACCATGTGGTTTCTGGGAATTGAACTCAGGACCTTTGGAAGAGCAGGCAATGCTCTTAACCTCTGAGCCATCTCTCCAGCCCTGGGATAGTGCTCTTGTACACTGTAAAGATTTGGTTTAATAAAATGCTGATTGGCCAGTAGCCAGGCAGGGAATATAGGCAGGGCAACCAGACCAGAAGAATTCTGGGAAGAGGAAAGGTAGAGAGACAGTCACCAGCTAGATACAGATAGTAAGATGAGAATGCCTTACTGAGAAAAGGTACCAAGCCATGTGGCTAAACACAGATAAGAATTATGGGTTAATTTAAGTTGTAAAAGCTAGTTAGTAACAAGCCTGAGCTAAGAGGTCAAACAGTATATAATTAAGATTAAGCCTCTGAGTGGTTATTTAAAAAGGGGCTACAGGACCAGGCAAGATGAGAAACCTTCAGGTGAAAGAGAGAGAGAGAGAGAGAGAGAGAGAGAGAGAGAGAGAGAGAGAGAGAGAGAGAGAGAGAGAGAGAACAAGCTGGGTGGTGGCAGCTCACAAGTTTAATTCCAGCACTCAGAGGCAGAAGCAGGAGAGATCTCTTAAGTTAAAGACCAGCCTTGATCTATAGAATGAGTTCCAAGACATCCAGGGGTACACAGAGAAATCCTATCTCAATACCTCCCACCCCCAACACCCCCACTAGCAAAAAAAGCAAAAATTCAATTGAGCAGTTGACAGGACTGGAGAGATGACTCAGCCATTAAGAACACTTACTGCCCTATTAGGATCAGAGTTCGAATATTAGAACCCACATTAAAGAGCTCACAAACACCTGGTATTCTACCTCCAAGCGATTCTATACCCCCTTCTGGATCCTGTGGGCACCTAGGCACACATGCAAGCATATACAGACATACTAAAACAAAACAAAAAAAAAAAAAACAAAAAAAAAAAAAGATTTGACAAAACTTAAAATCCACTCATGACAGAAAAATTCAACCAAACTAGGAAGGAAGAGAAGCTCCTTACCCTGGTAGGAGCTTATCTATAAGGGATGGAGCTATACCTCAGTGGTAGTATTCTCACAATACCAAACACTTCTGTGACCTCAAGGCTTTTCCTCACACGTCAAATAAGTAATCCTAAAGCAGTAGACAGGAAGTTCCGGCACCTCCTTCCCTGGGTTCAATCAATTTGCTAGTGCAAATCACAGAATTCAGGGAAACATTTCGTGAGCCCAGGGCTGGGTATCATCAAACCATCTCAACAGACTGAATGTGAGGCTCAGCTTTCATGCCCTCTGGTCATCTCCACACTATTCTAAGTTCCCTGCCTCTTTTGGTATTACACAGACACTGATTAATCAAATCATAGCCATTGGCATTAACCTACCAGCCCCTCTGCCATCCCCAGAAGTTAAGGATGAGTGCTGAAAGCCCCAACCATCTACACTACACCTGTTTTCCTTGTGACAATCCCTCATCTTAAAGATACACAGGGTGTACGAGTTATCACTCAGTTCATTAGCATACAAGACTTTAATGATTTCAAAGATTTTAACATTAGATACAGATAAGGGGTATCTACACATTTCCTAGTATCACTCATATCATTTCCATTCTTAGGTATACTCCCAAGATATATTTCCACACAGAAAGTTGTACAACCATGTGCAGAGCACCATTATTCACAATAAGCAAGCATGCAAATATAATCGTCTATCAGCAAAGAAACAAAATTACAGAGAAATATTATTGAGTTATTAAAAATGAAGGACTGAGTCACAATACATTTAATGACATTTAAAACTACAAATGGGGGTTGGAGGAAACAGCTTACTGGTTAAGAGCATTTGTTGTTCCTCAAGAAGACCTGGATTAGGTTTCCAGCACCAATGTGGTGGCTCACAACTATTTGCACCCCCAGTTCCAGAGTATCCAAGCCTCTCTTCTGACTTCTATGGGAACCAGATAGACACATGGTGCACATACAAACACATATGCAAAACACTCATACACATAAAATAAAAATTTAAAAATCTTTAAAAATTTAATCTTAAAAAATTTATTTATTTATGATGTATACAATATTCTGTCTGTGTGTATGCCTGCAGGCCAGAAGAGGGCACCAGACCCCATTACAGATGGTTGTAAGCCACCATGTGGTTGCTGGGAATTGAACTCAGGACCTTTGGAAGAGCAGGCAATGCTCTTAACCTCTGAGCCATCTCTCCAGCCCCTAATCTTAAAAAAATTAAGCCAGGTGGTGGTGGCGCACATCTATCTATAATCCCAGCACTTGGGAGGCAGAGGCAGGAGAATTTCTGTGACTTTCAGGCCAGCCTGGTCTACACAGAGAGAGTTCCAGAACAGGTTCTAAACCTACAGAGGAACCCTGCCTTAAAAAAATTTAGGGCCAGCCGGGCGGTGGTGGCGCACGCCTTTAATCCCAGCACTTGGGAGGCAGAGGCAGGCGGATCTCTGTGAGTTCGAGACCAGCCTGGAACTCAGTGACTAAAAGCACTTGCTGCTCTTACAGAGAACCCCAGTACAATTCTTAGCATCCACATGGTGGCCCACAAACACCTGGAACTCCTGTTCCAGAAGATCTCTTCTCCATGGGAACCAGGCACGTACACAGTATACAAACATGCTTTTGAGAAAAATACTCATATATATAAAATAAAACTTGTTAACTCAAAAGGTCAATTCAATTCTCATAAAATGTTCAGAAGAGGCAAACCAGAGACAATGTAAATTAATGTAAGATAAAATTAGGCAGTGGTAGAGCACAACTTTAACCCCAGCACTTTGTAGGTAGAGGTAGGTGGATCTGAGTTCATGGCCAGCCTGGTCTACAGAGTAAATTACAGTACAGCCAGGGCTACACAGAGAAACTCTGCCTAAAAAAAAAAAAAAAAAAAAAAAAAAAAGTTTGGAGCTGGAGAGATGACTCAGTAGTTAAGAGCACTGACTGCTCTTCCAGAGTTCAAATCCCAGCAACCACATGGTGGCTAACAACCATCTGTAATGAGATCTGGTGCCCTCTTCTGTTATGCAAGCATTGCAAATAGAGCATTCATATACATAAAATACATAAATAAATTAAAAAAAAAAAGGTTTGACTCTGTCCTAGACCATAGATAGATTCTTAACTTGTAGGTCAGGACCCCTTCGACAAACCTCTATCTCCAAAAATATTTACGATTCACAGCAGTAGCAAAATTACAGTTATGAAATAGCAACGAAAATAATTTTATGGTTATGGGTCACAGCAACACAAGGAACTGTATTAAATAAAAGGTGGTACATTTGGAAGGTTGAAAAATACTGCCCTAGACAAAGGAATTTTGAGCTGGTTCAGTAAATAGAAGGTGTTTTAAAACACATTTGAGGATCAGGTAATAAAACGCTCCTTAACCATAGATTCATTCCCTCTCTGAAACAGAACCCCAAGGCACACTTTATGATACTCCATCTTATATTTTCTCCATTAAGAAAACTGAAGCTGCTGGTGGTGGGTGCATGCCTGCCTTTATTCCCAGGACTCAGGAGGCAGAGGCAGGCAGATCTCTGCGAGGCCAGCCTGGTCTACAAGAGCTAGTTCCAGGACAGCTAGGGTTGTTTACACAGAGAAACCCTGTCTTGAAAAAAAAAAAAATCAAAAAATAAATTTTGACTTCAATGTTACTTTGGGGGAGAGGTTATGCTTTTGTTTCCACAGGAAATAAGAGACTCTGGATTCACTCTGGGTTAAGAAAAAAATCAGGTTTCACTGAGGAAGATCCCCCTGAAAAATCTCCAATGGGAACAAATGGCCAGATGATCCAACATCTCAAAGTGCCTGTTACAGTTTCCTCTGAATTCTACATCCAGAAACAGCTTCAAGGATGCTGGCTGAAACCATCCAGTCTCACAGAATACTCCAGCCAGGACTTGATCATAATCTTAAATTTTTTCAGGGTTTCACAAAGATAACCAGTGGCCCCAACCAAAGGAAGTAGTTTAGAGAACTAAGCCCACATTCCCAAAAATAAATTATGAATGTTTGACATCACTTAGGGAGGTTGGAAAAAAACTAACCAAAGCAGATTAGATTCAGGGATCTTGTTTTTAAAAAAAGGGAGATATAGAAATGATAGGATAAAAGGGTAGATTACTGAATCTACTTTAATCCAAAAAACAACTTAATCTCACATATTTTACATTAGTATGGATTTTGGTTTATTGATACAAATTTAAAGTTATTTTTGCTATATATAATATATATATCCCGTTCTTTTAGGATATTATGTTTATGCAGCTCATTTAAAAATACAATATGCTAGGTGGTGGTGGAATATGCCTTTAAGCACATGAGGCAGAGCCAGGCGAATCTCTGTTAAAATTAAGAAATAGAGATTAGCCGGGCGGTGGTGGCGCACGCCTTTAATCCCAGCACTCGGGAGGCAGAGGCAGGCGGATCTCTGTGAGTTCGAGACCAGCCTGGTCTACAGAGTGAGTTCCAGGACAGGCTCCAAAACCACAGAGAAACCCTGTCTCGAAAAACCAAAAAAAAAAAAAAAAAGAAATAGAGATTAATAATCATCTACAATAGCAAACTTACAATCATGTTAGATTTTCAAGGTCATCAGATATTTCAGATAGATAGGCAATCTTCAAACACTTCCAAGCCCTACAGAATATAACATTTATAATGTTTTAAGACCTTGTCAAAGTTTTCTCGACTGTGAGACACGTCTGCTTCTGGAAGCACAATTACTTCAAAGAGGATTATGGGCATTTAATAAAGTCCATATGGGGCTTGTCTTCTTTGTGGCAAAATCAAGCCATGTGGGCAAAGAAACTGGTCTTGCCTCAGTTGCTCACAGTTACTGACCAAACTGGACCAGCAGGACACAAAAAGGCAACTGCCAAACTTTGAAAAGGTGGTCAGTCCTTAGAATTCCCTGCTTCACAGGAAAGTCTGTCAGATAATTCTAGGCCTGTAGGTCAGAGGTGGATGCCCTAACGTTGCAGAGAACTTTGGGTAAGGGTAACATTTCATCTTTCTGGAGTCTTTGATGGAGTTGAATACTAAATAGTTAAGAGTTATAATAGAAAGTAAATAATATATAAAACTTTAGACTCACAAAAATAAGAAAAATGGTAGAGTATTTTCCCTAATTTTGTCAAATACAAATGGACTGGATATTGTAACTGTAATTCCTATTTAATAATCTTTCTGTTTATGTATATATATATATTGAAAAATACCTTCCTTTTTGATTAGACAAAAAGGGGGAAATGCTGTATAATAATCCCATGATTATATATTACTGTGAATATGTATTACTCTCATTGGTTAATAAAAAATTGATAGGCTGATAGACAAGAAGTATAGGCAGGATATCCAGACAGAGGACTCTAGGAGAAACGGTGAAGTCAAGAGATGCCAGGCAGCCACCAAAAAAACTGGACATGTATAAGATGAGACAACAAGCCATGAGCCAAGTGGCAAAGCATAAACAGAAATGCAGGTTAATTTAAGTGTAAGACTGGCTAGTAACAAGCCTGAGCTATACGGGTCAAGCATTTATAAGTAATATTAAGCCTCTGAGTGCTTATTTGGGAACTGGTGAGCAGGAGAGAAACATCCAGTTACAATATATTTTTACTTTATGTGCATGGGCATTTTGCCTAAATATTTATCTGTACATTACATGTATACCTGGTGCCCCAGGAGATCTGGAGAAGGTGCTAGATCCCCTGGAACTGGAGTTACAAGTGGCTACAGGTCACCACATGGGTGCTGAGAATCAAATCAGAGTCCTCTAGAAGAGCATCAAGTACTCTTATCTATTACTTCATCATCTCTTCAGACCCTTGATTAATCTTTTATGACTACTACTCAAAATTAAACTCAAAACATATCAATACCAAATAGGACATGGCAACGCATACCTGTAATCCTAATATTCAGGAGACAGAGACAGGAGGAAACCCACAAATTCCAGAACTGACAGAACTACATAGTAAGTTCCTGTCTTTTCCCCTCAGCTCCCCCAAAAGGCTGCAGAGGTGACAGTAGGTAAAGGTACTTGCCACCAAGTCTGGCAACCGGAGCCAATCCCTAAAACCCACATGGAAGAAGTGGAGATGAAATTTCCACAAGCTGTCCTTTGAACTCTTTATGTGTGCTATGACACATGCATATACCCACACAAGAAATAAATGTTAAAAAGACATTGACACAGCCTTTTAAAAAGGAAAAAATAGTTATTGAATTTTGTAAATCCTAATTCTCCATAGAAAACTGTTTTTGTTTTTCTCAGAGGAGCCTCAAAATTCCTTTTCCTTTTTAACAGTACATAGCCTTTAGACTGGACTTCTCATCAGTCACCAAAACCTCACAATTGTTTATATTTCTCAGCACCCCCTCCTACTCTTAACCCCACAGAACACCGCTCAACCAGTTGTAGGATCCTCCAAATCATGAAGGAGGAAACATTTTGCTATGGTATTGACACCTCCCCCCAATTCCAGTTCCACAGCAAGAGGGTAGGAAACAGGCAGAAAGTATAAAATGTCAGCTTTTGATGACTACCATTCACCCTTGCTTCAAGAGAAAGAATAAAACAGGTCTAAGACTAAAATCTATGTCTCAGAATTTTAGCAACCTCTGTAAGGTATACTAATTAACCTTACCTGAACTCAGTCATTAGGACCAAGCCAACAATGTAAATGGGCTTCATTAATAGGTGGAATCAAGCCCGTTCTTTAGGAAAGGAGGGACAAAGATGTACTACAACCTTTCCCAACCTTTCTGGACCACTGACCTATGTATACTACTAGGCCAAGAGCTTATTTTCTGAAAAGGTTCATTAAGAGACTAGAAACCATAGTATCTTAGTTCTTTTCTTACAATAGCAAAGATATTTTATATCTTTATTTTTTATTTTTATTTTTTGGGTTTTTTGTTTGTTTGTTTGTTTTTTGTTTGTCGAGACAGGGTTTCTCTGTAGCTTTGGAGCCTGTCCTGGAACTCCCTTTGTAGACCAGGCTGGCCTCGAACTCACAGAGATCCACCTGCCTCTGCCTCCCGAGTGCTGGGATTAAAGGCGTGCGCCACCACTGCCCAGCATTTTATATCTTTATATGTGATACTTTGAGGAAGGAAACAAACCTAGAAAGAAAAGTATCTATGAAGCAGAAAAGGGTCTGAAATAGTACTCCAAGATTAGCATAGCAGGAAGGCTTTAATACTCAAGTAGGTTGATTGCCTTTTAGAATTAAGATTATGATCGCAAGAACAGTCAAGCAAAATTCTTCACACCAAACAGCCCTAAACTAAAAATGAAGTAGTTTTCTAATCACCAGTGCAGAAACCAAAAAACAAAAGGAAATACTTAGCAGACAAGTAAAAACACAGAATCCCTGGGTTTGAAAACACTCAAGCAACTCAATTCATTAAAAAAAAATTAAAATTAAAAAACTAGAAAGAGTTCCCCACAAAGTGGAAAAATGTTTCATCCCACAGAAATAGAAACCAAGGAATGAGAAACTTCAAAAGTCTATGAGATGAGACAGTCACTAAAAGAAAACACCATCACCTAACTCAGGCTAACACTATGACCCCATCCCTCACTTTGAATGAATGAACCAATGAGAGAAGAAGGTAGCAGCAGAGGCCAGAAGAGGGCATTGGATTCTCTGGAGCAGGATTTAACAGGTGACTGTGAGCTGCTTGACATTGGTGCTGAGAATCAAACTCTGGTCCCCTGCTAGAACAGCAAGTGCTCTTAGCCACTGGGCCATCCCTAAGGCTCGTTTTCTGAAACTATATCCAGGTGTCTCTAACTATACCCACTTAGTTCTATAGTGTATCACCGAAAAATTAGTTTGACACCTATAAAATTAGCACCTACAGTCCCAAACAACTTAATATATAGCAATTCTTTGTATCTAGGTACAAGTGTCCTAACCTTTTAGGCCTCAATTTCCAAGTTGTCAAATGGGGGCACTAAGGCAGATGAGACCGATGGATATGACCCTCTCCTTGTTGAAACTGTTTATCTAGATGTATAGATAATGCTAGGACCATTATCTGAGGCTGCTGAGAGAATAAATTCTGAGTCTGAGAACAAATCATTTAAGTTCACACTGTCATTCCAGAGTTAACCACAGGGAGGAGCGAGGGATTTGAGAAAAATCCCCAAGGGAGACAGTATTTGGCTGTTACCTGAAGCCCACCTACTAAGGAGATAAACCTCAATTCCAGACATAATTAGAGCATTTACCTAGTCCCTCTACCTAGAGCTCACCGAATTTCTCAAAGACATTTACTGTCCAGCTTTCCAGCTCCCATCTACCAACCAGTTTTCCCTGTTCAATGCAGTTTCACGTCCATTTGCTCAGCGTTGTTAATACAGATGTTTGTTTTTCCTTTCATCTGAAGTGGATTTTTCTTTAAGAAAAAAAGTTATCTACAGATTGTGACGAAAACAATTTGCTGAAATGATTGAAAACCGAGTAAACTACATTATAAGCACAGGCGAATGCCAACTTAGTAAGTTTTTAAAGAAATCGAGAAAAAAATTATAAGCATAATTCAAAAACAAAAAAAAAAAGCAAGGCTAGTGACTGGCACAATGCTTTTCCTAAAGGTCGTAAAAGGTTTCGAAAAGAATACAAACGAGTGACAATTCTCGAAGGTCAAGCGGAGCCTCGCAAATTAACACGAGGTGTCCAAGGCTAACTCAAGGAAGGGTTAAGAATGGGAAACACATTATCCGCCCGGGCTCCTTTTCTCCATCAAGTTTCTAGCCCCAAGAGGCCTGCCACATCACGTATTTGAAGAATAAAAACGAACCCGTCATTCGCATCTATTCCGCAAATCAACGAACAAGCAGCGATCCCTTCCTCTCCGCTCTGACAACTACACCCCGCACTGCCTGGGAGCCCGGAGGGCTGGGCTGGCAGCAGAGGATGGCGCGAAGGCACCGAGA
Source organism: Chionomys nivalis (assembly GCF_950005125.1). Lineage (NCBI taxonomy): Eukaryota > Metazoa > Chordata > Mammalia > Rodentia > Cricetidae > Chionomys > Chionomys nivalis. The sequence continues at coordinate 135,976,547 of NC_080086.1, read as the reverse complement.
GCCCGCGGCCAGTGGGCGGAAGGTGCCTCTCCCCACATGGCAGCCTCTCGGCGCCACCGGCCAACGCGCCGCGGTCCCCCAGCTCAAGCTGCTCCCTCTCCGCCCGGATCCCGCGCTGGCCGCCGCCTCCCGCACTGTGGCCGCAGGCTGCCGTCAGGGACCCTCGCCCGAGGAGAGCCCCATCCCCTCCCCCGCTCCCTTTCTCTGTCAGGCTCTCGCCGTGCAGCGGCCAGCCTCTGGGGCCCTGTCGCCTCACCTCCATGGAGACGCGCCAGCCTTGCATGGCGGAGAAGCCGTAGGGCAACGGGAGGCGCGGGGCGCCAACCCCGTCCCCGGAGCACTTCACCGTGTTGGGTTGGGAGAGGTAGGCACCCATGGCGGCGGCTGGCCGGCGGCCTGTGGGGCAGGCGAGCGGGACGCGACCCTTGCCGGCGCCGGAGCCGGGGCCCCGGGGGCGCGCGTGGCAGGGAGCAAGCCCGGCTGCGCAGCCGACGCAAGGTGCCGGCGAAAGGCGCGAGGCGGGCCAGGAGGCGGTAACGGGACGGGAGCGGGGAGAGAGCGGAAGCGGAAACGCGCTGCCCCAGACCCCGCCCTGCTGGCACGGTGAGCCGCTGCGGGCGGTCATTTCCTTAGCAACTCGCCCCGCCCTCGGGGACAACGGCCCGCCCAACCGCCGCTCCCGCGAGACTGATCGCCACGCCCACCAACGGCCGCGGCCCGAGGGAGCGGCGGGAACGTGCGGCCATGTCCTAGGTGACCCTGTCTGCCTCCCCGGCTCTGGTTTTTGCCTGAAGTCTCTTTTGTGTGGGACCCGGAGCTTCCAGTCGTGTCCCGCGGTGTTGTCGGCCCTGTCTCTCCCTCTACACGCCCTCCGATTCCGACAAACCCCGCGGGATTCGGTCCAATTAAAGTTGATGAGCGTTCTGCGCTTCCGCGGTATTTAGCCAGGCTCCGTGAGGCCTGAACTGACAAAGGGAAACGGAGACATTGGTCTGTGAAAAATAATGCGAGTTAATACAGGGCAGAAATGCTTGGTGCAGTCTGCTGGCTGACACGAGAGCAAAGAGGCGGGAACAAGCTGCTGCTCGCCAGTGGTAGATTTAGACAATCGGGTGGCGCTGAGCCGCGGGAGAAGGGAATTCGCTTACGGGGCTGGAGGACGGAGGAAAGTGTAGCTTGGAGAGGCTTATTAAGGAAGCCTACTGGCCTCGTGGGAGAAAGAGTCTAGCAGGAACAGTCTAGCCGTGGTCGTACACATCAAGATGGGTAATGCGGACGTCATTGTACTGGTGCAGCCTTTTTTTGCGCTTCTAGTCTGATTCTGTGTGCAGTGTTCACTACAGGGAGAGTCTGGGTCCTGTGATTGGTTAGAAGGCCCTTAATCCGAAAAAGATGGACTGAGACTGGGGCGCAGGCAATGGAGACACAAAGACAATCCAGCAGTTTTGATAGGATGTAAGAGAAAGAATTTCCCCGACGTATAGGGAAATCAACTCATTGAAAACAGAACTGGGGCCCCTGGCTAGCGTTCCATATTAGCCAGGTTCAATTCCTGCACCCCTTTGGCAATCCAATTCCAGGGGCTCAGACGCCCTCTTCTGGCGACAGGCATGCTAGTGAAAAGTGGTGCACGGATTTCAGGCAAAACATACATAATATATAGATTTTACCTTAAAAACAAACCCCAGCATGATGGCTCATACCAGTAACCCCAACACTTGAGGGGCTAAAGCAAGATCACAAATTTCAGGTTTCAAGCCAGCCTCGGCTACAGAGAGACCCTCAAGTTAATAAGCAAAACCCAGAATTAATTTTGACTCTTCAGTCTAAATTTTTTTTTTTTTTTTTATTTTTCGAGACAGGGTTTCTCCGTAGCTTTTTGGTTCCTATCCTGGAACTAGCTCTTGTAGACCAGGCCGGCCTCGAACTCACAGAAATCCGCCTGCCTCTGCCTCCCGAGTGCTGGGATTAAAGGCATGTGCCACCACCACCCAGCTCTTCAGTCTAAATTCTTTAATTATCAGAAATCACTTGAATTGGTCCCTGCCACAACTCTTGAATGGGTCCTAAAATGTCTCTCCTGCGTCTCTTCGTTTCCCCACAGTGGTTCAGCATTTAGCCTTCTTGTGCCTCCAAAGTCATGCTTTCTTTTCCAGCGTTTCCACCCACCCCATGGTCAGAACCTACTTTTTCAAGTTCTTCAATATCCCTCGCATCGTTTGGGTCCCCATTTGTCCTTCCTGTGTCCCTAGCACACTGTGTGTGCTCAGTATTTAAATGTTGAGTTCATACATAACACCAAAGCTTTGACTCAGATGCATCAACAGAAGATGGTGCAGTTTGGATATGTGCACTAGTTGGGGAGAAACTGTCCTGCTTAAAATGATAGTTCCATGTAAATATGGTGAAAATTCTGGCCAGGAGGGTAGATTTGAATGAGGCTTGCAGGTTGTTATGACCCTCAAGTGAGATCTCTGAAAAGCAGAGGCAGGTGGATCTCTGTGAGTTTCTAAGTTCGAGGCCAGCCTGGCCTGCAAAGAGCTAGTTCCAGTACAGCTAGGATTGTTACACAGAGAAACCCTGTCTCGAGAAACCAAAACAAACAGACAAAATAAGAAAAGCTGAATATACCCCAGTACACCAGAGATGGGGGTAGCAGTGTCGCAAGGTCAGCCTGGGTTACTTATAGTAGGACTTCAGTATTCCAGAGCAAGCTTGAGCTACACGGTAAGATTGTCTCAAAAGCCGGGCTGTGGTGGCACACGCTTTTAATCCCAGCACTTGGGAAGCAGAGGCAGGTGGATCTCTGTGAGTTCGAGGCCAGCCTGGTCTACAAGAGCTAGCTCCAGGACAGGCTCCAAAGCTACAGGGAAACCCTGTCTCGAAAAACCTAAAAAAAAAAATTGTGTCAAAAACAAAACAAAACCCTAAAAGTAAAGTGCCAACTTCAAATATTGACAACAAAAACCCTGCATCTATTAAGTATCCATATGAATGCTAAGGATGGAATAAAAATCCTATTCTGTATTTTGCCCGCAAAAAAAAAAAAAATGGATTGCCTGAAACAAAATGGGAGAAAGACAAAAGTAGCTAATAAGATAATGATGGGAGGGAAAAAAATGAGGCACTGGGAAGCCAGTAAAGCCAGAGAGGTAATAGACACTAAAGGGGCACATGTAAACTGGGGGATACTCCCTTTTCTCCCTGAGCAGAATAATGCATTTCTAAGGACTAACATGGTCACATGTTCATAGTCTATCTTGGGACTCTCTTTTATTGTTTTTTCTTTCTGTTTTGCTTTGAGAGTCTCCTGTATCCTGACTGGCCTTGAATGCTCTATGGAACAGGGATAACCTTGAATTTCTGATTCTCCTGTGTCTCCCAAGTGCTGGGATAACTGGCTTGAGTTACCAACCACATCTTCCACTCCTTTTAAAGTGCAAACTGCCAAAACCTGGTTTATCAAACGTAGGATAGAACCAGTTCCTGCATGTGTACTTGAGGGACTGGCCTGAGAAGTAATCTCAATAGCACACAGCATATGTGTTTAATAGCAAAGGATTAGGAAGACATGGGAAGCAGCAAAGAGCAAAGACATGGGACTCAGTGGCTGAGAACAGAAAATAAACACTGTGAATCACTTGGCAGCTCCCACAACAACATATCCAAGGATTGCTATGTTGCTTTGATTTTCCTGTGGTATTTTTTTTTCAAATTCATTGAATATTAAAACTGCCAGGGCTGGAGGAATGGCTCAGCCGTTAAAGGCTAGGCTCACAACCAAAAATAGAAGAAAACTGCCAAATGTCAATCATTTTGAAAACTGTTTATTTCCATTTGCCTTTCCTAAGGGAAGAAGAATGTGCTTAAAAAGACAAAGGTGCTTTAGGCCAAGGTCTTTCAACCACAAGAAACAGTAAGGGACTAGAGTGCAGCTCAGTGGTAGAGCACTTGCCTATGGGACATGAGGCTCACGGTTCAGTGCTCAACACTGGAAAAAGGAAGAAGGGGAATGAGGCTTATTAAATGTGAACTCCTTACATTTACGGATTTGGGGAATTCAAGGGACCTCAGTGTAAGCAATATTGCCTCAAAAGCCAAATGTTCTAACTTTATCCTCGGAGACCAGTTCAATTGTAAATGTAAACTCAAGACCATCCAAAAGTGTGTTAGTCCATATAATGCAAAATATGCTATGTTGGTATTTTATATATCTTACTATCTTTCTATATTATCTTTTTTAAACATAAATTCTAAAGGTGCCTTAGAAATACAAGACCATCAGCTGGGCAGTGGTGGCGTACGCCTTTAATCCCAGCACTTGGGAGGCAGAGGCAGGCGGATCTCTATGAGTTCGAGGCTAGCCTGGTCTACAAGAGCTAGTTCCAGGACAGGCTCCAAAGCCACAGAGAAACCCTGTCTCGAAAAACCAAAAAAAAAAAAAAAAAAAAAAAAGAAAGAAAGAAAGAAAGAAAGAAAAACTACAAGACCATCAAAAGGCAATGGACTACAGACTGAGAAAACAACCTGAACAGGAAAGATGTTAAGGGAAAGCAGAGAAACTGAAAGGGGGCAAGCAGGTCTTCGAAGTCTCTTGTCCTTCAGGCTTTTCTTGGGGCTCCTCACTTTGGTTTTTGACCCTTTTGTGTAATATTACTCGTGAGGTATTACTATGGAAACCTAGCAGCATTGTTTCCAGGATTGGGACTATACACCCGGCTGATGGTCTTGTATAGTTGATGACTATACATGCAAAGCACATGATCTGTCACTGATCCTGTTAAAACACGAACAGTTAAATCAAAAATCGCCTGCTTCTCAAAAGAATAGCAGTTTTGATAGTGCGTTCCTTCCTGGAGTGAATAAAAGTGAAAGATGGATCCAGGGAGGAATACCTCCGTGACAAAATTTCGGTTGAGTGCAAAGCCTTGGCAAACAGCACTGTGGGCATGGTGGTGAAGGCCCATCCTCCCAGCACTAGGAAGGTAGAAACAGGATGAGCAGTTAAGGTCCTCCTCCACTGCCTATAACAAGTCTAGTCTGAAATACATGCCTTCCTATCTCAGAAAAGGATTTAGGCCTGCGGGGAGCAGTCAGTAAAGCGCTAGACCCTAAGTACAGATACACAGAATCTATATAGATAAAGACCAAACGCAGTGGTGGGACTGTCTAATTCCAGCCACCATGCGATGGGAGGGAGAGAGGGATCCCTGCAGGCTTGCTGGCTAGCTGGCCTCGCCTACTTGGTGAGATTGTGCCTGACCTCTATGTGCATAAACACACACACACGCACACACAGAGAGAGAGAGAGAGAGACAGAGAGAGACAGAGAGAGAGAGAGAGACAGAGAGAGACTGAAAGCCAGAGACCAGAGACAGATTTAGAGCTAAGAAGAAATGGAAAATGTTGAAGTCACTAGAAGAGTAAGGGAAAAGTCTTTGTCTGGAGCTCTAGGCTAGCTTCCCCTTTGTTCTCTCTCTCTCTCTCTCTCTCTCTCTCTCTCTCTCTATATATATATATATATATATATATATATATATATATATATATATATAATATTGGTTTGGTTTTTTGAGAGGGTTTTTCATATATATATATTGGTTTGGTTTGGTTTTTTGAGAGGGTTTTTCTGGAACTCCCTCTGTAGACTAGGCTGGCCTCGAACTCATAGAAAGTGCCACACCACCACCCGGCATGTTTGTATTGTGTGTGTATATTTTCAAATTTCTGTGTATCATGGTGTTTCAGCTACTTCAAAGACTTTCTGTTGAAACAGACAGCCCCACCCAGGACTAGTCAGTCATTAGAGATAGCAAAACTCAGCCAAGAGCATGCCCTTAACATACGAACTGGCCAATCTGGAGCCGAACCTCCCCTATCAGTTCCTTACAGGATGGTAGGAGATAGTCCTCATCCCAGGCACCAAGGGACCACCCCCAGAACCTAGAGCCCTTCCTACAAACTCTGCTGCCTTGTCTGTCTCTTAGAACCCCAACAAAGCTTTGGGTCTCTACTCTGTGTTGCTGCTGTTCTCTGCCTGACCCAGATGGGTGCCTCCCCGCCACCTGAGACTGCCAGGCGAGCACGGCTCCTCTCCAGGACCTGTGAGAACAAAATGGTCTGGTGTTCTTTTTTGCTTGCAGGTCTCATCTAGTCCTCGCTGCAGCACTTACTACATGGCTTAGACTGCCCTTAAAAGCCTGCTCCTTCTTCCTCTACCTCCTGAGTGCTGGGGTTACAAATGTGCACCGCCACCTTTAGTATAGACTTTGTTTTCTTAGGCCTCATCTTGGTCTCCTCTTATGGCTGCTCCTGGCTATGAACCTAAAACCACAGAACGAATACCCCAAAGTGAAACTATTTGTTTTGGGTTTTGTTTGTTTGTTTTTGTGGAGTGGTTATTTATTTATTTATTTATTTTTGAGGCAGGGTCTCTATGCAGCCCTGTCTAGCCTAGAACTCACTATGTAGATCAGACTAGCCTCAAATTCACAGTGTTACATCTGTCTCTATCTCCCAAGTGCTGGGGTTAAAAGTGTATGCCTGGCCTGTTTTGGTTTTTGAGACATAGTCTTGTCATATAACCATACTGACTTCAAACTTTCAATTCTCCTGCCTCAGCCTCACAAATACACGAAACTCAACTTTCCAACATGAAACTTTTAAGCCAGAGTGACATTATATTTAAAACTATATTTTTATGTTTCTAGAAGGTGAGACATCCATCTTGTGGTTTGATTTTACTCAAGGGAATCACTACGAAAATGGGTTCTCTATACATTTGTGTAGGAGATGTGTTTGTCCTAAAGAAAATACGAAATGATCACTTATCAAAATGCAGTTTAATTGCTGGGACTTTTCTGCTTATTAGTAATATAAAAGATGCCTATAGCAAGATTGTACCCTTGAAAGAAGAAAAAATAATTTCCCGGCTCACAATAAGAATAAACATGGAACTATCTTGTGAAATCTTTATTTTTCTTAGGTGATCTATCTGTGTTTGGTCCAAGGGTTTGCTCACAGGAGATCACGAAACTGGGGCCACACTAAGAAGGCCTGAACCTCATCCTCACTCTTCATTCAGGGAGCCAGACAGGCCTGAACCACTGCTCTCTCACGGGCTGTTCCATTCAAAGCCAGAGCCTCCAAATTCTGGATAGTGGTGGAGAGTCCTGACATCGCATTGCGGGCGGTGAGGGTTTCTCCCCTCGAGGAAAAGTATGGCTCTTCTGAAGGCATCCTGAGTGGAAATGAGGAGACAACGGAAAGATCTTTCAATACCCTCGTCTGCCAGTGGCATTAGGACCCTAAGGTATTGCACAGCTTGGAGATTCCTGGAATAAGGGTCGGGGTGAACCTGCAATATCAGGAATCTGAGCAGCTGCGTCTTGTTAAACTGAAGAACCCGGACAAAGGTTGTAACCTTGAGAATAAAATAAGGAAGTGGGAACTCGGTGGAAGAGTGTGGGTGATTAACATGTGCAAACCCCAAATTCGATCTGTCATACTCCACCCACGAAAGAAAGAGATTTATGTCCATTGGGATGAGGCATGTGAAGAGCTTGGAAAAAGGGATGTTAAGGCCAGGACAGCAGTGGTCTTGAGCAAGAACAGATGCCAAAATGAGAGTGTGGGGGGGGAGAGGGTACAGTTAACTACTCTTTAGGAGAATCCATGAAAACCCCTGAATAAGAGCACTCCTTGACCTGCTCACTACTGAGACTGGAGAACCCTTTTATTAAGTCTGATGGACTGACCAGCCCAAGAGGACCAGGTCTGCAGTGTGTTTCTTAGAAAAACCCTGTTGCTCCTTGTGGTTATCACTAGGGCAAAACATCTTAAAATTGAGGCTAGTGGTCAAATAACAAATGACCCCACAAACCAATAGCAAGGCCCTACATTTTACACGTGTATTTAACTTAATGAATTATTATTAGTGGGGGGCTGGGGGACACTTTCAGGAGTTCTTTCTGTCACCTTGTTGAGGCGAGGTTTTGACCTTCCCGGCAGTCCTGCAGTTTCCACTTTCCATTTCATCATAGGAGTGCTGGGGCTGTACCTGGCTTATGACGTGGGTTCCGGGGAATAGATTCAGGCCCTCCACTCGGCTACAAGTGCTTTCCTCCACTGCGCCATCACGCCAGCTCTGGCTCTGTACTCCAGGAGGAAGGAAGAACAGCAGCAGCGGAAACGCTGTCAGCTGGGATCCCGTGCCTCTGCCAAGATGGTTATCTCACTGCTGCTGTGGATGCCCGTCTCCTGGCTGGCTTGCCACTGCTGGATCTTTAAACTTAACTGGATCATATTTTTAATTACTATAGTTTTATTTGTTTGTTTTGAGGAATAATCTTGCAATGTAGCCCATGCTGGTTCTCAGCCCATGATCCTCCTGCCTAAGCTTCCCAATTGCTAGAACTATAGGTGCGTATCAGCAGACTGTATCATATTTTAAAAGTCATTTGATCTAATGTGCAATTGGACTTTTAGATAATCCAAACTGTGCCGCGTGGTGGTGGTGCATGCCATTAATCCCTGCACTCGGGAGGCAGAGATAGCTGTATCTCTGTGAGTTTGAGGCCAGCCTGGTCTACATACCACAACAGGCTCCAAAGCTACAGAGAAACCCTGTCTCGAAAAGAAAAGAAAATCCAAACTGAGAATTTCTTTCTTTCTTTTTTTTTTTTGGTTTTTCAAGACAGGGTTTCTCTGTGGTTTTGGAGCCTGTCCTGGAACTAGCTCTTGTAGACCAGGCTGGTCTCGAACTCACAGAGATCCGCCTGCCTCTGCCTCCCAAGTGCTGGGATTAAAGGCGTGTACCACCACTGCCCGGCGAGATTGGTGTTTTAATGTTCAGGTTGATTATTGGCATGTTCAAATTCATGCCATCTTTTTGTTTTTGTGTTTTCTTTCTTTCTTTCTTTCTTTCTTTCTTTCTTTCTTTCTCTCTCTCTCTCTCTCTCTCTCTCTCTCTCTCTCTCTCTCTCTTTCTTTCTTTCTTTCTTTCTTTCTTTTGTCTCTTTTGGTGGCTGGAGAGATAGCCGTGGATGCTGGGAAGAGAACTCTTATATTTTTGGTTGTGAGCCTACCCTTTAATGGCTGAGCCATCTTTCCAACCTCTAGCCTGTGTTTTTGTATTTATTTATTTATTTATTTATTTATTCATTCATTTTAACCTTTTGTTTGCTTGTTTGTTTGTTTGTTTTTTCAAGACAGGGTTTCTTTGAAGCTTTGAAGCCTGTCCTGGAGCTAGCTCTTGTAGACCTGGCTGGCCTCGAACTCACAAAGATCCACCTGCCTCTGCCTTCTGAATGCTGGGATTAAAGGCGTGCGCCACCACTGCCTGACTCTCCTTACAGTTTCTTTTTTAAAAAAAGATTTATTTATTATGTATTCAGTGTTCTGCCTGCATGTATCCCTGAAGGCCAGAAGAGGGCACCAAATCTCATTAGAGATGGTTGTGAGCACATGTGGTTGCTGGGAATTGAACTCAGGACCTTTAGGAAGAACAGGTAAAGCTCTTAACCACTGAGCCATCTCTCCAGCCCAACTCCTTACAGTTTCTTACTTTGCTTTTCCTCCCTTCTCATTTCTTGCCTTCTGTTGGATTAGACTGATAATCTTTTCTAAATCCCCCATTTGCTTTCCTTTGCCAGTTGAAGCTTTGTGTTTCTGTATGGTAGTCATTTTCCTTGATGTTTTAACATTTAAACTTATTTTTTGTTTTATTTTGTTTTTCAAGACAGGGTTTCTCTGTGTAACAATCCTAGCCGTCCTGGAACTAGCTCTTGTAGACCAGGTTGGCCTCGAACTCACGGGGATTCACCTGCCTCTGCCTCCCAAGTGCTGGGACTAAAGGCATGCGCCACCACTACCCGGTCCAATATTTAAAATTATTATAAAGTCTAAAAATGGGCATAGTAACTCATACCTGTAATCCCAGCACTAGGGAGTCTGAGGCAGGAGGATCATCGTGAGTTTGAGGTCAGCCTGGGCTACATAGTGAATTATAGATCATCATGACCTATAGAGTGAGAATCTTTCTGCAAACACACAAGCACAAAGGGCGCGGGATTGGTAGAGTGCTTGCCCAACATGCTCAAAACCCTGGGTTTGATCGTCAACACCACATGGTGGTTGGTAAATGCTTGTGATCCTACCACTCTGGAGGTGGAAGCCAGATGACTAGAAATTCAAGGGCATCCTCAGCCACATATCTAAGTTCCATGCCAGCATGGGATATATGAGCCTCAAAACCAGAAAGGGGTCTGGGGAGATGGCTCTGTGAGAAGGACTTGAGTCCAGATTCCCAGAATCCACCTAAAAAGCCACGTGAGGTCATATGGACTTGTAACCCCAGCACTGCGGTGGGGGCAGAGACAGGAAGATCATTAGGGCTTGCTGGCTGCTAGCCTCACCAACAAATAGTGAGCTCCAGGTTCAGTGGGAGACCCTGTCTCTGAGGGATAAGGCAGAGGGCAGTAGAGGAGGACACCTGACATCTTCCTTGGCTTTAGTAAGGGTGCACATGGATATGTGCACACACATGCACACACACACACACACACACACACCAAATAATAAAATATAGGGTTGTTTAGCATTTCTATCCTCTCTCTCTCTTTTTTGTTCTTCAAAACAGGGTTTCTCTGTGTATCCCTGTCTGTCCTGGAACTCACTCTGTAGACCAGGCTGACCTTGAGCTCGGAGATCCTCCTGCCTCTGCCTACCGAGTGCTGGGATTAAAGGTGTGTGTCACCACTTTCTGGCTCTCTATCCTCATTTTTAAAAAGATACAAACAAGTTTTAACTACCTAGTAAACACTTCTAATTTTGTTATGATTATCTACAGTTACCATTTCAACTTATTCTTTAAATTTTTTAAATTACATTTATTTTGTGTGTGTGTGTGTGTGTGCATCACACCACAAGTGTAGAAGTCAAAGGACAATGTAAGGGAGTCAGTTCTCTCCTGTTACTAAGCATCGGGGTCCTGATGAAACTCAGGTCGTCAGACTTGATGACAAATGCCTTAACCAGCTGACCCATCCTGCAGGCTCCTCAACTTACTCTTTCTTTTTTTTTTTTAAATTACTGTGGTAAAGTGCACACAGCATACTGTTGCCATCTTAGTATTTTTGAGCACACAGTTCAGGAACAAAAGGTACATCTCAAAATGTAATTCGGTCATCACTACCATCCATCTTAATGTATTCATCATCTGAAGCCAAATTCTCTATTCATAACTTTGTTTCTTCTACTTTCAAAACTACTACAACCATTGTGGTTTCTGTTATTTTTAATTCTCTTTTCTCTTTTTGTAGTGCTTGGGATTGAGCCCAGGGCATTGCCTCATGCATACTAGGAAATACTCTACCATTAAACTATTCGCCCAGTTCAGCTATACTTTCAGTCTCTGTGAATTTGACAACTCTGTGTTCCTCATATAAGTGGAGTTATATAGAGCTTATCTTCTCTGTCTACCTGATTTCACTTAGCATATGCCCCCAGGAGAATTTCATTCCTTTTTAAGGTTGAATAATATTCTTTTTATTTATTTATTTTTGTTTTTTTGAGCCTGGCTGATCTAGAACTTGCTCTGTGAACTAGGCTGGCCTCGAACTCACAGAGATCCTCCTGCCTCTGCCTCCTGAGTTCTGGGACCTTTGCCCCACTAGGCTGAATAATACTCTAATGTGAGCTCTCTCTCTGTCTCTCTCTCATCATGTGTGTATACATCTACTTACACATATTTCGTTTATTTTTTGTTTTGTTTTGAGAGGGAGTCTTGGGATTGACCCAGTGTGGCCTTCAGTTCACTATGTAGCTGCTCACTTGTAATACTATTTCTGCTGAGTCTCCAGAGTGCTATAATTACAGGTATGAACCATCATGCTTCGCTCTGTTTATTCATTGATACCACATTTTGTCTGTCTAGCCATTTAAAAAGAATTTTACACACTTACTAGTGTGCATGTGTGTGTGTTTGCTTGTGTATGGGTACACTTTATATGTAGATGTTCATGCATGTGTGTACATGTGAAGGCCAGAGGTTGATGTAGGGAGTCTTCCTCAATCACTCTCTGCCTTGTATTTTGAGGCAGGGTCTCTCACTTGGGCTCAACCATTTGGCTAGTCTAGCTAGCCAGCTTGCTTTGGAGAGTCCCTGTCTCCACCTCCAGAGCTCTGGGATGACAGGTGGACCACTAACACCTGCCAGCCTTTCCGTAGTTTCTGGGGATCTTGAACTGTGGTCCTCACACTTGTGTGCAAAAGCTTTACCCCTGAGCCATCTCCTTAGCTTTACCTATTCATCCCCAGCGGTCATTTGGTTTATTTCTACTTTGGGCCACTGTGAATAGTACTTGTGGTGTTCCGTTTGAGTCCTTGCTTTCGAGTTGCTTGAGGTACACAGGAGAGTAGAAATACCTAGATCATGTGTTAGTCCTCTGTTTAATTTTTATAAGAACTTGCTTTCAAGCCAGGCATGGTGGTACACGCCTTTAATTCCAGCACTCAGGAGGCTGAGGCAGGTGGATCTCTATGAGTTGGAGCCCAGTCAGGGCTGCATAGTGAGACACTGTCTCAAAACAAAAAAGAACTTGTTTCTCCCATGTTTATGAACTATATTTGCTAATGTATTTTCTCAGTCTCTATAGTCATAATTTTAAAAAGAAAAGCCATTCTTTTTTCTTTAAGATGTAGTTATTTTGGGGCCGGGTGGTGGTGGCTCATGCCTTTAATCCCAGCACTCGGGAGGCAGAGGCAGGCGAATCTCTGTGAGTTTGAGGCCAGCCTGGTCTACAAGAGCTAGTTCCAGGACAGGAACCAAAAACTACAGAGAAACCCTGTCTCGAAAAATTCAAAAAAAAAAAAAAAAAGGATGTAGTTATTTACTATGTATACAGTGTTCTGCCTGCATGTATGCCTACATAGTCAGAAGAGGGCACCAGATCTCATTACTGATGACTATGAGCCATCATGTGGTTCTTGGGAATTGAACTCAGGACCTTTGGAAGAACAGCCAGTGCTTTTAAACTCTGAGTCATCTCTCCAGCCCCCCGCCCCCAGCCATTCTTTTTTAATAACAATTTTTATTATTTTAATTCTGGGTGTGCATGTGTGTCTGCGTGTGAGGTATATGTACAAGAGTACAGGGACCAAGGAAGCCAGAGGCATCAGATCCCTCTGGAGCTGCTTCCAGGTGGTTGTCAGCCATCTGAGGTAGGAGGATCAGCAATATGCTCTTGACTACCAAGCTACCTCGTTAGCCCCCCTCGCGGCTGTTTTCAACTTTACACCTTTGTTCACACCTTTTTTTTTGTTGTTTTAAAGATTTATTTATTTATTATATATACAACATTCTGCCTCGATGTATGCCCGCACGCCAGAGGAGGGCGCCAGATCTCAGTACAGATGGTTGTGAGCCACCATGTGGTTGCTGGGAATTGAACTCAGGACCTCTGGAAGAACAGCAAGTGCTCTTAACCTCTGAGCCATCTCTCCAGTCCCTTGTTCACACCTTTTAAGAGATTTCTTTTGTTACTATGTGTGGAACAAGTGGGTAATTTTGAGCCAGAGTCTACTGTGTTTCAAGCTAGCCTAGAATTTGCTGTGTGACCAAGGATGAGTTTGAACTTCTAATCCTTCTGTTTCTGTTTCTCACATGCTGGGATTACCTGAGAGCATCCTCAAACCTGGCTTATGTGCTGCTAGAGATTGAACCTAGGGCTTTGTGTATGCTGGGAAAGCACTCTGCTGAGTTACATCCCCAGCCCTAGGCTCCTCTTAAAGATCCCTTATAGTCCTACTTTTTTTCATTACATTTTATTTGTTTCTTATGTGTGCATGTGTGTGCCCACACATGTATTCACACATGTGCCACATTCACGTATGTGTGGAAATCAGAGGACAACTTGTAGACTGTGGTCTCTCTTTCTACCATTTGGGGTCTGGGGATTGAATTTAGGTTGTCGGGCTCGGTGGCAAGTGCCTTTACCCCACTGAACCATTTTGCTGGCCTGAAAAGGCACTTACTACACTTAACCTACCAAGCATCGCATCTTAGCAGTACAGTGTGTGGTGGGGTACCAGTTGTCTGTCCTGTGATTGCATGTCCCAGTAGGAGAGATGCTCACTAGTGCCACTCAGCATCCTGAGTATTGTGTAATTATCTCTTACCTGGGAAAAGATCACCATTCAGAACCTAACGTATGTCATAGTTGGATATGAAGTCTTTCCCACAGGCTTATGTTTTACCACTTAATCTCCAGCGTGTGCTACTACTTTCCTGTGTGTATATGCGTGCCTGTGTGTCTGTGTGTCTGTGTGTGTCTGTGTGTCTGTGTGTCTGTGCGTGTCTGTGTGTGTCTGTGTGTCTGTGTGTCTGTGTGTGTCTGTGTGTGTCTGTGTGTCTGTGTGTGTCTGTGTGTCTGTGTGTGTCTGTGTGTGTCTGTGTGTCTGTGTGTGTCTGTGTGTGTCTGTGTGTGTCTGTGTGTCTGTGTGTGTAGGCTGGAGGTTAGGAGCTATCAGCTTTTTTTTTGAGACAGGATCTCTTAGGGCTTACTGATTGTGTTAGTCTCTATCTCCCCAGCACTGTGCCATCACACTTGGCTTTACTCATTCATTCATTTATTCATTCATTCATTCATTTTACATGGATTCTTTTTGTTTTGTTTTTTTTTTGTTTTTTAGAAATGGCTATTTCTTTATTGCCTATTGCTATGGTCTGAATGTTTGTGTTCTTCAATGTGTTCCTCAAACGTTATGTTGAAATCCTACCCCCAGGTGAGATGTATAGCTATACATATTTTTTATTTCTTGTTTTTTAAGAATATTTTTTAAAATTTATTATGTATACAATATTCTGTCTGTATGTATGCCTGCAGGCCAGAAGAGGGCACCATTACAGATGGTTGTGAACCACCATGTGGTTGCTGGGAATTGAACTCAGGACCTTTGGAAGAGCACGCAATGCTCTTAACCGCTGAGCCATCTCTCCAGCCCTTTACATGGATTTTAGAGACCAAACTCATCCCAGTATCCCAGCCTTCAACACTTGCAGGTATTCCCCGTGAACACACCAGCTGAGCAGGACAGGAAAACAGGCAACACACAGCCATCAGACTTGGGGAAAATGTAAGGAGGAAACAGAAACCAATTACCAAAACATCCACCCAACAATGAAAAACCCAGAAATCAGCACCTAGAGCTATAACCATCCCAAACTGAGAAGCTTGGACACCAGCTAAAAACACAATCGATATCAGCTAGGAAATATGTCTTATCTAGAGCCCAGCTATCCTACCACAGCAGGCTCTAAATATTCCAAATTAGTTGAAACACAAGAATAAGACCTTAAAACCAACTATGTGAAGTTGATAGAGGTTCTTTTTTTTTAAAAAAAATATTTATTTATTTATTATGTATACAATATTCTGTCTGTGTATATGTCTGCAGGCCAGAAGAGGGCACCAGACCCTATTACAGATGGTTGTGGTCCACCATGTGGTTGCTGGGAATTGAACTCAGGACCTTTGGAAGAGCAGGCAATGCTCTTAACCTCTGAGCCATCTCTCCAGCCCCCTGATAGAGGTTCTTAATGAGGTAATGAATATTTCCTTTAAAGAAATCTAAGAAAACAAATAGTTAAAGAAAATGAATAAAACTCTTCAAGATCTGAACATGGAAATAAATCAATAAAGAAAACACAAATGGAGGGAATTTTGGAAATGAAAATTTTAGGAACTCGAACAGGAAATTCAGAGGCAAACTTCACCAACAGAATGCAAGAAATGGAAGAGAGAATTTCAAGCACTGAAGATACAATAGCAGAAGTGGACACCTTGGTCAGAGAAAATGTTAAATCCAAAACCATTCTGGTAGTCAGGCAGTGGTGGCGCACGCCTTTAATCCCAGCACTTGGGAGACAGAGACAGGCAGATCTCTGTGAGTTTGAGGCCAGCCTGGCTTACAGAGTGAGTTTCATGACAGCTAGGGCTGTTACACAGAGAAACCCTGTCTCAGAAAAAAAATTCTGGCATAAAACATCTAGAAAATCTGGGACAGTCTGAAAAGACCAACCTAAGAATAATAGAAGTAGAGGACAGAGAAGAATTCCAGCTCAGAGGCCCAGAAAAAACTTTCAACAAAACCATAGAAGAAAAATTTCCTAAATTAAAGAAGGAGATGCCCATAAAGGTACAAGAAGAATACAGAACACCAAATAGAGAGAACCAGAAAAGAAAGTCTCTCCAGCACATAATAATCAAACACTAAACGTACAAAACCAAGAAAAACTATTCCAAGTTGCAAGGGGAAAAGGTCAAGTAACATGTAAAGGCAGACCTGTTAGGTTAACACCTGACTTCTCAGTGGAGACTCTAAAAGCCAGAAGGGTTCAACAGATGTTCTACAGACTCTAAGAGTCCACAAATGCCAGCCCAGACCACTCTACCCAGCAATTTTCAATCATGATAGATGGAGAAAATAAAATATTCCATGATAAAGTCAAATTTAAGCAATATGTATCTACAAATCCAGCCCTACAGAAGATGCTAGAAGGAAAACTCCAACCTAAGGAAGTTAACTACACTCTTGAAAAAAAAAAGGAAATTAATAACCTTACAGCAGCAAAATCAAAAGGGAAATGCACACATGTGTACATGCACCACCACCACCACCAACAGCAAAGTAACAGGAACCAGTAAATGCCACTCACTTATTGACCTCTCTCAGCATCAGTGGTCTCAATTCTCCAGTAAAAGACACAGATTAACAGAATGGGTGAAAAAAACAGGATTCATCCTTCTGCTGCATCCAAGAAATACACTTCAACATCAAGGATAAACATTACCTCAGGGTAAAGGGTTGTGAAAATACATTCCAAGCAAATGGACCTAGGAAGTAAGCTGGTGTATGCTTTTTTGTTTGGTTTGGTTTGGTTTGGCTTTTTGAGACAGGGTTTCTCTGTCTTGGAACTCTGTAGATCAGGCTGGCCTCGAACTCACAGAGATCCACCTGCCTCTGCTTCCCAAATGCTGGGATTAAATGCGTGTGCCACTACCGCCTGGCCTGGTGTAGCCATTTTAATATCCAACAAAATAGACTTCAAACCAAAATGAATTTTAAAAAGATAGGGAAGGACACTACATATTTATCAAAGGAAAAATCTATCAAGATGATAATTGTTAACATTTATGTCTCCCAAACAAGGGAACCCAGGTTTGTAAAAGAAATACTACTGCATTTGAGATCACACATTAACCCACACACACTAATAGTAGGAGACTTTACTACCACATTCTCACCAATGGACAGGCCATCCATACAAAAACTAAACAGAGAACTTCTGGAACTAACACATTATAAACGAGAGAGAGAGAGAGAGAGAGAGAGAGAGAGAGAGAGAGAGAGAGAGAGAGAGAACCAAATTAACAAAATCAGAAATGGAAAAGGAGGCATAACAACAGACACTAAGGAAATCCAAAGAATCATAAGGACATAACTTTAAAACCTGTACTCCACCAAATTAGAAAATCTAAAACAAATGAGTAATTTTCTCAATAGGTATTACTTACCAAAGTCAAATCAAGATCAGATAAGCAATTTAAGCAGACCTATAACCCCTAGTGAAATAGAAAAGGTCATTAAAAAACTCCCAACCAAAAAAAAAATCCAGGGCCAGATGGTTTTAGTGCAGAATTCTAACAGACTCTCAAAGAAGAGTTAATATCAATAATCCTCAAATTATTTCAAAATTAGAAACAGAAAGAACATTGCCCAATTAATTTTTTTTTCTTTTTTGGATTTCTCGAGACAGGGTTTCTCCGTAGCTTTTGGTTCCTGTCCTGGAACTAGCTCTTGTAGACCAGGCTGGCCTCGAACTCACAGAGATCTGCCTGCCTCTGCCTCCCGAGTGCTGGGATTAAAGGCGTGTGCCACCACCGCCCGGCTGCCCAATTAATTTTATGAGGTCATAGTTATCCATATATTGAAACCACATAAAGACTCAGCAAAAAGAATTATAGATCAATTTCCCTTATGAATATAGAAGCAAAAATACTCAATAAAATGCTTGCAAACCAAATCCAAGATCAAATAAAAAAGATTATCCACTATGTTCTAGCAGGCTTCACCCCAGAGTGCAAGGATGGTTCAATATACAAAAATCAATAAAGATAATCCACCACATAAAAAACTGAAATACAAGTTGGGCAGTGGTGGTACACACCTTTAATCCCAGCACTTGGTAGGCAGAGACAGGCAGATGGATCTCCGCAAGTTCAAGGTCAGTCTGGTCTAAAGAGTGAGTTCCAGGACAGGCTCTAAAGCTACAGAGAAACCCTGTCTTGAAAAAACAAACAAACAAACAAAAAACCCAAAAAATAAACAAAAAACACCTGATCAGAAAAGGCCTTTGACAAAATCCAACACCACTTCATGATAAAAGTTTTAGAGCGAATAGGGGTATAAGGGACAGACCTCAGCACAATAAAGGCAATTCACAGTAATCTGTAGCCAACATCAAATTAAATGGAGAGAAACTCGAAACAATTCTACTAAAATCGGGACAAGACAAGGTTCTCCACCCTCTTCATATCTATTCAATATAGTACTTGTAATTTTAGTTAGAGCAATTAAGACAAATGAAAGAATTCAAGGAGATACAGATTAGAAAAGAAGTCAAAGTATCATTGTTTAGAAATGATATAATCTTATACATAAGTGATCCTATGAATTCCACCAGAGAACTCCTACAGCTGATAAATATTTTCAGCAAAGTAGCTGGATACATGGTAAATAACAACAAAACTTGGTAGCCTGGTGTGGGAGAATTGTCTATATTCTGTCAATTATGTTTTAAATAAACGCTGATTGGCCAGGCAGAAAGTATAGGAAAAAAAAAACAAAGAAAACAAAACCAAAAGCAAAACAACAACAACAACAACAAAAAAAAAAAACAGACAAGAAGTAGAAATGATACAAGGAGAACAGGAGAATTCTGGGAAGGAGGAAGTTGATTCCTCCCAGTCCTGCCCAGACCACTGAAGCACCAGGATGTGATCTGCCAGCTGAAAAAGGTACTGAGCCACATGGCTAACATAGATCAGAATGATGGGTTAATATAAGCTACAAGAGCTAATAAATAGCCTGACCTATTGGGCTAATCAGCTTTATAACTTATAGAGATCTCTGTGTGATTTTCTTCAGGACTAAACAGCTATGGGTACGGGGCAGGACAGAAACCCCCAATAAGCAGACCCCCTTCATGTTACAGAATAGCACCCAACGTGGAGTACTGTATCCACAAAAAACTTAAAAAAGCTTGGAAAAGACTAGAGTAAAGCATTTTGGTTTTCAGCCATAACAGGAAAAAAGCTGCATTGTTTTAAAATGCCAGCTTTCTGGGCCATCCTGCCAGAAAAATCTCTGACTCTTTCAAGCAGGCGGTCCCTACTATGGAGCTATGGACACACTGTTACACAGCTTGCTTGCTGGCAAGGGCCTTAAAACGCCATAGAGTTGTGGCAATAAACATGACTCCAGCCTGTACCTCAGCCATGATTGCTTAATAAATTAGAGGCTCATGTGGTCAAAAAAAGAGAGATATACAGTAAAGAGAGATTCAAAGAGAAAAAACCTCTAAAATGGTTTACAGTGTGTTAAAAATATATACAGGCTGGGCTGGAGAGATGGCTCAGTGGTTAAGAGCATTGCCTGCTCTTCCAAAGGTCCTGAGTTCAATTCCCGGCAACCACATGGTGGCTCACAACCATCTGTAATGAGGTCTGGTGCCCTCTTCTGGCCTACATACAGACAGAATATTGTATACATAATAAATAAATATTTAAAAAAAATATATACAGGCTAAAGGTTAAAGTTCTCAAAAAAAAAAAGAAAGAAAGAAAGAAAGAAAAGAAAAAAGAGAGTAGCCAGTTGTGGTGGCTTACGCCAATAGGATTTGCCTGGGAGGCAGAGACAGATGGATCTCTGTAAGTTCAAGGACAGCCTGGTCTACAGAGTTATTCTAGGACAAAGATATACAGAGAACCCATGTCAAAAAGTAAAAGTAAAAATAAAAAAAATGGAGGTTAAAATAAAGCCACATAAAGATGGAAAATACACAATAAATCTTAATACTGTATGCTATTATGCTCTCTTTAAATTGTTTAAATGCTGAGAAAGGAGCAACAGCTGCTAAAAGATATTTGCTTATAAATGCTACAAAATTAATCCAAGATAGGCATTTTGAAAATATCTTGATTTCAAAATTAAAGCCAAAAGGTATGTTACTTTTGAAAAGAGATTTTGCTTTTGTTTACACATGAAATGAGAAGCTATGGATTTATTCAGAGTTAAGAAAAATCAGCTTTGATCAAGAAATCTCCGACAAAAATAGGTGGCCCATATGTCTGAGTTCTTCATCCGGAACAGGTTCAAGACTGCTGCCTGAGATGATCAAAACTCACAGGATACTTCAGTCAGGACTTGATCATAACTCTAAATTTTCTTTAGGTCCCCATAAGATTATCAGCGCCCCAACCGATGAAAGTAGCCTAAAATACTATGCCCACATTCCCAAAAAATGGACTATCAATCATGTTTTAATAAACGCTGATTGGCCAGGCAGAAAGTATAGGCAAAAAACAAAACAAAACAAAACAAAAACCAAACAACAACAACAACAAAAAAAAAAACCCAAAAAAACAGACAGAAAGTAAAAATGATACAAGGAGAAAATTCTGGGAAGGAGGAAGTTGATTCCTCCCAGTCCTGCCCAGTTGTGCCCAGACCACCAAAACAGCAGGATGTGATCTGCCAGCTGAAAAGGGTACTGAGCCACATGGCTAACATAGATCAGAATAATGGGTTAATATAAGCTACAAGAGCTAATAAATAGCCTGACCTAATGGGCCAATCAGCTTTATAACTTATAGAGATCTCTGTGTGATTTGCTTTGGGGCTAAACAGCTGGGGGTATGGGGCAGGACAAAAACCCCTAACAAACAGGCCCCCTCATGTTACAGTAGCCCTCCTATCTATAAATGACAAGTGGATGGAGAATGGAATTAGGGAAACAACACTTCAAGGTAGCCTCGAATAATATAAAATATTTTGGGGTAAATTTACCAAGCAAGCAAAGTGCTTGTATGATAAAAACTTCAAGTCTTGAAGAAAGAAATCAAAGATATCAGGAGATAGAAAAATCTCCCCTGCGATGGATGGGTGAATTCAACATAGTAAAGATGGCCATCCTACCAAATTACAAATTCAATGAAATTCTTATCAAAATTCCAGCACAATTCTATTCTTCTTCTTCTTCTTCTTCTTCTTCTTCTTCTTCTTCTTCTTCTTCTTCTTCTTCTTCTTCTTCTTCTTCTTCTTCTTCTTTTTAAATATTTATTTATTATGTATACAATATTCTGTCTGTGTGTATGCCCGAAGGCCAGAAGAGGGCGCCAGACCTCTTTACAGATGGTTGTGAGCCACCATGTGGTTGCTGGGAATTGAACTCAGGACCTTTGGAAGAGCACGCAATGCTCTTAACCACTGAGCCATCTCTCCAGCCCCCTTCTTCTTCTTCTTCTTCTTCTTCTTCTTCTTCTTCTTCTTCTTCTTCTTCTTCTTCTTCTTCTTATTATTATTATTATTATTATTATTATTATTATTATTATTACTTGGTTTTTTGAGACAGGATTTTCGAGTAGCTGTGGAGCCAGTCCTAGAACTCACTCTGTAGACAAGGCTGATCTCAAACTCACAGAAATCTGCCTGCCTCTATCTCCCTAGTGCTGGGATTAAAGTCCAGCACAATTCTTTATAGACCTTGACAGGACAATTCTCAACTTCATATGGAAAAAAACAAAACAAAACAAAACAAAACAAAACAAAACAGGATGACTAAAACAATCCTGAACAATAAAAGAACTTCAGGAAGTCTTACCATTCCTGATTTCAAATTATAGTACAGAGCTAAGTAATAAAAACTGCATTGTATTGTCCTAAAAACAAACACATTGATCATTGGAATTGAACTGAAGACCCTGATATAAATCCACACACATACAGATATTGATTTCTTTTATGAAGAAGTCAGAAATAACACACTGGAAAAAAGATTGCATCTTCAACGAATAGTGCTGGTCAAACATGTTGGCATGTAGAAGAATGCAAATAGATCCATACTTATCACCCTGTGCAAAACTTAACTCCAAGTGAATCAAAGACCTTAACATAAAACCAGATACATTGAACCTGATGGAAGAGAAACTGGGGAATAGCCTTGAACTCATTGGCATAAGAGAAGACTTTCTGAACAGAACACCATTAACACAGGCTCTAAGATAACAATTAATAAATGGGAAAGGACACCATCAATTGGATAAAGAAGCAACCTACAGAATGGGAAAAGATTTTTTTTTACCAACTCCACATTCTAGAGGACTAATATACAAAATATATAAAGAACTCAAGAAACTAGATATTAAAGCAAAAATCTAATTTTAAAAGGGGTACAGATCTAAACAGAGAATTCTCAATAGAAGAACTCAAATAGATAAGAAACACTTAAATGTGTTTGCTGGGTGTTGTTATGCATGGGAGGTAGAGACAGATAGATCTCTGTGAGTTGGAGGCTAACCTGGTCTACAGAGCTAGTTCCAGGACAGCCAGGGCTACACAAAGAAATCTTGTCTCAAAAAACAGAAACAAGAGACAGGTGGATCTCAGTGAGTTTGAGGCCAGCCTGGTCTACAGAGTGAGTTCCAGGACAGCCAGGACTGTTGCACAGAGAAACCCTGTCTTGAAAAACAAAAAACAAACAAAACAAAAAAGGAGGCAAAACAAAAACAAAAATTTTCAACATCCTTAGTCATCAGGAAAATGCAAATCGAAACTACTTTGAGAGTCCATTTTATACCTGTCATAATGGATAGCAAATGACAGCTCATATAGGCCAGGATGTCGAGCAAGGGGAACACTTCATTGCTGGTGGAAGTGCAAACTTGTACAGCCAGTATAGAAATCAAAATGGAAGTTTCTCCAGAAAGCTGTAATTGATCTACCTCAGGATCCAGCTATATCATTCTTGGGCATATACACAAAGGACACTCCATCCTACCACAAGGACACTTGCTCACCTATATTCATTGTGGCTTTATTTATAATAGTCAGAAATTGGAAACAATCTAAAAGTCCCTCAACAGAAGAATGGATAAAGGAAATTTGGTACATTTATACAATGGAGTACTACTTAGCTATTTAAAATGACACCATGAAATTTGCAGGCAAATGGATGGAACTAGAAAAAAAAATCCTGAGTGAGATAACACAAACTGAGAAAGACAAATATGGTATGTATTCACCTGTAGGTGAATATTAGCCTTTAAGTAAATGATAACCAAGCTACAATTCATAGACCCAGAGAGTTTAGGTAAAGAGGAGGGGTCGGGGGAAGCACATGGATCTTTGGGTAGGCTAGGAGTTGGTGAGGATAGAAGGAGGTGTGGAGGGGTAGATGAGGTGGAGGGGGAGAAAATACAGGCAGAGACGGCTGGAATTGGTGGTTTTGCGGGGACAGTGTGGAAACCTAGTGCAGGGAAAACTGCCTGGACTCTATGAAGCTGATCCTATGAAGATTCCTAGTAATGGGGACACAGAGTCTCAACTGACCATCTTTTGTTGGCAGGGAACTAACTGGGTTGTATTCAGTTGAATTGTTGGCCTAGAGGGTCCTGTGGAAGTCCCCAAACAGCCCAGGCTGTTGCTAAGACAAAGGGTTGCTCTCTCAAACTGACAGTGGGGCCCCTTGTTGAGCACAACACCCACATAACTCATTGAACATGGAGAAGTCAAACAGGTGCCTACATGGAGCCTTAACCCCTACATTCTAGTCTCTTTGGTGTGTGAAGTTATTCTACAGAGAAACGTGGACATCAACCCAGTCACAAAACCTTTGACCTACAGTCTGTCCTACCTGCAAAATATGCTAGGGCAATGGTGGCACAGAATTTGTGGAAGTAGCCAACCAATGTCTGATTTTACCTAAGGCCTGCTCCACAAGAAGGAACCCACGCCCAACACTGTCTGGGTAACCAAGAAGCAGAGACTTACCAAGCATGGTACCACATGCTTTTAAACCCAGCATTCGGGAGGCAGAGATAGACTTATGTCTACAAAGTGAGTTCCAGCGTTCCAGGACAGCCAGGGATACAAAGAGAAACCCAGTCTTGAAAAACGAAAAACCAACCAACCAACCAACCAGCCAGCCAGCCAGCCAGCCAGCCAGCCAGCCAGCCAACCAACCAACCAAACAAACAACCCAGAGACTATGCAGACCAGAGTTCTGTAAAACCAAACACTACTGGCCAAAAAACAGTATCAGTAAAATCATTCCACTCCTAATAATATTCTGCTATACTCATAGATCAGCGCCTTATCCAGTCATCATCAGAGAGGCTTCCTCTGGTAATATATGGGAACAGATTTGAGACCCACAGCAGAGAGAATCTAAATGGGAGATCTCCATGAAATCCCTACCCTTAGAATGCAGGGAATCCTGAGGAGGTTGTAAGAGCCAAAGGGGCTGGAGGAGAGCAGGAGAACAAGGCCCTCTGAATTAACCAAGCAGGGTGCATATGAACTCACAGGGACTGAAACAGAAACACAGGTATAGTGGTAGATTATTTGTTTTAATAAATAAAGTTTGCCTGAAGATCAGAGGGCAAAACAGTCATACTAGCTAGGACTCAGGAAACAGGCAGATGGATCTCTGTGAGTTCAAGGCCACTCTGGGCTACGCAAGATTGAATCTGTCTAAAAGAGAAACAGAGCTCACACAAATGTGATCCCAGCACTTGGGATCACACATCTTTAATCCCAACACTAGGGAGGTGGAGGAGAGCACCATATGGTTGAGTGGAGAGACGAATATAAAGGGGAATGTGGCACAATTAATAAAAACCCAGAGACAGATATTGGGGTTCAACCTGAAGGTCAGAAAAGCAAAGCAGCTAGCCACTGGCTCTTACCTTAGCTTCAGTATGCAGTGGTGATCCTGCTTCCAGGAATCTCAGAACGAGACTTTCTGAGAGCTGTCTCCTCCCATTTTATATTCCTCTCTAGGGCTGGGATTAAGGGCATGCACCACTACTGACCGATTTCTATGGTAAACTAATGTGGCTACTGGGATTAAATGTGTGTGTCACCACTGCCTGATCTGTAAGGCTGACCAGTAGGACTGTTTTACTCTCTGATCTTCAGACAAGCTTTAATTATTAAAATACAAATGAGAGTTGTCACCCAGACATAGAGCAAGCAAGATATTACTGCCTCACCAAAAAAGGTACCAAGCCATGTGGCTAACACAGACAAGAATTATGGGCTAATATATGTTATAAGAGTTAATAAGAAGTCTGAGCAAATAGGCCAACCAGTTTATGATTAATGTAGACCTCTGTGTATTTCTTTGGGACTGAATGACTGCGGGACCTGGTGGGACAGAAACCTCTGTCAACACCTCAGGGCCTAAGAACAGTTGCCTATAGACCTATAAGACTAAGCAGGCTCCTAGAGAGTAGTCCATGAGGAAGTGTGTTATACTACTAAAGAGCTTAATGATCTTGCTAATTCATTCTAACTGAAGTCTGGAGAACATGTGTGGGAATAGATTTTAAGGGTGTGGGATAATGGCAGAAGGAATATAAAACTGGACCAGTCTGAGTTTATCAATATGGGCTCACTGAGTGGAGATCTAGGTTTAATATTGTAAGAAGGAACCAAGCTGAAGCCATTTTGGATAGAACTTCCATTTTGAATAAGGGTCAAATAAAGTTCAAATTCCCCCCCTTAATAAAATAAAATACAAATAAAATATCACTCATTTCCTCTTTTGTCTAAAGTAAAAAAAGACTATAACTAAAAAAACTATATACAGTAACTACAAGGACTATAGACAATATATACAAGAAATAAATCCATCAACAATGTCTAGTCCATTTGAATTTGACAAATTCAGAGAAAATACTCCATATCTATCCTATCTTGGTGAGTCCAAAGTCTTGTACCTAGTTTACTTTCTATCACAACTTGCTTTCTGTATCAGGTAAACAAGGAAAATATAACTATAACTATCTAGTCTTCAACTCCTTCAGAGACCAAAGAAGTAAATAATATTAACTGAGTTATACCATCTTCCTGCACTACTGCATGTCCATACATGAGCTAGGAATTAAGCTGGAGATTTAAAAATATACACACACAGACAGAGTCATGGTGACATGGGTCATCCTTGAAACAAGAATACCGAGAATGCCAGCTTTATTGTGTTCAGGGGCAGTTTATATAGTGTTCTGGTCATATCCCAGCTCTCCAGATCTTTCAGCTGCAGCCAGCAGAAATCACTCTCCTGCCATCAGGGTCTCGTGCTCAGAGCAGCTGCAAACACAGGAAAAAAAGTTGTTGCTCAGAGCAGCAGCAAGCAAATTGTTTACAGGAAATTCAGGGTCTGGGGGTCCACAGCCCCCAACACTGAGTAAGCAGGAAGTGCGAGCAAGTGACTTCCAAAAAATGTAAGAAATAACAGAAACAGCTGGTTGTCTGGACAGTCACCCAAAGTTTCTCTGCAACATTGGGGCATCTATCTTCAACCTATAGGCCTAGGATATCCAATAGACTTTTCTGTGAAGGAGAATATTCTGAAGGGCTGTCCCTCCTTGTCTTGACAATGTTTGGCAGTCACATTTTTTGTGCCCTGTTTGTCCAATTAGGACAGCATGCTGTCAGCTGTTGAGGCAAGGGCATTGCCTAGTAGTTTATTTTTGCCACAAAGAAAGTACATTCCATGTGGAGTTTCTTCAATGCCCATTATCTTCCCTAAAGTAGATTGGTGCTGCCAGGAGCAGACAGGTCTCATTGTCATAAAAAAGAGTCTATTGTTATTAAAGCATCTTAAATACTATATTCTATATATCTTGGAAGTGTTTGAAGATGACCTATCTAAAATATATCTTTGTTTGACCTTGAAAGCATACCCAATGTGACTACAAGTTTAATTATAATAGGTCACTAATTACTAGCCTGCATTTCCTTATTATCCTAAACAGTTGGTAATAATAACTTTCAAAGACTAGAAATTTGCATTACATTGTTAAAAGTGATATATAGGTACAATACCTTGAACAAGATTAGTAGCTTATGTACAGTATGTTTTAACAAAATTTATCTCAAATTTGTATCAATATACACAATTTGTATACAATATACAAAAGTCCAATCCAATGTAAAACATTTAAAACTAGTAGTTTCTTTTTAAAAGTAGATTCAATAATCTACCTTTTTATCTTGTCGTATCCATATCCTCCCTTTTATCTTTTCAAAACCTTGAATCTAATTTCCTTTGTTTAGCTTTCTTCCTAGCAATTACCAATTGTAACTTGTAACTAACATCCCTAAACAATGACAAATACCTATAATCCATCGAATGACCAAAAACTACCCACCCCACCTCTTGGGAATGTGGGCGTTGTATTCTTAAATTTACTTTCAGGATCTTTAGGGGATCCTGAAAGGAGAAAAAAATTGATTGATTGTCAAGTCCTGAGAGAGGTAGCTTTATCATTTGTTGTCCAGTCTCTGCGTAATGGAAAAGTGCAGGGCTTCTCTCAAGTCCTGTCTAGAGTGGTCTGTAAGGCTGGATCATCTCAACTAGCCATCTTGAAATTATCCTGAGCAGTTTATAATCCAAAACCAACCTTTAAATGGTGCTATCAGCTGAATGCCATCAAATGAACCAGGTGGAATTGTTGTTGTGGGGCCCCATCTTCTTCCTATAGACTTCAGAGATTACTGCAGGAAAATTTATTGTTCACTGTGGAAAACTTAAACATTATTCATATCAAGACAGAAAGTTTGAATTTTGATAAACATATATTCAAAGAAAGTACCATAGAGATAGAAATAAGTATGGGGAGAATTTTTGAAAACAGAGTTTTGATAACCTTAGTTCCTAGATTTTTATTTCCCTTCTATCCCACACCAAGTAGATCTCCTGAATGAGACAGAAATTCTGAATTTTTCTTTTAACAACATGCTTGGATTTAGAGAAGTGTAGGTGGGGACTGCTTGTTCATTTCCTGGATACTCAGACCCAAAATAATCACACAGAAACTATATTAATTGTATCATTGCTTGGCTAATAGCTTAGGCATATTTCTAGCTAACTCTTATATCTATTTCTTTTAATTTATATTTTACCACGAGGTTTGTGATTTACTGGCAAGGTTCTGGCGCATCTGTTTATTCCGGCAGACACATGGTGTCTCCCTGATTCCACCTTTTTTTCTCCTCTATCTCTGCTTGGGATTCCCGCCTTGCTCTATTCTGCACTGCCATAAACCCAAAGCAGTTTCTTCATTAACCAATGGTAATAAAATATATTCACAGTATACAGAGGGGAATCCCACATCAGAGAAGGAGAGCCACAGTCCAACTCCAAAGCCAGCTTTGATTTTTAAGTGTTAGGACTACCATTATATTGAGAAATAAAGAGACATATATGTTTAAGTAGTACAGTTTTACCCTGCAGAGAATATTGGTATTATAAGTCAGATTTTTCTTTGCTTGGTGATTCTTTCTAGATAACTATCTTTTCTTCTTTGGACATCTAGATGTCCAAGATCTCTTGACCTCTCAATGACAGGTATTTTTCTATTTTCCTGTAAGACAAGAAAAGAATCCTGCCCTAACCCTTGTGAGATTTTTTTTACAACTTGCAGAATTGTCACCTCTTTGGATGAGCTGTCACTTCTCTCTATCAAGAGGTTTCTCCCTTTCAAATTGAATCTTGATTAATTTTGATGGTATCCATAGCTTTTCTTTTCCTGTGGAAACAAAAGCAATACCCCTTCCCCAATGTAGCACATCTCCTGGTTCCCATTCTGAGGTTGGTAAATCCTTGAAGTACACTAGCTGATTAATTCAGGATTTTTTCTATTGTCCAATGTCTCTCTGCAGCTGTTGTTCCTTTCTCATTAGCATTAAAAATTTAAGGTTAATAAAGGCATTATACAATCTATTTCTGGTGGTATTTATCATTCTTTTCTGTTTATTTAACATATCTTTTATACTTCTGTTTGATCTTTCTATAGCTGCTTGACTTATAGGATTGTTTGGTATACCTATAATATGCTTTATTTTATAATAAGCAAAAATGGTTTCATTTTCTTAGAGATGTATGCTGGAGCATTGTCTATTTTTATTTGTGCAGTTATACCCATGATGGCCATAACTTCTAGTAAATGTGTGATTACCGAATGAGTCTTTTCAGAACTCAAAGCATTTACCCATTGAAAACCTGAATAGGTATCAATGGTGTGGTGTACATATTTTAATTTTTCAAATTCTACAAAACGGAAAACATCCATCTGACATATTTCATTCTTTTGAGTACCCTTTGGGTTCCTTCCTGTAGGTAGTGGTGTTTGGTTGTATAAACAACAAATAGGACATCTCCTTATAATTTCCTCGACTTGTCATGTGATGGAAAAGTCCTTTTTTAAACCTTTTCTATTAACTTGTTTTATGAAATTTTAAGGCCTTCAGAACATTTCTAATCAATAATTGATCGATTTCTGTCTTATCTTGTGCTAGAGGACCTGGCAGACCCATATGGAATCAGATGTGTGTTGTGTATATGGGATGATACCTATTCCTGATTATATCTTGTAAGTGAATAAATAATAAAGTCAATTCTGTATCATCTGGTATAAATTCAGTTGTTTCAATATGAAAAATAGCTCTTTTTGCATATTGGAAATCAATAACTATGTTTAGAGGTTCTTTATAATTTCTTAGTACCATGAAAATAACATATAATTCTTTGTTCTATTTTACTTAAAGTTACTGATTTGTAACTTGCCTTTCCTGATTTATTTGCATCAGTATAGAATGTAGGGTCTCAGTTATTAGTGTGTTCCATACAATGTGAGAAAGGATCCAATTAGTTCTCCTTATAACTCAAATTTTCTCACTTTTGGGATAGTTGTTGTTAATCTCTCCCAAAAAATTATCTCCCAAAAAGATCTTTGCCAGGGTTCACTTTCTTCCCATAATTTGTCGATTTCATCATTAGTGACTGGTACTATAATTTCTGCTAGGTCTATTCCTGCTAATTGATAAAGTCTCAATTTTCCTTTTATTTTCCTTTTAACTTAGAGACCTTTTCCACATAAGATTTTTTTAAAGATTTATTTATTATGTACAGTGCTCTGCCTGTATGTGTACCTACACCCCAGAAGAGGGCACCAGATCTCATTACAGATGGTTGTGAGCCACTATGTAGTTGCTGGGAATTGAACTCAGGACCTCTGGAAGAACAGTCAGTGTTTTTAATTGCTGAGCCATCTCTCCAGCCTTCCACAGAAGTTTTTAATGTTTTACTCAGTATATGCAGTAAAAAAAGATTCATTCTAAAATAATATCTTTCTTCTGTATTAAAATTCCTGAAGAAGAATGCTTGAAGGGTTAATACAACCAGAATGTAGTTAAGATTTGGATCTTCAGAATCTACATGTGCCTTCTGTAATTTCTCTTCAATCAAAGTCAATTCTCTCTCAGCTTTAGCTGATAATTCTCTAGAACTATTTAAATACTTTTCACCATCTAAATTTTTGTTTGAATTAATCAGGTCATCAGGTTCTATCCCAATAGTGGGCCATAGATGTGAAATGTCACCTAGAAATCTTTGGAAGTCATTCAGAGTCTGCAATTGATCTCTGATAATTTGTACCTTTTGAGGTCTAATTTTTTTTTGTAAACCTATTTTACAGCCTAAATAATTAATAGAATCTTCTCTTTGTACTTTTTTCAGGAGCAATTTGTAATCCCCCAAAAGGCAAATTTTTCTTTACTTTTTCAAACATTCTTTCTAAAGTATCTACATCTGAATCAGATAGTAAAATGTTGTCCATGTAATGGTAAACTATAGATTTAGGAGATCACTTGTGTATCATTTCCAATGGTTGATTTACAAGATATGGACACAGGGTGGGGCTATTTAACATTCCCTGTGGGAGAATCTTTCATTGCTATCTTTTAGGAGACTGAGAATTATTATAAACTGGCACTGTGAAGGCAAATTTTTCTTTGTCTTTTTCTTGTAAAGGTATAGTAAAGAAACAATCTTCTAAATCAATAACTATAAGAAGTCATCCTTTAGGCAATAGGGAAGGCAAAGGAATTCCAGATTGTAGAGAGCCCATTGGCTGAATTACCTTATTAACAGCTCTTAGATCTGTTACAATTCTTCATTTTCCAGATTTATTTTTATCGACAAATACAGGAGAATTTCAAGGGCTGGTTGATTCTTCAATATGTTGAGCACCTAGTTGCTCCTGTATCAGCTGTTCTAAAGCCTGAAGTTTTTCTTTTGTTAAAGGCCATTGCTTAATCCATATAGGTTTTTTTAGGGCCATTGGTACCTCTGAGAGTTCACCAGTTTTTGTTGTATGTTTTTGTACACTGTGAATGTTTGGCAAATGTTTTTTATAATAACTTATAATATCCTTCCCAGAAACAGAGACTGCAAGAATGTTAATCTGGGTATTCCATTGTTGTAGCAGATCTCGACCCTATAGATTCACTGCTGTATGAGCCACATATGGTCTCAGCTTCCTCTCTGTCCTTCTAGCCCTATGCATCTAACCCTTCTCTTGTTTTGTTTTACCTGACATAGGGTTCCAATTCCTAGGAATTGAACATCCTCACTCTGAAGAGGCCAATTTGGATGCCAAGATTCTGGAGTAATAATAGTCACATCTTCACCTATGTATAATAATCCTTCAATTATAATGTTATTTATTCATACTCTCTGTTATCCTGGCCTTCCTTGTCACCTGGCAGGGTAAACCCAAGCATAGCCTGTCTCTTTAAGAGACAAGCTCCACCCACTCCTAATAGCTCCCTTCCTACAAAAAGGCAACCTGTTCCAGGCCCCCCTTCTCTTCCCACCCTTTTTTGGAAGAGGCAGCTCTCTGTTTCTCCCCCTTCTGTCTCCTCTTCTCTCTCTCTCTCTCTCTCTCTCTCTCTCTCTCTCTCTCTCTCTCTCTCTCTGTCTCTGTATCTTTTCCTTCCTTTCCCCCTGCCCTCCCAATACCCTCTTCCTAAATAAAAATACTTCCCAAGCTTTCTCTTGCATGGCATATTCTGCTTCCCCACCCATGTTTCTCACATGCCATAGGACCTGCAAAGGTTCCAACTTGTTCTGTAATCTTTCTCTCTCAGTTTTGGTCTTTGATCATTTTTAGAATTCTGGAAAATTATGTATCTTCTATTTTCTATTGGAATTTTCGATTCATCCTCCATGGTTATTCTATCATTCAGAACAGTGTGGTTTTTTTTTTTTTGTTTGTTTGTTTTTTACAACAGGCACTGGGTTTTCTAATTTTCTTGGGGAGGTGTGTCTTCCACAGTAACTAGGAATGACTGGACCACTTTCAGCCTGGGAGCCTGTGAGAGCCCCCCCACCCCAAGGAGTTTCCCGATGGTAATGGGTTGCCTTGTTTCTCTTTTTTATCTACATTCATTGGTCCATTGTTGGCCTTTACTGCATCTTCTGCATAATCCAGAAAGTTGGGGACTTTTATTTGGGTGATTCACAGAAGAAACATTATTTCTATGAATGCCCTGTCTACAATCCCTTCTCAGATGGCCTATTCTACCACAATTAAAACAATTGGTATTTTGATGTCTTTTCATACCTTTGAAAATTATTTTTCCTACCCAAGTCTTAGTGTTATAGTCAAAGGACTCAGATGGGTTGTGTGTAGAATCCATTCGTCCATTGGAGCTGATTTGACTTTTAAGGGCCAGTGTATTGTATCTTTTTGCATTCTATATTAACATTTTCAAAAGCCAGAGATTCAATGAGTACTCATCTAGCTTCTGGATCTGCTACTCCTATTTGTACAGCTTTAGTTAATCTTTACAAAAAGTCACTAAATGGATCTTTTGGGCCTTGTATAACCTTAGTACATGATTTAATTATTTTTCCTAGTTCTTGAATCTTGTGCCAAGCATTTAAAGCTGCTGTATGGCATAGGAACAAAATGTGTTCATTATATATAGTTTGACTATCTGGATTAGCATAACCACCCTCACCAAAAATTTGCCAGATAGCTTGATTGTGGTGATCAATATATATATATATCAAAACATCAAGTTGAAGCTGGAGTGGGATATTATGCCAGCACTTGGAAGACATATGTTGTTTGTCATAACATTAAGTTTAAGCCTTGCCTTGGCCTGGTAACAATACACCTTTCATCCTAGCTCTTGGGAAAAATAGGCAGGCAGATAGATCACTATATGTCCCAGGCCAGCCTGGTCTACATAGTAACTACCAGGCCAGCCAGGACTACACAGTGAGATTCTGTCTAAAAAAGAAAGAGGAAGGTCAGGCAGTGGTGGCACATACCTTTAATTCCAGCACTTGGGAGGCAGAGGCAGACGATAGATAGATAGATAGATAGATAGATAGATAGATAGATAGATAGATAGATAGATAGATAGATAGATAAAGAGGAAACAAGCAAATGTGTTATACACATAAAGTTTCTCTTTTTGTGCTGGAAATGTAACCCAGGGTCTTGGCATGCTAGGCGAAGCATTTGATCTCTGAGCAGCAATGCAACCTCTAATCACTCAGGAAACTATTCATTTGTTAACTAGTTCCATCTCTGCTCCATTTTTTCTTCCTTTCTCCCTGTCTCCCCCATTTTTTTCATGATACATGTTTTCATCAAACACAGTCTTATAATGTTAGGCAAGCCTTTTACTAGTGAACCATTCTCAGCCCTATTCCATTTCATAAATACAAATATATAAAGAGCAGAAAGTTCAAAAGGCACAAGTGGATATGTAGTAAGTGCTCTTCCATTTTGTCACCCAGCTGTCTCGTTTCTGTTCCTGCCCAGCAGAACACTGTCTTAATAAAGCTTCTATATAAAATCTAACATATCAATGCAATGCCTGTATTTCCCCCATAATAATCATTTCACGAACAGGCAAGATACAACAGAATATTAACTGCTACTATTATTTAGTTAGAAATCATTTCATTGTCCAATGGTAGTTATTAATTAAATATGGATATATTTGGGAAATGTAATGCTTTATTGATAAAGTTTAAAAAAGGTGTTATAGAAAGTATTGTATAGGGGCTGGAAAGATGACTCAGTAGTTAAGACTTCATCCTGCAGCAGGGTGTGGTGGTGTGAGTCTTAACTCCAGGACTTGGGAGGCAGAGGCAGAGGCAGAGGCAGAGGCAGAGGCAGAGGCAGAGGCAGACAGATCTCTAAATATGAGACCAGCCTAGTCTACATAGTGAGTTTCAGTAGATCCTGGGCTATATAGAGAGGATATATATATATATATATATATATATATATATATAGTCTCAAAAACAAACAAAAATAAAATCTTAATTTTTTATTTGAGAGTAGAATTATAAGGGAGGGTCTCTAAAATAATTGTTAATACTTACATAATTGTTATGAAGATTAGATTAAGATAAGTCTGTTGTATACCAGGTGTGGGTGTTCATTCACGTGGTCCAGGATAGAAGTACAGAGGCACCTCAAGGATGAAAAATCATCTCTTTTCCAGCTGCAGGGTGCATTCATCTCTATGGACTGAACCACCTTTCCTTCGCTGAGGGCTTCTTCAATAGTCTCCAGTTTACACCTTAGCAAGTCGATTTTCGTGTCCCCAAAGCATCTTAATTAAGCTTCCAAAGGGACAATGCCAAGTGCAAGTCCTCAATCAGAAAATCCATGGTTTTCCAGGTTGTCTCCCAACTAAGTCTTGCATAGGCTTTGCACCTTTGGGAAACTCTCTCCTACACGATTCACATATGTTAAACAGACGGTGCTGAAGACAAAAGGCAGATTAGGGCTAGGTGCCACTCAGGAGCTCGCGGTAGCTGTATCTGAATTCTCTCATCATAACCCCATTAAGACTGGTGACCAGCAACATGCTTACTGGAACATGTACACTCTCACAGTGAATAAAACCTAAAACCAAACAACAGTGCCTGGATCATAGAAGTTACTATGTAGATATTATGCTGAAACATTTTGAGATGTCTTTTAGTAGGTTTTATGCAAATATTTAGTTATTTGTTTATTATTATATTAATGAGATAGGGTTTCCCTGTGTATGCATGACTGTCCTGGAACTCACAGAAATCTGCCTTCCTCTGCCTCCTAAGTGCTGGGATTAAAGGCATGTACACCCCTCCTCCCCGGAACTGCTTTTTTTTTTTGAGTTTCGAGACAGGGTTTCTCTGTAGCTTTTTGGTTCCTGTCCTGGAACTAGCTCTTGTAGACCAGGCTGGCCTCGAACTCACAGAGATCCGCCTGCCTCTGCCTTCCGAGTGCTGGGATTAAAGGCGTGCGCCACCACCGCCCGGCTGGCCTGGAGCTGCTTTTTAGTGGCTCTTTGTTTTTTTTTTGTTTTTTTTTTTTTTGTTTTGTTTTTTGTTTTTCGAGACAGGGTTTCTCTGTGGTTTTGGAGCCTGTCCTGGAACTAGCTCTGTAGACCAGGCTGGTCTCGAACTCACAGAGATCCGCCTGCCTCTGCCTCCCAAGTGCTGGGATTAAAGGCGTGCGCCACCACCGCCCGGCTTTAGTGGCTCTTTAACAAAGATTTATTTATTTGATTATTATTATATTACTGAAACAGGGTTTCCCTATGTAGCCCTGGCTGTCCTAGAACTAGCTCTGCAAACCAGGCTGACCTTGAACTCAGAGATCTGCCTGCCTCTGCCTCCTAAGTGCTGGAATAAAAAGGCATGAGCCACTGTGCCTGCCTCAAAAAACATTTTTATGCTTATGTTTGCCTACGTGTAGGTGCATGCATGCCTGGTACTTGTGGAGACCAAGAGAGGGCGCCAGATTTTCTTGACCTGGAGTTACAATTGTGAGTTGCTCTGTAGGTGCTGGCAACAAAACCAGGGTTATCTGTGAGAACAAACAGTGCTCTTTACTGCTGAGCCAACTCTCCCTGTCAATTTCTGAGCTTCTACAATAAGCAATTATTACTTTTCTAAGCAGGTTATATTTATTACTTTTGTAATCAGGAAACATAAACGAAGTGGTAAAGATGTAGGTGGCAGTTGAGCATTTTAAGTATGAATGAGAGAATGATTGAAAATGAGGCTGCCAAAGGATCTTCCATGTGTATTTGAAATAGCTAGTTGAAATGCAAAGGTTGATAGCGCTGACAGAAAATATTGGGGAACTACAGTAGCATGAACGGATATTTAATGAGTGCTTGCCACGGTTCAGGAGTTCCAATTGCCTTGGTGCCCGCAGGAGAGAAGGTTAATCCGAAGAGGATGAGTATCCTTCCCCTTGAGACTAAAACACACTTTGAAATTGTGTGCTCTACATTTTAGGTACATGCATCTTTAATCCAAAAGGTTTGCTAATACACATTGGATTCTATTTTGTTTTATTTTGAGAGAGGGTCTCACTATCACCCTGACTGACTTTGAACTCATGACATTAGCCTACTGAATGGTGCGATTACCGGTTTGCACCACTATGCTGGGTGAAAAAAAACGCTTGGTTTTTGAGACAGGGTCTCATTATGTAGCTCTGTTTGTCCTCAAACTCACAGAGATTCACCTCGACTGGGTGGACAGAGAGACAGGAGACAACGCTGGCAAGCCGTCCGCCTGAGCTCCGCATTCAACATGACTGTTGAAAATTTAGTTATTCACTTGGGAGGCAGAGGCAGGCGGATCTCTGTGAGTTCGAGACCAGCCTGGTCTACAAGAGCTAGTTCCAGGACAGGCTCCAAAACCACAGAGAAACCCTGTCTCGAAAAACCAAAAAAAAAAAAAAAAAAAAAAAAAAAAAAAAAAAAAAAAAAGAAAATTTAGTTATTCGTGTGCCCCCCCCCCCCCCCCTTATTCCCTCTCCCGCGAGACAGGGTTTCTCAGTGAAGCCCTAGCTATCCTGGAGGATCTCTGCTTCTGCCTCGGTGTGCACCACCACACAACCACCCGTAGAAAATATAGTTTGGTTTTTGTTGTTGTTGTTGTTATTGTTTTGAGACAAGGTTTCTCTGTGTAACATCACTGGCTGTCTTGGAAGTCATTTTGTAGAACTCACAGAGATCCACCTGCCTCTGCTTCCCAAGTGTTGGGAGCAAAGGGGTGTGCCACCACTACCCAGAGGAAATTTAGTTTTTAAAATAAGTCATTTAAACTGAAGCGATGAGAAAATAAGTTTCGACAGCATTTCCTTCTGAACCCTTGAAGTAGGATTAATTAGTCCGTTTAAGGCTGGGAAATTGGTGATGATGACATTCTCAGGTCAGTTGATTCACCCTTGTCCCCTGATAAAATATGTACGCTGGCAGAATGAACTTCCACCACTTAGATTCTGCCTTTAGTCTTCCAAGATGAACGACTTATGTGGAGTCTATTGTACTTTCTTGACACTGAATGGCAGCCAATCTAAATTCTTTCCAAACACTTTCTCAAGGACAGTTTTGATGAATCTTCTCACTTCGGATTCTTCATTGGGCTTAAATTTGGGTAACTTTTTTTTTGTTTCATTTTCGCATTCGTCAACTATCAATGGATAATTTCAGTGAGTTCGCCCTTAATGAGGGTCACGTCAGGTGTGTTTGGGCATAGTGTTATGCAAACCAACAACTATTAATTTTCATGTTAAGCGACTAAAAACAGCAGCAACAAAAAGCTTTCTGAAAAACGGGTGTCTGGAGCCCTGTCTCCTTCCCAAACGGGGACTATGGGCGGGCTCGTCCCTTGGAGTGAAGCTGCGCCTCTCGTTCCTTTTGTCTTTTCGGAGGATTAGGACTGTCATGGCGCTTTCGAGAAGAGGGAGAAGGCCTCGCTTTCGTCCGGCAGAATTACTTGGGGCACCTCGACTGGGTGGAGGGTGGACAGAGAGACAGGAGACAACGCTGGCAAGCCGTCCGCCGGAGCCCCGCAAGGGGAGGAGACCCGGCAGGAGGCTGCCCTGAGAGCGCCCGTCTGCGGGAACCGCCCCCCGCCGCCCTGTCCAATGGAAACCTGGCGGCGCTGCGGCACCGCCCATCTGTTGGTCCGGACGCCGCGAGGGCGGGGCCCGCAGTTCGGTTGCGCTGCGGAGCGCAGCTGTGAGGGAGTCGCTGCGATCCGAGGCCCCGGAACCCGAGCTGGAGCTGAAGCGCAGGCTGCGGGCGCCGAGTCGGGAGGTGAGCGCCGGAGAAGGAGGCCCTGGAGGGAGGGGCTCGCGGAAGGGCGGCGGGGTCGCCCCGAGCCGCGGGTCGGCGGGACGCGGCCGGCGGCTGCTGTCGGGCGGCCCTGCTTCCCCGGGAGTCGGGCCCGACTCGGCCCGGCCCGTCGCAGCTGAGGGGCCACCCTGGCCGCAGGGCGCCGCCCGCCCTCCTGGTGTCTCCGGCGTGGCCGCGGCGGCCCGGAATTCTGCGGGCGCGGGTCGGGGGGCCCCGGCGTTCTCTTGGAACTCTGGCCGCGAGAGGCGGGGCCGGCGGCGCGGGCGGGGGCGGGGCGGGGGCCCGGGCCGGAGGGCCTGCGGAAGGAAGCGCGGCGTCCGGGCCCGGCCTGCTCGCGGGGCGGCGCGCCGAGCGCGGGGGCGTGGCCTGCGGCCTGACGGCGCGGCGGGGCCGGCCTTTGATGAGGTGGCGGTGGTGCTCGGCCGCCTGTCTGCCAGGGCGCTCGGCACCCGCCGCCCTTCCTTCCCGATGCCGGCCTGGCGACCTGTTGGAGTGTTGAGATGCTGAGGGCCTCGCGCCCTCGAGCTTGCTTCCTTTCTGACTGTGCGGCTCTGCTGACCTCAGAGGCTTTTTTGGGTTTCCTCAGAGCGGCCTGTGGCTGCGAGCTATGTGGGGTGACGCGCAGTGGGCTCTCAACTGGCCGTGGAAGCCCGGAGAACAACTTTGCAAGATAACAGACAATGCCCTGGAGTGGATGCACAGTGCGCCCTCAGGGGAGCTAGAGGCTGCGGGGAGATCGCCCTCGCCGATGTAAATGAGCCTTCCCACGTGTGGTCCCCAAACCTGCCAGCAGCCCCGAGGCCGACCCCCCCGTGTTGCAGAAGTTTCGCACCCTTGGCGGGAGTGCTTGGGGCGCTTTAGGCTCGGCTCTCATTTTACCCACTGGGGCGTGACTGGGGAGGGAAGACACAAGCGTGTACCTTCCGGGACATTTGTCTCTAACTGATGACAGTCTTCTCTTCCTGTGACCTGTGAAGTGGCTGTGTCCTCGGTCCAGTAGCTTTAGATTTCATTGGTACAGCTTCCTGTATTGACGTTCTACTCTTACCGTCTGTTGTAATCGCGCTAGAAATTTAACTGAGCAGCTCTGAGTGAACGGAGCTGCTCTAGGAGCTGAATGAAACAAACTACTATTTTCTTAGCCTAGCTCATCTTTTCTGTTAGATTACTAAGACATTCGCATACATAGCTTTCTTGGCAGACTGAGGAGTATTTCTCGGGTAGACAAGGATTTTCTTAGAAATTAAGTTGGGGAACCATCCTACCAGATATTTTTTCCTGTAGCGCTGTGTTGCTCTTGGAATTTACTAGGACGCTGTGTAGCTCTCGATTCTGGTCAAACAGTGTGGACTGGGGGGAGATGTGCAGAAAGGGCATTAGCGAGAAGTGTGTGGTTGGCTTGGTTTTGATTGCAGCTTTCTGGTGTTCTGAACGGACTTTGGAGTGCAAGTTTCCTTTCAGGGGATCACCTTCTTACTAGACAGTACTCCCTGAGCCTAAGCACACACAGGTTGCAGGTCCTTTACAGCCATTCATTGTTTGCTGGGTGATCCTATTATTTTTTTCATGGGTTAATGAAAAACTTAGGCTTTCCTTCAAGCAGCTCTGCCCCTGCAGAAATGTTGCAGTTTAACACGTTGCCTATGGAGGCTGTAGCTTGAATAATCTGTACCTGAAGGCAGTGACCGGTGTCACATGCAGTGCTTCAGAGAACAGAGAACGGGCAAGTCAGAGCCTCTGAGCAATGTGAATACAAGGGGAGCGGGAAGCTAAGAGGGCTTTGTTTTTTCTTTTCAGTTTGTTCTAATTAAGTTCAGCATTTCATTTATTTCATTTATTTCAATTCAATGTATCTCAAGCACCCGCCCAGTGTGTGACCTACAGTAACCTACAAATGTGACTAAACATTTCAGTGAGTAAATGAAAAGCAATGCTGTTAAACAGTACCCATTTGCCAGTCCCACGTCTTAAGGAAGGTGAGGCCAGTAGGGATGGAAGTCACTCCTGCCAGTCACCTGGCCCAACAGCAGCTGTCTGTGTGGGAGGGATGGATAATGTCACTGTTGGTTCTAGCAGGATAAATCAGTTGGGTATTTCAGCGAGCTGGCTAAGGATGAAATAGGCACATAAGGCTGTCTCAGTGGACCATTTTGGAGTCTAGAGTCATCTGTTCTGAGTAATGCCTGTATACCCTCATTTTTGAGCACAGTGAAAATTGAGGCCCATGGCGAGTCAATGTGAACTATATTGGTTGCAGCACTATTTTCTGAGAAGAAATGGGGAACCCAATTTTATTGTGTATTTGGGTTTGCCCAAAGTGGGTTATGCTGTCATTAGCCTTGTGTTTGGCACTTTGGGGTGGTCTCCAGCTAAGGTAACGCCTCTTCCAGAAGGAGGAGAGCCATTCACACTGCAGTATTTGGGTATGAGTAGTTCTGACTT
Organism: Chionomys nivalis; assembly: GCF_950005125.1. Lineage (NCBI taxonomy): Eukaryota > Metazoa > Chordata > Mammalia > Rodentia > Cricetidae > Chionomys > Chionomys nivalis. The sequence goes on along the minus strand of NC_080086.1, from coordinate 135,935,801 downwards.
TAGATTTAAAGGATATAAGGGATATATGTTTTTGAACTGAAGATGAGGTTAAAACTATTAAAGTTTTATAGATCTGTTTTTGACCTCTGTCTTCTCCTGTCTTTGCCCAACCGATGCAGGTTGAGTGTTCATTCCAGCATGTCGGAAGGGGAGTCCCAAACAGCAGTCAGCAGTGGCTCAGACCCAAAGGTAGAACCCTCCTCTTCAGCTCCTGGCCTGACTTCAGTGTCGCCTCCTGTGACCTCTGCCACCTCAGCTGCTTCTCCTGAGGAGGAAGAAGAAAGTGAAGATGAGTCTGAGATCTTGGAAGAGTCACCCTGTGGACGCTGGCAGAAGAGGAGGGAAGAGGTAAGGTGATGGCAGTGGAGTTGTAAACAGTGAGAACTGGAGTAGCTGTCCAGGGAGCAGACCGGACCTGAGTAGGGTGGGGTTGGAAGATGGTCATATGCAATACTAAAATGGTGGGTTTGTGAGGTGACTTAATTCCACTTGAACTGCTTCTCAGGTGAATCAGCGTAATGTTCCAGGTATTGACAGTGCGTACCTGGCTATGGATACAGAGGAAGGTGTGGAGGTTGTGTGGAATGAGGTACAGTTCTCTGAACGCAAGAACTACAAACTGCAGGAGGTAGGTGATGAGGCCTAGGGGCATTAGAACCAGTATTTAAACAGCTGTTGTTGGGAAAGTACTGTAGGAGAGCCTTCATGGTTAGATCATCTAAGGGGAGGGGTCGTGGTGGCTTTCGTATTATTACAGCAATTTGCGAACTGCTGTCCCTGTCTCCCTTGCTCCAGGAAAAGGTCCGTGCAGTGTTTGATAATCTGATTCAGTTGGAACATCTTAACATTGTTAAGTTTCACAAGTATTGGGCTGACGTTAAAGAGAACAAGGCCAGGGTAAGATTTTTTTTTTTTTTTCCTAGTATTTCCTGAATTCTTTGCCAGAGAGCAGCTGTATTTACTGTCCATTTTACATTCAGAGGTTAAGCTGTGGAAGGGGAACAGGGCTTCATCTCCTTACTGTAGCATTTCCCAGCTAACGATGGGGAGGAATGAGTGAACGTTTACTTGCTTCTCTGTTTTTATTGTGCTGTTAAGCCTAAGAAAGTGATCCTAAAAGAAAGGGAAGTTGAACAAACACAGTTTAATATGTATCTGGTATAAATGTCACCAGGTGAGAGATAATGTTTAGATTAAAGCTATAATAGGAAGTGCTTCACTTTCCTAGGTGATTTTCATCACAGAATACATGTCGTCTGGAAGCCTTAAGCAGTTTCTGAAGAAGACCAAAAAGAACCACAAGACTATGAATGAAAAGGTACGGAGGGAGGCTAGCTATAGTTTTAGGCTGGTTTAGGGATTTAAAAAGATGGTGGTGATTATGAAGCCAGTTAATGAGGGATGGCAAGGACTAGTGTGAAGGCTGAGAGAGGAAGGTATCACTGGGTTTGCGGTGCATACCTTTGGTTAAGGAGTTCGAGGCCAGTGTACTCTGCATAGTTTTAGGACAGCCAGGGCAATACAGTGAGACCCTGGAGAAGGAGGGTGGGTGGTGGAGAGGGGAGAAGGAAGAGGGAGGATATTACTGCGGATCCTTGGACCAAACTCTTTTCCAGGCTTGGAAACGCTGGTGCACACAGATCCTCTCTGCCCTAAGGTAAGTAATATGTGGTTGGTTTTCCCCCAGTGTCTCCTCATGTATTTCCTTAAACAGATTGCAAGGCACTATTCTGCTTTTCTATTCTGCCTCTCCCCAATTTCTTTGAGTCATGTGCTGACAAGATTAGTCCCCCTTATGGGGTCCTCCTCGTGTCCTAACCATTACAGTGACCCTGCCTCATTCTCCTTGTGCTTTTCCTATTTAAGTCACTTGGCACAATAGAGATTCGGAGTACAGGGATTGTCATTATGGCGGCCAGGAGGAGACCTGGCCCTTGCTCCTCTTAACCCTTGGGTTCCCCCTGCCCTTAATTTCCTAGTGGCCCCTCTAACAGCCCAGTGCCCCCACAGCTACCTGCACTCCTGTGACCCTCCCATCATCCATGGGAACCTGACCTGTGACACCATCTTCATCCAGCACAACGGACTCATCAAGATTGGCTCTGGTGAGGGGAGGGAGAGATTCTGGGCAGGGGAGCCTCGGGAATTTGGGAACCATGGGGGTAAGGTAAAAGGTGTGGGGAGAATAGTGAATTTTGAGGTGTGGGCTGTTGATAAGAGACAGACTTTTTGTAGAGGTAATTCATAGGGAGAGACCAATTAGTGGAAATGGGGTAGGGTGTACCAATCTTGTACTTCTTGGAGAGAAACTTGGACTAATACAGAGAAATAGGAGGCTGGGAAAGGGCAAGAGATGGATATGAGGCCAAACCCTACCAAAGAGGTTCCAGACTGTGCCTGCTGTGAGTGCTTTCATTTGCTGTGTATTTGTGTGCAGTGACATTTCCGTGTGCTGTGTTTGTGTGTTGTTACCATTTGTCTGGGGCTTGGCTGCTCCATCGCTCACAACTTTTCTCTGTTTTCCTCCCTCCCGCTTACGGGCTGCTCTGTTCCCAACAGTCTTTCATAGGATTTTTGCTAATGGTGAGAGCTCCCTCTGCCCCACTTGGGGCTCTGTTTGTGCTCCCTTTGCTCCCTCTGCGGCTGCCCAGTGCATGCAGTCGTGGGAGCAAGGCCTGTTCCCTGCTTCCCGTGTCTAATTATGCCTGCTAAGCTTTTGCCCTGCCAGCCTCCACCTGCTTGTCCCTTTATAACCTGCTTGTTTCCTGTGGATTCTGCCTGGCTGGACACTTCCTCTTAGTCATATTCCCCTCATCATCCGGCTGGCTCCCTAAATCATACTGTGCGCCTAGATTCTCTGTGACTTGTAGTCATTGTTACAATCAGAGTGAGTCCAGCACAGGCCTGGCCCTGGTACCTCGTTCAGTCCTGTGGTAGGTGATTTTGAGGAATAAGAGTCTAAAGTTTTGGTGGATTAAAAGTGAAACTGATTTAAAGGTATTGGTTCGCTGAGTTTCAGTTAACACAGATGGGTAAGGAAGAGGCTAGCTCCTTGGTTGTGTGTTAAAGCTGCTTTGTCTTTCTTACCCGGGTTCATGAGGTCTTTAGTTGTCCCATAGTTGGAAGGGCTGCCTGTGTTTTTATATTAATTGCAAGGCAGATGAGTCAAATAAACCTAGCATTTTTATGGCCTCTGGATTTGGTAGATCTGTGACTTTGGAAAGAGGAGCAGGTCACAAGTGAAAGCTTTGCCTTTGCTGTGCTACTTGATGAGCCTGAAGCCCCAGTGTCTGTCTGTAGAGTGTGTAGACTGTTGTTTCTGAGTTAGGACCTTAGGCTGCAGACAGGGGAGAGAGGTGGTGTTCATATATAATCTCTAGCTCAAGATTGGGAGACTGGTAGGTTTGTGTCCACTGAGTATTAGAAAACACACTTCAGGAGAAACATGGCTTTTGCAGCCTCTCTCTAGAGTAAGATCATGCTTTGGTGGTGGTCAGATTGTGGGTGTTTCCCTACTCGTAGTGGCTCCTGATACTATCAACAACCATGTGAAGACTTGCCGGGAAGAGCAGAAGAACCTACATTTCTTTGCACCGGAGTATGGAGGTGAGTAGTTTTGCCTTTCTGCCATGTTCTCAGACCCTGTTTTGTTTTTTTTAAGTTACGGTCCCTCACAGATTGTGCCACTCCACCTACGCCCTCCCTGATATAGCGACCTCAGATCTTGGTTTATATTTTATAACCTGAGATAACAGGGATAATAGAACCACAACTTCATCTTTCTGTACTTACATACGTTTTAAAAGTGTACTTGCATACACTTTTTCTTTTTCAAAGAGGTATTTATTTATTATGAATATAGTATTCTGCCTGCATGTATTCCTGCAGGCCAGAAGAGGGCACCAGATCTCATTACAGATGATTGTGAGCCACCATGTGGTTGCTGGGAAGTGAACTGAGGACCTCTGGAAGAACAGCCTGTGCTCTTAACCTCTGAGCCATCTCTCCAGCCCCACCCACTTGGCCACTTCTTATCCAATCAATTCTCTTTCTTACTAAGACATTTGTTTTCTTTAGAAGTCACTAATGTGACAACAGCTGTGGATATCTACTCCTTTGGCATGTGTGCACTGGAGGTGAGGAGACCCGAGGGAAGGGAAAAGAGAAAGCGTGGAATTCAAACACAGACAGGGAAATGCTGGGAGTGACTGTGGGAGCACTGGGTGTGTTCCTCAGATCTCAGCTTTCCCCTCGGGTTTCTCCTCAATGCAGATGGCAGTGCTGGAGATTCAGGGCAATGGAGAGTCCTCATATGTGCCACAGGAAGCCATCAGCAGTGCCATCCAGCTACTAGAAGACCCACTACAGAGGGTAAGAGTCATTGGGATCAATCTCCATCCTTTTTTTTTTTTTTTTTTTGTTTTTTGTTTTTTGTTTTTCAAGACAGGGTTTCTCTGTGGTTTTGGAGCCTGTCCTGGAACTAGCTCTTGTAGACCAGGCTGGTCTCGAACTCACAGAGATCCGCCTGCCTCTGCCTCCCAAGTGCTGGGATTAAAGGCGTGCGCCACCACCGCCCAGCTCAATCTCCATCCTTAAGTGACTTTCAAATGCTTTCAAGTTTATTGTACTTCTTGGGAATATGCTCAAAGAGAAAAGGAATACAGTCAAAATAGAAAACATTAAACACAATTTTCCTGTGAAGGGGTTCAGATAGGTAATATTGAGGTTAAAAATAATTTCTTAGTTAAGTATGTCTACATACAGATGAGCTGATTTGATGGTTACCTCAGTCAGTTGCTACACACTCTTACACAATAATCTTGACATTCCAAAGTAAATTTAAATATCAAACCAGTCATTTTGGATTTTATATTTAATGAGCTAAGATTTAAAAGATGAAAGAGCTGGGTGGTGGTGGTGCACGCCTTTAATCCCAGCACTTGAGAGGCAGAGGCAGGTGGATCTCTGTGAGTTCGAGACCAGCCTGGTCTACAAGAGCTAGTTCCAGGACAGGCTCTAAGGCTACAGAGAAACCTTGTCTTAAAAACAAAACAAAACAACAAAAACAACAAAAAAATAAAGGATGAAAGAATTATGAATCAGTAGGTAGATTAACTATAGTGAGACAGGACAGTCTGAACAAGAACAATTAGGTCAGGCATGGAGGCATATATAATCCCAACATTGGGAGGTGGAGGTAGAAAGATCAGGGGTTCAAGGTCAACCCTCCTCTACATAGAGCATTCAAGGCCAACCTGGGCAGGCCTGGGAACAAAGGGAATTTCGGGACAACCAGAACTACACATAGAGAAACCCTGTCTCCAAAACCCAAAACAAAGCCAAACAAACAAAAAGCAAGAAAGGAACGTTAACAGTTAATTAGGGACAGTAATGGGGAGGAAGAAAGAAACAGAGGTCTAAAAAAAAGAAGCAGAGGTCTAGTTGAAGAGTTAATAGAATGGAGTCAGGGTCTGGTTCACATTAGGATGGGTTGTTGGATAAAAGATCACAGGGATGTGACCTTGTTCACTTTTAAAACTGAAAATAAAGTATGATGCCATAGGATTTGATCAAACGCAGAAAAAGAGGTGGAGTGGTTAGAGAAAGCATGGGAATACAGTGAATTCAGAAATTTAGTGGATAAAGGAAGTGTGGTAATAAATAGTCTTGGAAAACAGAGAATATGGTGAATACTGAACAATACTTCGCTAAGTTTGGGAAGGGAAAAATTAAATTTGGCAAAGATCCAAAAAAGTTGGCCATGAATGAACTACTAAAACACACACGTACACAAACACTAAGTCTCAACATTTAAAAAAAGGTATTGTGGTTGTAGAGTGGAAAAGAAATAACCAGAGCCAGCATGGTGGCTCATGCCTGTAATCCTAGCACTTCAAAGGCTGATACAGGAGAATTGTGAGTTCAAAGACAGCCTGGACTATATGGCGAGTTCTAGGCTAGTTTAAGCCCCCTAAAGAGACCCTGTCTCAGAAAATGAAGTCTAAAAAGAAAAACCAGGAAGATAGTGAATGATAATTTTATCCATTACATATGTATTTAAAGCCCTTTCAAGAGATGGGTCAGTGTTTCCCCAACAAGTGTTGCCTTCAAGCATGTATATTTACAGGCTGTGAGAGACTTGCTAGATGCCTGCTTTAGTCTCTTGTTCTCTTATAGGAGTTTATTCAAAAGTGCCTGCAGTCTGAGCCTGCTCGAAGACCAACAGCCAGAGAACTTCTGTTCCACCCAGCACTGTTTGAAGTGCCCTCACTCAAACTCCTTGCTGCTCACTGTATTGTAGGACACCAACGTGAGTTTCCTGAACCCTGCTAGAAATTGGTAGTGGGACTGAATCCATGCTAAATGAAGATTGCTAGGATTTTCTTACAATTTGGGGCTTCTTCCATCACTGGCATGGCATCTTTATTCTGTTACCAAAGGGATTCTTTACCCCTGTCCCTCCCTCTAAGCCTCCAGTGAACCAATTCTATCTTTACATAATATTCTACCCATTATACCCACCAGACATGATCCCAGAGAATGCTCTAGAGGAGATCACCAAAAACATGGATACCAGTGCTGTACTAGCAGAAATCCCTGCTGGGCCAGGACGAGAACCAGTTCAGACTTTGTGAGTACCCAGCTGAGAGGGTCTGGAAGGGATGATTGATCCCTACAACTCTGAGGTTCTGTAAAATGTTCATTCTCGTGCTTTTTCCTCCTTCTTCCAGGTACTCTCAGTCACCTGCCCTGGAATTAGACAAGTTTCTTGAAGATGTCAGGTGAGAAGGTGGGCTTCTGTGAGGAAGCAGGGGCAGGTGTCCTGCGGCTTTCAGAGAGTTCGTGTGACTTTGTCATCTCCCACCAGGAATGGGATCTACCCTCTGACAGCCTTTGGGCTACCTCGGCCTCAGCAGCCACAGCAGGAGGAGGTGACATCGCCTGTTGTGCCTCCTTCTGTCAAGACTCCAACTCCTGAGCCAGCTGAGGTGGAGACACGCAAGGTGGGGACTCTGGTGTGACCGCGTCTTTGGCTATGGGGGCGGACATCTCAACTACGGCGCTGTCCTGTATGGAGTGCATTTCTGCCCCTTGGCCACCTGGTTCTTCTGTGGGGCGGAAAGGCTTCCAGGTGTCGGTGGGTTCAGTGACTGGTCTCTAGTGGCCGTCCTTTCTGTCCTGTTCCAGGTGGTGCTGATGCAGTGCAACATCGAATCAGTGGAGGAGGGAGTCAAACACCATGTAAGCTCTGGGCCGGGCTGCACGGGGCTGCACGGGGCTGCACTGGATGGAGAAGAGCAGCCTCATTGTCTGTCCTTTTCTCTAGCTAACACTTCTGCTGAAGCTGGAGGACAAGCTGAACCGGCACCTGAGCTGTGACCTGATGCCAAGTGAGGGTCTCCTTTGTTTTGGAGGAGGATGCTTTGAGGGGCATGTCAGGGAGGGGGAAAGTGACAGTTTCTGCAACAGCTAAAGGGCTCCCAGACTGGACTCATTCACCCCCTATCTATCTGTCAGATGAGAATATCCCGGACTTGGCAGCTGAGCTGGTGCAGCTGGGCTTCATTAGTGAGGTGAGGTTCCTGCCCTCTGTGCCCTGGCTGCCTCCCCATCGTCTCTCAGCCTTGTCTCACTGAGCTTCTTCTCCAGGCTGATCAGAGCCGCCTGACTTCTCTGCTCGAGGAGACCCTCAACAAGTTCAATTTTGCCAGGAACAGCACCCTCAACTCAGCCGCTGTCACCGTCTCCTCATAGAGCTCACTTGAGCCAGGCCCCTATCAGAGTGTGGCTGTCCCTGGACATGCTGCAGTCCTCCTACCCCTTCTCCCCAGTCAGTATTACCCTGTGAAGCCCCGTCTCCCCTTATTATTCAGGAGGGCTTTAGGGGCTCCCTGGTTGAGCATCATCCTGCCCCTACCCCTATCTTCCTCCCCTCTGCACTTTGTTTACTTGTTTTGCACAGACGTGGGCCTGGGCCTTCTCAGCAGCCACCTTCTAGCTGGGGCTAGTAGCTGACCTGCTGGCTCCTGCCCTGCCTGTGTGGACAGGAGACCCACGGGCACTGGGGGAGCAGAGTTCTACAATCCCGCTGGGGCGGATGGGCGGGAGAGAAAGGTGGTGCTGCAGGGGTGGCCCCGGGGGCCATTCGAATCGCCTCAGTTGCTGCTGTAATAAAGTCTACTTTTTGCTAAAAGCGTGGCTTGGTGTTTTGCGGCTCATTGGGTGGCACAGCTGCCCAGGTGGGGGCGGGGCGGACCCAGGTGGGGCGGCCCCTTGGAGGCTGGGCCTCAGGGCGGGGGCGGGGCGGGCCCAGGTGGAGTTGCCTTGTGGCTGCGCGGAAGCTGGGATTCTGCTCGGCGGCGGGGCGAGGCCCAGGTCTAGATAGGGCGGACCGGTGGTGGCGGGGGCAGAGCGGCCCACGATGAGGTGCTGCCGCCTCTGCGTCTTCGGTAAGTTGCCTGGCTTTCCTCACCTGTAGTTTCTCGGCGTCCCACGCGCCGTGGCTGGCCCTGTGGTCCCTCCCTGCATGGCTAATATCGCCCTTCCCCCTACTTTTCAGACGCCGCCCGGGGGCCCAGGCGGCTGATGCGTGTGGGCCTCGCTCTGATCCTGGTGGGCCACGTGAACCTTCTGGTGGGCGCTGTGCTGCATGGTACTGTCCTGCGGCACGTGGCCAACCCCCGTGGTGCGGTCACACCGGAATACACCACGGCCAATGTCATCTCGGTGGGCTCGGGGCTGCTGGTGAGCGTGGCTGGCGGATGGATGGGCAAGCGGGGTGGGCTGGGCGCAGAGAGAAAGCCTTAGGCTTGTTGCTTCCACAGAGCGTTTCCGTGGGACTTGTGGCCCTCTTGGCATCCAGGAACCTTCTTCGTCCACGACTGGTGAGAGGGGTGGAGGTGTCTCAGCTCAGACTTCCAATGGGCAGGAGCCTCAAATAGAAACTCAGGTTTCTAAATCACGGGGAAACCTAACTAGGCTGTTCACCCGGTCTTCTACCCCACTAGCACTGGGCCCTGCTGACGCTGGCCTTAGTGAATCTGCTTGTGTCTGCTGCCTGCTCCATGGGCCTCCTTCTTGCTGTGTCGCTCACTGTTGCCAATGGTGGCCGCCGCCTTATTGCCGACTGCCATCCAGGACTGCTGGATCCCTCCATACCACTGGACCAGGGGCCTGGACACACTGACTGCCCCTTTGATCCCACAAGAATTTATGTGAGCTGATTCTTAGTTTTCTCTGGGCCTCACCTCACCTTTGCCCCGTGTGCTGCTCCTCCCCCTTCCAAGGCCTAGTCCTCTTTGTTACTTCTGGTTTTAGGATACAGCCTTGGCTCTCTGGATCCCCTCTCTGTTCATGTCTGCAGGCGAGGCTGCTCTTTCTGGTTACTGTAGTGTAGCTGCACTCACCCTGCGGGGAATTGGGCCCTGCAGGAAGGAAGGGCTGCAGGAGCAGGTAAGGAAGAGAAACAGGAAGGGTTCATTCCACACCCTGGTTGTGTTGAAAGGTGTGTCTCTTAAGGCCCAGTTACTGAACCCACCCTCCCCTGCAGCTGGAGGAACTGACCGACCTTGAACCTTCTGAGTGTAAAAGGCCTGAAAACGTGCAGCTACTCCATCACCACCAGGATTTCCAGACTAAACAGAAAACCTGGGTTTAGGACAGGTAAAAGGCCCCAGGTGGGATGCATTTTGGGGACTGGGACCAGTTATTATTTTTTTTGCTATATTGCTTGCTCTCTGATGCAGGTCGGCTCTTTCTTTAGCAGGCAGCTGCTCTTCTGAGGCGTAATCCACAGGTGTTTTCTACTACACAAGGGGCCCTGACCCGAGGGTGATATAAATAATTGTAATAAAAAGACTAGTTTTTGTTTTCTGTCTGATTACAATTACTTTTAGAGCCCAGCGCACTGCACTGGGTGGAGAGATGTTGATCAAAGAATGTAGCAGTCTCGACTACTTACAGAGCTTTAATGAGGGAAGAGCTAAACGCTCAGCTGTACAGTCACTGAAAAGAAAAGCTGGTGCTGGGGAGCCCCCCACACCACTGGCTGATGAATTTGAGTACGTCCTGGCACACTGGGCTGTGGGAGGTCTGTGGGCAAAGGGGAGAACATGAGAGGGATTCCTTGGAGCTCCTGGGTGTCCTGAGGATCAGGTGCAGGGTCTGGTCCTGCCTTTCGGACAATCCTACTTGGAGTGCCTCCCACCCCACCCCATTCCCAGCTCTGTCTTTTACAACTGACTCCCTTTCTCACCTTGATGGCCATAAGAAACTTGTTCCAGTTGTCTTTGTTAGCAGCCTTCCCTGGCCGCTTAAATTCAATTTTGTTCCTCAGAATGGGGTAACCTGTGGTGGAAGACGAGATGGTGACGGGATTGGCAAGAGACTGGGAAGGATGAACAGCGGCCTGGGAGTAGAGTGGGATGGGTGATCCTATCTCTGAAATGAATTTTGATGCTTTTCCCTACTTTCTACTTGCCACGGGATACAGGGTAACGTGGGGTTCCATACCTGTAATGAGGCAGGGCAGGGCCCGAACCCCAGTGCTCGCTGCTACCAGGGAAGCCTCATAGACACCGCGCTCATCCCGGGGCAGAACCTGCTCCAGCCTCTGATCCATCGAGACTGTGAGCACCCAGTCTCGAACCTCTTCTCTCTGGGCCTCCTGGGAAAAGAGATAGCATTAGCTTCACATGGGGCTGGGAGGCTTGGGGGGTGAGGACAGGGCCTTGCTGAGCCCTTAGCGCCCGTACTTCGGCTTTTAGCTATAAGTAGTCCACCTTGGAACTGCCTCTGCTTCCCCTGAGTAACAGTTAGGGTTGATGTCACTGAAAAATGGCATCCCAAAGCCTTCTGCCCTTCTCGGTGCCAGCCCACTGGTGACACCTTACCGGTACGTGCTGCTTGGCCGGGAGTGGCACCTCAAAGGGGATGTCTGTGTCCTGGAAATCTGAGTGGTCAAGAGCGTCCAGAGTCCCTTCCTCAATTGCCTGTGGCAGAGCAGTTAACCATGAGATGGGCACAGCTGGTGACAGGCAAAGGCTTCAATCTCTAGGCACAGTTTCCCTACTTACGTCAGTCAGATCCAAAAATCGGTTGAGGAAAATGAAAGCCATGTTTTCCCAGCCAACTTCCTATCACAGAAAAGGTGCAGATGAGTGTGAGGTTGGATCTACTTCTCTGGGGTCAGGGAGGAATGCTCCAGAAGAGGCAGGCTGTGCCGTCCTCCACATCAGCCCCTTACGCAGCTGTGCCCAAGGCAGTCTCCATCTCTTCAGCCCCACCCTTCCTTCCCTTGCCCCAGCTCACCTTGGCAGCAGTACCTGCTTCATAAAAAGCCTTGTCTGCAGGTAACAGCTGGGTGTGGCGCAGGAGTGAGACGGAGAGCCTGGCAGCTACGGTTTCCTGTGGATTAAAGGCAAAGTTTATGATCCTGGCCCTGTGGTGATAGAACTATCAGACCAATGAGCCTGTAACTAAGCCAGCCATGGAGCTAGACAACCAGCAAGCAGTTCTGAACCCTCTTGATCTCAGGCTGTTCCAGTCTTAGTTCTTTTCATCAGCATTACGTGACCAGCTCAGGTTATGTATAGGGCTTTTTCTACCTTGAGAATTTGACCATGTACATGAAACATATGCACAGTTATAACTGAGTAAGCCAGAGTGTGTGTGCTTGTGGGAGGTACATAAAACTAGCATGCTATCTGAACGTTTGAACATGAGGCTGGTAGAGCTGTGGGCACAGCCCTCCAGCCAGACAGTCTGGGAAGAACCCATCTTAGCAAGTGTTGGAGTGACTACAAGAGAAGCGCAGAGGGAAATGTGCTCGAAGACCCAGAACTTGGATGTGTTTGGCTCCCGAGGTCTGAAGGAGCATCCTTGTGACCGAGTGCTCTGTGCTGAATCTCTGGCTGCATCTTACCAGCTGTTTGATGCTCTGGGCCGCAGAGCGTGTTGCATAGTAATGAGCGATCAGCAGCATCATCTCAAACTCCTCGTGGGCTGCCGAGTTTGCTTCGCTGGACTTCACCAGATTTTCACACTAGAGAAGGGGGTCGGGGGAAGAGCATAGCTAGGCTCGGGTCAGAGGAGGGCCAAGGAGGATTGTAGAGTGGCCACTGCTGGCCATTTGCACCGAGAAGGTAAAGGAGACTAGAACAGAAGGAACTTTTTATGTCATTGTTGACCCTTGCTTACCAAGTTAAAGAGGACATCCCGAAGATCAGCCCAGCTATGGTAGGCCTCCGCATTGTTGGTCCCAGGAGAGCTAACCATGTCAGTGAAGATCCTTTTGTAGATGTTGAAGTTCTAGAGGTCGAGGGGAAGGGGACCTGAGTGAGGGAGCTGTGTGTGTAGGAGCTAAGAGACTGGTGAAGGAAGAAGAGGCCTAAGGAAAAACCGAGTTTGGCAGGAGGACCAGGATTTCAAGGTTATCCTAGGCTTCATAGTTCCAGGATAGCCTTGCCTACATGAGTTCCTGACTCAGAAAAGAGACAAAACTCACAACAAAAAACCCTATCATATTACCTGGTGTTCAGTGAGTGTGGGCGATTAATGATGTTAAGGCTTACAGTCTAGAAATTCTTGATTCTTCACAGGAGAACTGTCAGTTCTAGAGGAAGTCACTAAGGACCCTTGAAGGGTATCCACGATTCCTCTTGGACAGACAGATCTGTGTATGTTTACTAAGAACATGGATAGCTGCCTGGGTGTTTTTTCAAAGGGTAAATGCTCCAGAGGGTCTGTTTCAGCTCAGGATTCTCTGAGACAGATGAAGAAGGAAGCATCCATCCCAAGGAGGCTGGCACCTGTGGGTTAGCAGGGGCTCCGTGCTGCACATAGAGGGCCAGAGCCTGGGCATAGCCGCCCCCTCGGATCAGATGAGTCGCGTACAGAGCCACGTACTTGTGCAGGATCTTGTAGTTCTGTTGGGAGTGGAGGGACAGTACGGAAGAGGCGGGGTCAGCAAGAACAGGCAGTGACGAGAGAGCACGGGTTTGTTTAGGAGGTAAAGGGCACTTGAGGATTCTGATCTCAGAATCAGAGGACAGAAGACTGCTCTCTGGTGCTCAGTAGGGGCCCTGCAGATTGGGCACTGGAGTTAAGGGGTGGGATGTGCAGAAGCAGGTAGGGCATCAGGAAGAGGAGGTGGGTGGGAATGGGAGGGCCAGCGGTACCTGCTTGGTAGCTGTTTCAATGCACTTGTCCCACTGACCCTGTTCCACATACAGGTCCAAGGCAGCCACTACGTCCACACCCACCAGCTGTGGAGCAGTAAAGACAGATGTGCTGAGAGGAGAAGGGAGGATCTCTAGTACCTCTTCAGGAATTTGGCTTTCACTCTTGTTCTGGTGGTGTTGGGAACCTAGGCCTTTCACATGGGAGACAAGAGCTCGACCACCTAGTTAGCCCCTCTGGCATCTTCCTTGCTTTCTCCCTCCTAACACTGAGCTTTACCGAATCCACTTTGCCCTGGTTCTTCAGGAACTCCTTATAGTGCTGGTCCACATAGTCTTCATACCTGGGAAGATACACAGAGATTGCTAACTCTGGTCATGCAACACCACACCCTCACCATGAGAAATCTCCCTCAGTGTTTACAAAAGGAACTAAGAATCTCCTGGCGATTACCGCGGGTCTAACTCTTTGGCTACGCGTTTGGCCTTGTTCCATTCTTCACCCTCAATGAAAGCACCGATAGCTTCTTTGACGAGGTCCAGGTTCAGATAGAGTTCTGCAGCCTGCACAGGGAAGTCCGAGTGAAAGCTATCTTTCCATCTGACTCAGTGCCTCCCACTTGGTGAACTCTCTCCCCAGAACACTGGCGCACTTGCCAAAGGGTCCACCCCTACATCTGGATCACGTGTCACCCACCATCCCACCATGTACATGGGAGTGTGTCGGTCCTAGCACCCTACTTACCGCACTGTGCTTTCCAATTCCAATCAGCTGGGGACCTACAGCCCGAACTACTTCCAGACTGCGCTGGGGAGGCAGAAACTTGATGGACAGTTCCGCCGCCTGAGTGGTCGAACAGAAGGTAGAAATAGGGAGAAGAAAGAGTCTACTAGGGTTATTGGCCTTCGTGTTTTCCTCCTCCAGCTTCCAATGTTCTTGTGATCCTTCCTCATCTTCCACTCTCCCAGGCTAAGCCTGGCCCACAGGTCTTCTGTGTGACCCCAGAGAACCTATCAAGTTCCTCTTGGCTCGCTGCAACTCTGCACACTTCATCTGTCGTATGAGCTCACTGAATTTTGTCACAGAATCTTGATAGCATAGTATAGAGAAAACCGAAATGAGAATTGTAGAGAACCTGGCAACTATTTGTGAGTCTCAGATTATTCATGCTCACTGGAGTTTGAAAACAGAACAAAAAAAGAATGGCAAATACCAATAATATCAAGTTCAATGGATATTATATTGAAATGCCAATATTTTAAAATTTTGCTCATTTTTAAAAAAGATTTATTATGTGTACAGTGTTTCTGTACTGCATATATGCCTGCAGGCCAGAAGAGGGCACCAGAGCGCATTACAGATGGATGTGAGCCACCATGTGGTTGCTGGGAATTGAACTCAGGACCTCTGGAAGAACAGCCAGTGCTCTTACCCTCTGAGCCATCTCTCCTGTGCATGGGCATTTTGCATGCATTTTTCCCCTGTGTCTGGTGCTGCCATGGAGACTAGAAGAGGGCACTGGATTCTCTGGAACTGGAGTTTCAGATGGTTGTGAGCTACCATGTGGGTGATGGGGACATAACCTGAGTCCTCTGGAAGAAGAGCAACTGCTCTAAGCCACTGAGCCGTCTCTCCAGTCAACATTTAAATGTTCAATTAGGTGTATTGCAATTCTTTTTAATTCTCTCTTTTTTAAACCTTATTCAAGAACAGGTATGAGCCGGGCGTGGTGGCGCACGCCTTTAATCCCAGCACTCGGGAGGCAGAGACAGGCGGATCTCTGTGAGTTCGAGACCAGCCTGGTCTACAGAGCTGGTTCCAGGACAGGCTCCAAAGCCACAGAGAAACCCTGTCTCGAAAAACCAAAAAAAAAAAAAAAAAACAAAAAAAACAAAAAAAAACAGGTATGAAAAAACTGCAATAACATTGTAGCGTGCATAGCGTTTCCAGCAGATAGTGCTGGTCTGGATGATTTGACGGCTATTTAACTCTCTGTTTCCTCTGGGATGCTGATATCCTCACTGATTTTAATTTCCATTTGACGCAGTTTGGCTATTATCTAGACCAATTCCCCTGCCTTTCCCTTTCCTTTCTTGCTCTGCCAAACCCTGTAAGCAAGGCTTAAAGCATGCATTCTCCCCATAGAGAAGAGCCATCCTGTGACCAGCCTGAAGGGGCAGCCCTGCACAGACTTTAGTGAGCGGTGTAAAAGGCATCGGCTGCTTAGTGCTTGATTAAAGTCTGCTCAAACCTCACAACCAAACATCAGCCCCTTTATTTCCTGTTCCACCTTATGGGGCCTATTTAGTGACCCCAGAACGTAAGGAAATCTTGCATGGGCATCAACATAACAGTATTATTTAGAGAGCCAGGAACCCCCTTAGTCCCTCAGGACTCCCAATCCCATATTTCCCTGTACCCATTTAAACTATGTATGCATGTCTAATTGCAAAGATAACAGGGTTGGCTTATCAGTTTTGCGTGATGACTACACAGTATGTAGGCATTGTTCAAACAGAACTTTGGGTGTTTTTGTAGGATGCACTTGGATGAGGTTAACATTTAAATTGTAAAGCAGATTGGCCTTCCTAATATAGATGGGTTTCATCCAATCAGCTGAAAGCTTGAATTGAACAAAAGGCTTACTTTACCCGAGTAAAGGAAAACTCTTCCTGCCCAAATGTTGTCTGAACCGGGACACTGGCTTTTTCCTGCTCGCTCTCTGGAACTGAAATGCTGACTCTTCTTGGGTCTCCAGCCTGCCAGCCTTCACACAGGAACTACAGCACTTTCTCTCCTGGCCTGCCTACTCGCCAGGCTCCATGCAGATCTTAGGACTTGCCCACTCTGATAACTGCGTGAGTCAGTTTCTTATCTCAAACATATGCACACATGTATCAGTTTTGTTTCTCTGACCAATAGTTTGTCTTCAGCTTGGTGAAGAGTTCTGGGCTGGCTCAGTCTGCTGAAGGGGAGCTATCAGGTAGGGGTGCTGGAGGAGCAGCCATGCTTTCGTACTGGCCTCAACTATGCCCCGGGGTCTGGAGTTCCCCTTTCCATTCCCATTCAAGTCCTTCATTCCTCAGAGAACCTTCTGGACTACTCCAGCCCACACAAAGCTCATGTTTCATGCACCTCAGTCTTTGCTCAGATCTGGTAGTGATTAAGTCTCCTAACTTCTGGCTGGGGTGTCTGTCTTACATCCCTTCTAGTCTTCGGCTGTGGGGCTCTATTACACATAGCAGGCACCCAGGAGAGATCTGTTACTTGAAATAAAGGCACAGGAGGAACAAGATGAACGTTTGTGCAGGAAGCTGACTGGGAATGGACCTGTGGGAACCAGAGCCAGAACAGTCCGGAGCCTCACCTTCATCCAGCACTTCTCCATCAGGCCACCGCTCCCTGAGTCTCGAACTTTGAGGTAGCAGTCCACCGCACGGCTGTACTCTGCAGCCTGCTCCCACTGTCGTGCTTGCTCTACAAGTCCCTCCACACCTCTGGGGGATGAGAATATTTAATGCCCAGGATTGGGTAGGGCAGTGTGGTCCAGCCCCCGGTCCTGACTACACTGCCGGGACGCATGGCTTCTCACCTTCCCCCCTTCTTGGTGGCTTCTCGCTCATATTCTTCCTGCAGCGCCTCTAGCTGGCCAGGCACGTAGTCCTTGCAGATCCGCAGAGCGTCGCTCCAGAGCCCAGCCTCCTGCTCAGATTTGCAGGTATCAGAAGAGCTTCCTCTGGCCGGGTTCCTGACTTCTTAGCCTTTTTCCTCCCTTTTCTTTCCTGTCCTTTCTCTCTCCTGCCCTCTTCAGCACCAAGAATCAGTGTAGATCTGCGGTCTCTCACTATCTCATCCTCCCTTTGTGGCCCAAATATAATGACTCACCTTATAATAATTGAGAGCCAGGCCTGGTCTCTGGGCCCGAAGCAGCAACCCTTCTGCCTTCTGAAAGTCCTTCTCCTCCAAGGCCCCCCGGGCCTGACCTACCAGGACCTCAGCAACACTGTCAGGGTCGTGGGCCTCAGCCACACGCTGAGCTGCCTCCCAGTCCTGGTTGTGGACAAACCTGCCCAAAATGGGGGACACGGAAGACGTTGAGTACAGGACTGAAGCCTCAGTAGTGGAAGACAGACAGCTGTACAGCTGAGGGGCTATTAGTTTCATTTGTGCGAGCTTTGAATGTAAAGATGACCATGACAGATACCGGGACAGTATCTTTATCCTATTCCAGAGCAGGACCAAACAGCGGGGGGCTGGGGAGATGGCTTAGTGGGTAAAGGTACTTGCCATAAAACCCATGACCTGAGTTCAAATCCTGGAACCCACATGGTAGAAGGAGAAAACCAACTCCTGCAAGTTGCCCTCTGATGCTACACATGTGCTATGCCTTCCTTTCCAAACCCGTAAGTAAACAGAAACGATGTGGGGAAACTCACATGAGGACAGCCTCTTTGGGTTTACCAGCTCTGATGAATTCTGCTTCAGCCTCTTCAAATTTGCCCTAGACAGACAGATAGTCACACATGGTGAGGAGCCTGGCATCACAGTCAATTAGAAGACAGGATTGAACTGGTCACAGAGGTAAGGGGTATAGGGGGAACAAAATTACATTCATACCTCATCCTCCAGGTACATGGCGTATCTGAGATGAATCTCTGGGGTTTTGTGCTTGAGGGCTAGCCGAGAGAGTTCAAAGGCAAATTCAAAGGAGCTGAAAGGGAAGGTGTAGATAGTTTGTATGTAATACTTACAGAATGAAGAGGAAATAGAGAAAAGACAACCACTGGAGGAAGGAAGGGCAGCTGCACCCCTTCCCCTGACTACTATGGAGTCCGAGCCTGTGACTCTGCTCCCAGGCTTCGTGACGTTTGTTAAGAAATACAGACACTTGCATGGATCAACTGTGAGCTGCAGTAGTTAACCCCCTCCCATGTTCACACAGGCAAGTCTAATTACAAACAGTGGCTCACAAGCAGACAAAAGACATCACAGTAGGAGGGAGATTAACTGGGGGCCAGCAGAAATGAGAGGATAAGACAGGGTAATTGCGGGGGGAGGGGTATGACCACAATGCATTGTATGTATTTATGAAACTGTCTAAGATAAAGAGAAAAATATACATTTTTTCATTTAACAGAAGTATACTTTGATGACCCAGAAATGTTACTGGCTTAGTATGGTTCTAACTTTTCATGCTGTTCCTGCCCCACCTGTCTCTCTAGAGCCACCGATAAAACACCTCCCTTCCAAAGTTCTCTCTCTGCTATGTTCTCTTTCTTTCCTTCTCTCTCTCTCTCTCTCTCTCTTTTGATACAGGATTTCACTATGTAACCTTGGCTGCCTGGCCTGAGACTCACTCACTGTGTAGACCATGCCAGGCTTGAACTCACAGAGATCTACTTATGCCAGACAGTGGTGGTGCACGCCTTTAGTCCCAGCACTCAGGAGGCAGAGGCAGGTGGATCTCTGAGTTCAAGGCCAGCCTGGCCTACAAAGTGAGTTCCAGGACAGCTAGGACTGTTACATAGAGAAACCCTGTCTCAAAAAAACAAAAACAAAACAAAACAAAAAAAAACCCACCACCAACAAAAACCCCCCCAAAACTATGCATTATTATAATGCCTGGCCAATTTTTCACTCTTTAGTTTGTTTTGTTGAAGCATGGTATCATATAGTCTAGGATGGTCTCAGATTTACTATGTAGCTAAAGCTGGCCTTGAACCTCTGATCCTTCTGCCTCCACCTGCAAGTGGCAGGATTATACACTGGTGCCACCATGCCTAGTCACATGTTTTTACTTCTGCTTCAGCTTTTGGAATTACTTTTCAGTTGCATGTCAGTTTTCCTTATGTGTGGCCTGCTCTGAGTGGGAAGGAGCCGAAGGAGAGGAGACCGCACCCGAGACCCACCAGTTGTCAGCAGCGTGGTCAATGGCAGCCTCTAGAAGCCCCAGCTTGTTAAGCAGTCTAACTGCAGCCTCTCCTCCCAGACTCTTCGCCCACAGATAGGCCACGTGTTTGTGGGCGTTGGCTCCTCCATGGGCTTTGGCCACCTGTGAAGCGAAGTTGCTAGAGCATTGCCCACTGCAGAGTTGCCCCTTGTCGTCTCTGGCCTTCTGCCCCAGCTGTGATGAGCACTGAAGAGGGCCAGCTTCCAGGTCTCTAATGTAGGGTCACAGTGTTTAGGGACAGAGGATGGGCTTCAGGAAAGCCATAAGCCCTTAAAATTATAAGTAAATGCTATATAGATGGGTATGGCTGTACTTCAGACAGAAATACTCAGGTCTTTGTGACATTAGTTAAAATTTGTCATGTATGAACAGGAAAGAGGGATGCATGAACTCCTCACCCGGTAGGCCTCCTCCCAGAGCCCACTGGACCGGTACATGTTCACAGTTGCCTTCCATTCCTGGGCCTCAAGGTAGTGATACTCAGCCTCCTGCAGTCGGCCTTCTGCCTCCAGCTCCTGTGGGGTAGCGCATCATGATAGAAGGGGAGACGGATACTGGCTGATCCAGCTCCTGTGGGGTAGTGCATCATGATGGAAGGGGTAATGGATACTGGCTGGGAGGCATGGGCAGAGGTAGAAAGGCTCACCTTGCCCAGGTGAAGGTGTGTGTCACTGAGTAGATCTGGGTGGTGCTTCCCTACCAGGCGGATCATATCGTCATACAACTTGTGCTTTTTGAACATGGTAATGGCAAGATCAGGCTCCTCCACTGTCACATACAGCCTGAAGACAGGGGATGCACCTGGAGCCTCCTACAGCTAGATCCCCGCTGCTACTGCTTCTGGAAGGAGGCCACAGGTCCTCAGACCCAGCCCTTCCCCACACTCACCTTTCAGCCTCTCGGTACTTGCCCTGCTTCTCCATTTCCTGGGCCTGGGTGATGTACAGCACGGACACATCCTCTGGTCGCATGCACTTCATTGCCAGCTATGAACATGGAACCCAGAGGTTCAGGGCCAGGCCACATGGAAACTTAGCTGCTCTTGAACTCTGAGTCCGCCCAACAATCACTGGCATTAGTTATTGCCACTCTCGGTTCAGGCAGTGTGGTGTCCATCAGGAGCCCATGAAGAGCTCCGTTCTGCTGAGGCCTGAGAGACTGATTGTAGCACACGCTGCATTACCATGCCTCTGCTTAGTCTACTGAGGTCTGCAATGTAGGGGAGATGACGGCTGTCAAGGGACCAGGGGTTTGGAATGGTAGTTCAGAATGCCTGGCTTCCAGGTCCACTAGCTGAAGCGTGGGCTAAGGGGCAAGACCCACACTGTCAGGGCTGTATTTTAGTACTTTCTTAGCTTTCAGGGAACTAGGAAAGGAGGGGTATTGGAGACCAAGGATGAGGCAGCATGGTGGCCACTAACGCAGAGTTCTTTCCTCATGGACACTGCTCATTCATTACCTTGTGGGCTTGCTCCCAGCGGCCAGCCTGGGTGTACATGTCTATAGCATCTTTGGTCCGGTCTCCTTTGGTGTAGAGCTCCTCAGCAATCTAAAATTACAAAGAGCCGGGCGGTGGTGGCGCACGCCTTTAATCCCAGCACTCGGGAGGCAGAGGCAGGCAGATCTCTGTGAGTTCGAGACCAGCCTGGTCTACAAGAGCTGGTTCCAGGACAGGCTCCAAAAACCACAGAGAAACCCTGTCTCGAAAAACCAAAAAAAAAAAATAAATAAATAAAATAAAATTACAAAGATGTCAACAGGGGTGGTAGAGAGCCTGGCACACCACTTTGTAGTGATACTGCAGAAAAGATGAGTACAAGAAAATGTGTCTCTAGGAGAAACACTAGATAAAAGCAGGGTGTGTGTGTGGTGCATGTATGTGTGGTGTATGCACATGTGTTAGGCACACACATAAACACAGGAGCGAAAGCACAGAGTGTTAATTCTATTGCCCTCTGCCTTGTTTCTTCGAGACAGGTTGGTCTCTGAAGCAGGAGCATGTTCTTTTTAGCTAGGCTGGTGGCCAGCAAGCCCCATTAGGGATCCTCTTGTCTTCGCCCTCACAGCTCTGGGGCTACAGGCATGTACGAGGTCACATGGTTCTCCCAGTTGCACACAAGTGTTCTCAACTGCTGAGCCACCTATTCAGGCGGAACTTACAGGGCCTCACATTTCTGCAACATAGGTGATCTACACTGGCTATGATAGAGTCGTTCATGAAGAATCACTGGAGCTGGCACAGGAAAGAGAGCTAGAGCTCACATCTGTGCCATGCTGGGATGACAGTAGGGACGTGATGGCTGCACTCCAACAGGAAGAGTTTGGTAAGCTGCCCCATATCTTGTTCTAGGGGACGTCCTTACCACCCTGCACTGCACTGCTTCAGAGCTGCAGAAACGGGACTTCTCCATACCTCATATTCCTGCAGAGACGCATAGTGCTGGGCCACACGAGGATAGTATTTAGACGCAGTGTTTCGGTCCTGGAGATCTAATATATAAATTGCCTTCTTCCACTGGCGGGCACCCAGAGCAGCCTCAATTGCTTTAATGGAGCACCTGGCATAGTCAGGAAAGACATTAAATATGTATGAGGAGAGAGGAGGGTGAAAGGGATAAAGAGACCCGAGCACATGCTAACCTACATTTCGAGATCTCTTCCTTGAGGCTGTGCCGTCCTCCTCCTCTCACAGTTTCTCACGTCATGCCCAGATCCCTGTGCCCTGTGCCGCCATACCTGGCTTCAATGTAGTGATTGATGGCCGCATCCAGCTGCTTCTGCTGCACCAGGTAGTCCCCCCAGGCCTCCTCTAGCCTCACAACCTCCACTGGGAAAGCCAGTCGTGCCAGCTCAACCGCTACCAGGGACAGAAGAGGCACTTGGCTCAGAATCCCAGGGATGGGACCAAGGAAAACAGGACAGGGAGATGAAGTATGGATGGATGGGTGAGAAGTGGAGGAATGCAGAGGAAACAAAGCCAGTCAGCCTGAAGCGATGTCCTCAAGGAGATGCTGGGATACTGGGTGGGCAGGAGTGTACAGTGGTAAAGACAGCTGATGAGCAGCTAGTACCTTTCATGAATGCATGGCCTTTACAGTAGCACTCAAGGGCCCGCTGTGGGTTTCGAATCTTCTCAAAGAGATCACCGGCCTGCCAACACATGAATACAATGAAACTCTGAACACAAGAGTCAGGAATCAGCTCCCCAAAGAAGGAATGCTGACAGAAAAGGAGAGTTATGGACCCCCAGGTCTCCTTGGGTGGGAGTGGGGTTCAGGTCCTGGAGATAAGGACTGGGGAGAGGCAGCTCACATACCCTTTCATAGAGCTCCCCCTTGATGAGGGCCATGGTGATGTGTTCTACCAGCTCTGTGTTGGCCAGCAGCTCCTCGCGGGTCAGCACCAGCCGCGCAGCTTTGGCAGGGAGCCCGGCCTTGAGGTAGAGGCTGATGGCTGCCAGTCCATCCCCTTGACTCTCCTGCAGTTCACCTGCTCGCTCCTCTTGTTGTGTGTCCATTAACCATTGATAGTAATCCCTGCGCAGCTTCTCCAGGGCTGGGTGTCCCTGGACATCACAAAGGGAGCTAGGGATTCCATGTCTCTCCTGCTCCTCTTCTGGGACAGTGTGGCTCCTCCCATGGCACCAATATGTTAATCCCTCACCTTATCAGCCAGCCCCATTCCAGATCCTATGGCTTACTTAGAAACATAGCTAAAATTGGTGATGCCAAGTCGTGAACATTCATGCAGCGAAGACAGAACAATACCTTGGCCTCAGCCACAGCGATGCACTCATCCCAGCGGTGTAGCTCCTGGTACATGTCCATGGCCTCCTCCACAGCATTCTAAGGGTTGAAAGCATTCGCACAGAAGAAAGAGGACCCCGGGAACACGGACCATCAGTAAGTCCTCTCAGACTGTCTAAGATGCCAGGCATGCGCATCGAAAGCTGAAGTGAGTGCTTTGCACATATCAAGCCCAAGATCCACCACTGAGCTATGCACCTGACTCAGTGATGAATTTATTATAGACTAAAAGAAACTTAAGATTCGGGGCTCCTTGTTTGCACAGGTACTCAGCAATTTATCTTAATGAAGGCTCCTTAGACTATATGTTTTGGGTGCCACAACTTGGATCTACCCTGTGCATAAAAATTGCAAAGACCAATAAACAAACAAACAAGCAAATAAATGAAATAAAAGGTTGCAAAGACATGTTTTGGAGTAGAGAGGAGCTAAGATACTTTTTGAAAGGAAGAAGAAATTAAAGACCAAAGAAGGATGCTTGCCTAGATAGAGACTAACAGAGGAGGCTGGGCAGTGGTGGCGCACGCCTTTAATCCCAGCACTTGAGAGGCAGAAGCAGGTGGACCTCTGTGAGTTTGAGGTCAGCCTTGTCTATAGAGCGAGTTCCAGACAGGCTCCAAAGCTACACAGAGAAACCCTGTCTCAAAAACAAACAAACAAACAAACAAACAAACAAAAAAAACCTAACAGAGGAGAAACTGAAAAACCTAAAGAAGGCGTGGGATGAACTCTCTAAACCTAAAAGTTCTCTCCAAACTTTTGGAAGTCTTGGTCTTTCATCCTTTTCCCCTTCCAAATCCCTCTTCCATCCTGCTCCTCGTCTCCCCTTACCTGTTCCAAGAAGATCATCTCTGCCAGTTTGTAGTTCTTTTCCAGCATGGCCAATCGTGCTCGGACCTGATAGAAGTCAGTTCCTTCTCCACCCTACAGGGAAAAGGAGGTTTGGTCATTCGGCGCAGGTGGACACAAGAAGGCAGGAGGACACAGGGGCTAACAGACTTGAGAAGCTAAAGATCTTTAAGGGACTTAGCAGCCTGAGGTTTCACAGGCAATTCCAAAGTGGGTAGGGTGGAAGCTAGAGAGTCTGGGAAAGTAGGAATCAGGGAAGAAAATGAACAGAAACTCCAGCTTGGGAGACTGAAGGAAGCGAGAGGATGATACTTGCATATTCCCTGGACACCTGATCTGCAATCTCATTGGTCTCATGCAGGAATCGAGCTTTTGCAACATGACCCAGAGCAGAAAAGCACCTGCAGCACAAAGGCAACAACACCAGCGTTACATTAGTACAGACAGGGCTGTCACTCAGTCACCCGTTCAACACCAGCGTTACATTAGTACAGACAGGGCTGTCACTCAGTCACCCGTTCAACAACACCAGCGTTACATTAGTACAGACAGGGCTGTCACTCAGTCACCCGTTCAACACCAGCGTTACATTAGTACAGACAGGGCTGTCACTCAGTCACCCGTTCAACAACACCAGCGTTACATTAGTACAGGGCTGTCACTCAGTCACCCGTTCAGCAAATAGTGTGCCGACACCGCTGACCCTCACAGAAAGCCCAGAGAGGCGCAGGGAGGTAAAAGCCTTGCTCTCTGGGATTTTCTGTTCCTGTGGAGACAGATAATAGTCCATGAGCAAAGATAAGGAGAGAATGAAAAGTAAAATGAGCAGCTGTCACAGTGGCCGAGACACTGACATTGGCTGGGACCGGGCTACAAGAAGCAGCTAGTCACTGGCCGGGCAAAAATATGCTCACTGCTAAAGTGACAAGTCTGTTAAGGGGGGAACCAAGGGTTTCCTCGTTGGATTCCAGACTTGCCCAGTAAGAGGGAATTCACAGGGGCTGGAGAGATGGCTCAGAGGTTAAGAGCATTGCCTGCTCTTCCAAAGGTCCTGAGTTCAATTCCCAGCAACCACATCGTGGCTCACAACCATCTGTAATGGGGTCTGGTGCCCTCTGCTGGCCTGCAGGTACACATGCAGACAGAATATTGTATACATAATAAATAAATATTTAAAAAAAAAAAAAAAGGGAATTCACATCTGGTGCTGTAAAACTAGTCCTGAGTCTGTGACTGGGAAGTCACAGGTCCTAGCTGGGAAGCGACCACTGTTACTTTTTATAAATGTACATCATGTGCTCACCAGATTGCCCTCCAAATAATTACATTTATGCCCCTCCATCAGAGGAGCTTCAGCGAGTAGTGGCAGATGTAACTGCAGGGACATAACTGGTCAGAATAATGAGGGTGGGGACTGTTGAATGCTCAGCCGTAAATGGCACATCTGTATCAAAGTTCAGGGGACACCATGGAAGAGGGATAGGAAGAACGTAAGAGTTGGAAGAAAGGGAGGGTGTTGTCTTCCAGGTATGACATGGCTCTGCCATGTGGGGACCATAGCCTGTTATGGGGATGGAGACACTCATGAGGCCCCAGCCCTCCCTCAGGATCTAAGGGCAGTTAATGGTTGGTGGGGGAGGGAAAGACACTTTCTTTAGTGGTGTGGCCACTGGTAAGGTGCCCACACTCCTGTAAGCAACCCCTCACCCTCCCATGCTCCTGTAAGCAACCCCTCTCTCACACCTCTGTAAGCAACCCCTCACCCTCCCATGCTCCTGTAAGCAACTCTAAAAGAAACTCATGGAATCATTAAAGCCAAAGGTAGCAGGGGGGGTAGCTGGGAAGAAGGGGATCAGAGGCAGTGAGAGGGGACAGGAGAGGGCAATGGGGTGAATATGGTAAAAATGAATTACACACCATAAAGAAACCCATTAGTGTATATGCTTAATCTATGCCAACAGAAAAAAAGTTAAGGGAGTCAGTCATGGCAAGACATGGCAGAGCGGACGGCTGTGCACACGCCCAGCAAGGATGAGGAGGGCCTGCTCATAACCAAGGGGTACAATGTGGCTAGAAGCTGCTGAGCAAGTAGATAAGAAAGAAGCGGAGGCAAATACTTGCACCATGGCCACAGCAAGCATTCTAGGTTTATATCAAATATAAGACTAAACTACTGGAAAATTCTAGGCAAAACCAGTTATACAACACAGTGGGTTTGTGGTTGTT
The DNA here is from genome assembly GCF_950005125.1 of Chionomys nivalis. Classification (NCBI taxonomy): domain Eukaryota; kingdom Metazoa; phylum Chordata; class Mammalia; order Rodentia; family Cricetidae; genus Chionomys; species Chionomys nivalis. The sequence continues at coordinate 135,909,791 of NC_080086.1, read as the reverse complement.
GTTTTATGTACAGGGTCTCATGTAGCTCATGCTGGTCTTGAACTCGTTATATAGTCAAGGAGTTTCTGATCCTCCTGCCTCCACCTCCCAAATGCTGAAATTATAGGCTTGTGCTATAATGTCTGGCATATGTGGTGCTGGGGATCAAAGCCAGGCATCATGTGTGCCAGGCAAGCCCCAGCCCTCTAACTGATGGTCTTAAAAATTACTTTAGTTATTATTTGTGTGTCTGTATTACATGTGTGTGAATGCAGGCATGCCTGTGCTATGCTGTGCTTGTGGAGTTGATTCTCTCCATCTACTGTGGGTCCTGGGGATTGAACACTCATCAGTAGTAGGCTTATGCAACAAGACCCTTTAATCACTGAGCCATCTTGCTGGTCCTATATTGATGGTTTTAAAAAATATTTATTTTATGTGTATGGGTATTTTGTCTGCATATATGTCTATGTTCCATGTGGTCTGTACACCACATGCATGCTTGGTGTTCCCCAAGGCCAAAAGAGGGCATTGGATCCCATGGACTGGAGTTACAGAAGACTGTAAGTTTCTAGGTGGGTCCTGGGAATTGAATCCTGGACCTCTGGAAGAGCAAGCAGAGCTCTTAACTGATGAGCCATCTCTCTAGCCCCTTAGTTAAAAAAAAAATAGGTCAAATGTCGTGGCACAGGTTTTTAAACTAAGCACTGGGGAATCTGAGCAGATCACTGAGTTTGAGGTCAACTTGGTCTACACTGTGGGTCCCCACTGTGTGATGGGCAGATTTTGAAGGACAAGGCTAACATCAGTAAGGCTAGGGAAGAGGCTTTTATACGACTGAGGTGGGAGATGCTGGCGGTCTGCACTGGTGGTCGTATGGCCAGGCCAGATAGCAGACTTGGGATTACGTGTGAAGACTAAGACCTGGGCTGGGATGTGGCTCAGCTGGTAGAGCACTCTAGTGTTCGCTAAGCTCTGGGTTGATCTCC